>NC_053154.1:155388458-155726791 GCF_016835505.1 Polypterus senegalus
TGTTTGTTGTCACCAAAAATGGACTTCACAAAACTATGACCATTCCCACCAGTAGTCTAGAGGATGAAGTAAACAGCAAACTGCATAGCAGGTCAATTTTAGGGCATTCAGCATATAATAGTTACCAACTTAATGCAAACCCAAAACATTTTTGCAGCTACACATTGTGCATTTCTGCTCAAAATTGCTCAGTCCTTTTTACTTTCCTTTGCTTTTTCTCTTCTTCTCTTCCATCCTCACTCCTCCACTTGCAAGATCCATCTTCTGTCTCCTGACTCCAGCTCCCTGAGTGGAGTGAGGCAGCCTCCTTTATACTGTACCGTAAGTGCTCCAGGTGCTTTCCGATCAACTTCCAGCAGCACTTCCGTGTGTGGCAGAAATGCTGCATGTGAAACCAGCTCCTCTTCTGGCAGCACTTCCAGGTGTGGCAGAAGTGCTGCATGCCAAGGTTCCAGAGCTGCCCAGGAGCCCCATGTCGGTTGCCACCTGCCCCAGCAGGGTTGAGCTTCTAAGCTCCAAGCCCGTGACCCCAATTCAACCCAGGGGGGCTGCCTTCTTGTGTCCTGGGGAAGGTACTGCTGATGAAATGTCCTCTCCCCTGGTCCCCTCCTCAGAAGGGCGTCCCAACCGGGCAAGGACCACGGCCGTCTCTTCAGAATATTTTATCTTAAACAGTTTTGAAATTTATGTTAGTATAAATTTTATTTGCCAATCTAGTTTCATATATGCTTAACCACCAACAAATTTCTGACTATACTACTGCTTCTCAGAAACCAATGTTGATGTGCCATTTAAGATTTGCTGATCACTGAGAGATGGGTGAAGAGGATGCCGTAGAGGCCGTGGAAGAGTTTATTTAGCATTAATATGAGCCACATGAAGATGACAGGAAGAAATAATGAACTATTTTTGTTTTACGTTTCATGTGTCTCTTCCTAAATATTTTTGACAAACAGAATGATAGTACTTTAAAGAATTATGTGTACTTTAAAAATTTCATGTGCACAGTTTAATTTCAGTTTTATGTTTTACCGTTTTACTGTAGTATGCTTTGAATCGTATTATTTCCACTTAGTAAATCTTTATTAAGTGTGACTGTCTTGTTGTCATGTGTTGAGCTTCTTTTATGTTCTTTCTGTGGGTTTATATTGTTGTTTGTTATATTTTTTCATATACGAGGGGTTACCCAAAAATAACCAGAATCGGCACCTGCTGCACAATCTAATCTTAGTTGCGAATTTACAGTATTCTGTGGCAGTCTGCCAAGTGGTGTTGCTTATTAAAAGTGTTCTGCTATTTTTGTGTTGGGTGATCATAGAGAACAGAGAGCCTGTGTAAAAGTTTGTTTTCTCTAAGGGAAAACAGCTGCTGAAACTGTAGTAATGCTTGAAACTACTTTTTAAGAAGAAGCTTTCAGTAAAACACAGGTCTACGAGTGGTTTTCACGCTTCAAACAAGAGGAAATGTCACCTGAAGGCCAACCAAGATCTGGCCGACCTTCCACAATTAGGAATGACAAAATTCTTGACAAAGTTTGCAATCTATCTATCTATCTATCTATCTATCTATCTATCTATCTATCTATCTATCTATCTATCTTCTTTGTAATGTGTAATAATAGACATGAAGGAGAATGGGGGAAATAAGTTTAGTTTTTTGATTCTGTTCTAAATAAAGAAAATAAATGAAAAATAGTTTAGATGGTATCCAATATCCTCAAAATTCTGCTTCTAATTTTCTTCTTCTTTCGGCTGCTCCTGTTAGATGTCACCACAGTGGATCATCTTTGTCCATATTCTCCTTCCTCTGTTACACCCACCACCTCTGACCTTCTTCTCTCACCACTCTAAGGCTTTCTTCTTTTCGTCTTACATGACAGTTCCATCCTTAGCATCCTTTTCCCAATTTATCAAGCATCTCTCCTCTGCACATTTCCATACCAATGCAATCTCATCTCACTGACTTAGTTCCAAACTGTCCAACCAGAGCTAAAACTCTAATGTACTCATTTCTAATCATGTCATCCATGTCACACCCAACACAAATCTTAGCATGTTTAACTCTGCCACCTCCAGATCTGTCTCCTGTTTTTGGGTCAGTGCCACCTTCTCTAACCCATATAAAATAGCTGGTCTCACTACCGTCCTGTAGACCTTGACATTCACTCTTGCTCATAACCGTGTATCACATATCACTCCTGATGCTCTTCTCCAACCACTTCATACTGCCTGCACTCTATTTTTCACCTCTCTTCCACACTTCTCATTACTCTGTAGTGTTGATCACCAGGGACCTCATGCATAACGTCGTGCATAGAATTTGCACTATAACATGATGTAAGCACAAAAGCCGAAATGTGCTTACGCACAGAAAAATCCAGATGCAGGAATCTGTGTGTACTCCAACTTCCGCATTCTTCTGCTCCATAAATCCCGGTCAGCGTGAAAAGTAACGCTCGTGCACATGCCTTCTGTCCCGCCCCCAACTCCTCCCAGAATTACGCCTCTTTGAATATGCAATTCAATATACATTGCCCTTAAGCTCAGCCTTCTGTGAAAAGACAATGGGAAAAGCACAGGGGAAAATATAAGAATTTCAGCGAATACCAAGTGGAGGCAAAGGAAAAGCATACTATTTGTTGATTTAAACAGTAGTATAATCAACAAAAGGAAGCTGATCGAGTGACATAGCGTGTCGGAGAAACTCAAAAGCTCATGTTCACAAAGTTGCACAGTTGCAAAATAAAAAAGAAGTCACATATCAAAATTGCAGTGAAAAGGCAAGTCGTAGCCCACCGTCTGAGCTTATTAGGGTAAGACAAAAAAGAATAGGCACACAGTGGGAAAAAAGCACGAAATGTCAACTTTAATCTCGAAATTTCCACTTTAATCACGTAGTTTATTTTGTCATTAAAGTAGAACATCATAAATTTCATCTTAAATTCATTTAGTTTACTAGTTTCTCAAATCCCATCGTAACTAAAGTAGCGGGTTAAATGCTTTGTTTTGTATATGATCTTCAATGTGCTCTATATATGTGTGAATCACTACGTGCTTCTATTCTTTCTCTTTCTCCGACAGGACACAGAATCCATTACATTCGTGATATTACAGCTCTCTGAATAATTAAAATACTGAGATGTATACGTGATATCATTTTCATGATGATTGGAATGAAAGCACGTTATTAAACATGGAAACACAATGGCGCAGTGATTGTTTGATGAAATAATTTATTGTAGCAGTCCTGTCTCTTTCAAACGTACTAACCTCCAATTTCTGTCGCTACTTTTCTTTCCTCAAATACCCAATCGCCACACAATCAGCTCTGTAATAGACGTTAAGCCATCTGTAAGCTTACAACGATGATTCTTCAAAACTTTTAAGGAACATTGAAATATCTTTATAGTACATGTTTAATTATTCTATCCATATATCCTTCCAGTGTTGCGCCAGCCTCAGCAAATATACAGCGTGCAAGGCAGGAACAATATGTGAACTTGCTAGCGCTGCGGCACCGTGTCCTCACATGTTTAATTATTAACAATACAGATTTTTTAAATGAAGTTAAAGTTTTATCTGTATAATATAATCAACATATTTTGCTGCATTTCATCTTAAATATGATATCGTCATCATATGTAAATACACGATTTATAAAGTGGCGCAGGTTGTGTAATATTATAACTGTAGTGCAAGTTTACAGTGGGGTAATTTTACTTATAAGTACAAACAGTTCTACAAGGAGCAATTGATTGAGTGTGTTTATAGTTGGGATGAAACTGTTTCTGAACCGCGAGGTCCGTACAGGAAAGTCTTTGAAACGTTTTGCCGTGGCTTTGGTAGTGTGGGCTTGATGCTGTATACCGATAATTCTCTTTCCGATCAGCTGCTGCTGTAATTCCCCACTCAGATACAGTGATATAAATGGTGCAGTGAGAGTAATATGGAAAAAGATGATCTACTGTGGCAACCTTTAAAGGGAGCAGCTGAAAGAAGATAAAGAAGAATAAGAAGGTGCAGTGAGAGTAATAACGCTAAAGAAGTTATGGAATTTGGAATACTATGGCTATTCCCTGGGCCATTATATTGTTACAGGTAATCTGCAAGCAGATGCATTACACTAATAAACAATATGTTAGTTTTAGTGTATTTATAAAGCTGCGTCATAAATGTGGTTATAAGAAATAAAGGGTAACCACACAGGAACAGTAGCACTGCTTTGACGCTGGGTGCCACCAGTCTGCAAAACCGAGCGGAGAACTTGCATACGACAAGGTATGAGGTACAGTGGAAAAGTACGTGGCTTTATGCCAAGTGTAGGTTTTATACATCGTGATTTGAACATGGAAACGTTCTTACGCAACATTTCTGTGCGTACGCACTGTTTATGCATGAGGCCCCAGGTATTTAAATTCGTCCACCTTCACCAACTCTACTCCCTGCACCCTCACCACTCCTCTGACGTCCCTCTCATTTATACAATTGTATTCCGTCTTGTTCCTACTGACTGTGACACCTCATGTAGTAGGTTTTGGGGGACACCAGCCTACACTCTGGGTGTCTAGCATGTGGGACCAAACGTGACTAGGATGGTGGTGTAAGACAGGGAGACACGGACAAAAAAGGGTTGGGTTTCGCAAAATAAAGTGTGGATTTATTTACAGGTGCACATAATGAAAAAGAAAAATAATGTCCTGCGGAAAATATATCTCAATTCCCAGTCCAATACTGCAAAGGACTCACAAAATCATTTATGAAACGGAGCCCAAAATGACGACTATATACAGTATTTACAATGCTGACTGAAAGTCCCAAAGGAAAAAGAAAAAATGCACACAAACTAGGAAACCCATATATACACAAAAACAAAAATAAAGCTGTCTTCCTCCACAGTAATCCAAGCTACTTCTCCGAACAGTGTATGGTTCAGAGTTTATCAAGAAACATATTCAAAATACAGAAAAAGAAAGTGTATATACCAAAATAAATAGTGCACTGTTAACCACAACCCAATAAATACCTCCAGCATAACTAATCCAGAGATATTTATACAAGAAGAAAAAAGATATTTATAAAAATCAAGACACAAGTAGTAGTGTTCTAACAAGTAGCTTGGAAATTTCCTTTTGTATTCGGCACCATCATGCTAACCAATTAAGCTGTCGAACGCCATCCTTCAACGTGCACGCTGGTGACATGAGTGTGTCTACAAAGAGTGGCGTCTCCTGCCCCACAAAATTTCTATAATAATGCACGCGGCTGGTGCGCGTGCATAACTATGCCGGTATTTGAAATGCAAACTTCACTTCTCTCCTAAAACTGAAAGTAAGCCCCTCTTAATTTTTCCTCCACCTGAGCTACCGCCTAGATAACTACTGAAACAGGATTGACTTTTATAAGCTGTGGCAGGCTGCAAAAGGCACTCATATTGTTAGCGAAGACGTCCTTCTGCACATTCTAAATAGACAAAAAGGCAAGCTTTATTTCTGTACACCTTATTTGCCATTTTTCTCCCAAATCAATGCCTATCTTTCAAATCTTCAGAGGACAGAAAATGAACTTTATTTATCTGCTGGTAATGCCAGTGAGGCACATTACCACACTGACCTTCATTCCTTTCCTCACTAGAGCATATCTCCACCTATCCAAGGTCCTCTCAACCTGCTCCCTCCTCTCACTACAAATCACAATGTCATCAGCAAATATCATAGTCCATGGGGTCTTCTATCAAGTCACATCTATCAACTTGTCCATCACCACTGCAAATAAGAAAGGACTCAGAGCCGATCCCTGATGTAATCCCACCTCCACCTTAAATGCATCCGTCACTCCTACAGCAGATCTCACCACTGTCACACTTCCCTCATACATATCCTGTACAACTTTGACATACTTCTCTGCCACTCCTGACTTCTTCATACAATACCATAACTTCTCCCTAGGCACCCTGTCATGTGCTTTCTCCAGATCCACAATGCACCGTTAAATGTTACAATGTCAAAGTAAATGGAAAAAGTAACTTATAGCATTCAGTGGTACAGCAGTTAAAGTCCAAATAGGTGTTTGCAAGTTTGTATGCACCACATTTCACTAAAGAAAATAAATTAATAAAATACATAATTCAAATAAAGCACATAACAAAGCTGCACATATTTCCAGAGTTAAATGTTATTTAGTACATAGAGTTAGCTCCCACCATATACATATATTTCCAGTGAAAAGTAAAAATGTTTGTAAATTAACTTGCACTTCAATAGGCAAATCCTCAAATAAAGTCAGAGGGACTGCAGCCAGACGCAACTGGGTGTCACTGAAGTTTCAAGAAGTACATGTAGTTGCACACAGAGCAGTAAAAACATGCATCTTTACTGTAGTTTAAATTGCACTTGCAAATTTTAATGTCTGCAGTAAGATGGACTGGACAAATAAAATAGTTTGCAGGCAGTGGTGCATCTTTGGAGGAATGGCTGAGAATCAATACAAGAATGATGTATCTTCACTGAAAACAAGAATATAATCTCATGACACAACTATGACAATTAAAAAGAGAATGTACCTGTACATGCAGAAGGACACAAAAATAGGATTTTACAGGATAAATATTTGAGCATATGTAAAGGCAGAAAAAGATGCTGCAAATACAGTAAATTAAAAAATTAATAAAAAGTAGCTGCCTTTCAGTAATACTGCCTAATATCTTGAATTCATAACTGTATGACTTAGTCAGTCGCTCCCGGATTTCGCGGGCTTTTTTGTGATTGTTGCAGTGAAAGTTGTGATGTTTTGAGGCTTTATTTTTTTTCTATAACATTGCAAGAAGAAATTAATTTACAAAAGTAAAAATAAAAGAACACATATTTAGTACAGGTCAAATGCAATAAAATTGGGTAAGATAAGTTATCCACTCCACTGTTACCCTCACTACTCGCTCACACTCTCCCACACATGCTGCGCACACATACACACACGCACATCATTTGAGACGTAGACTGACAAGCATGCCTCTGTAACTTTGTAATTATGCCTCACTAACATTTTCCATAAAAGTGCATTTTAATCTAACTGACCTTATTTCTTTGAGCACTTGCAACTGATCTAAATGCAACAGCCTCTGTCATGGTCAATTGTTGTGTCTGTAGTCTTTGTTTTTCAGCCATTCTCCGGGCATGTTTTTCAGTAGAAAAGTGCCTGTCAAGCAATGGCTTTCATCTGTGTTCTACTATAATATTGCACATGGCTCTAAAACAATTTACCGCCACTTTCAATATAATACTTCAAGAAATTGACTTGCACGGTCTTTAGCAGTAATATTTGATGGCAAATGTGATCTTTTCGAGTAGCACATCTTGTAGGCTTGGCTTCAAGAAAATGAACCTGGGGAGGGGGGCTAAGGTGAGTGGTCAAATTTGAGAAAAAAATTGCAGTGATTGGACAAAATTGCAAGGCTGTGCAAAATTCGTGGGGATTGATTGAATGTGCATTAATATTGCGACATTGCAACTTCCCGGAGGGACCGCTTAGTTACTATATATACTTTTGCACAGTTGCAGAAACCTCCTTAACCAAGGAGTATAGAATTTTACAAGTATATACTTATATGAAGTTATAATAATGAATTATGAAATGTTGTTTTAAGCCTAGGCATTTCCCTCATCTTAGAGGAGCCACCAAAATAGATGCTAAGGTTAAAATGAAGTAGATGAACAACAAACACCCCTCTAGGAAGCGGGAATAAACTAATGGGAAAGCCCAAACACCCCTCCTAAGAAGCAGTTCTAAAATCAATAGAAGAGTCCCCGTATTTACAAGGCAATATTCAAATTATTGCGAGAGTCAAAAGGAGTCAGAAAACACTGGTGGCACTAGTTGAATGAATGAAGCTATACATATTATGCATATTAAGAATCAGATGATGTGTGGTATTGGATAAGGTAATGTAACAGAAAAGCATAAAGGCAGATTAATTGTTTTCTTGATTGCTCACTCCATGGATTGAGACATTTGTGCATAACTGTGTACAAATAAAGAACTGTTCTGCATTTTCATCTGGTCTATGTGAATGGCTTCTTTTAAAACAGAGGAAAGTTTTTCCACTATAGGAGCTGGTTATTAACTTTCACAGCACCAAAGAGCCTCTATGCCCAGTCACTATTCGAGGAGTGGATGTAAAGGTGGTCCACTCCTACAAGTACTTGGGGGTCTACAATAATGACATGTTGGACTGGTTTCAGAATGCAGAGGAAATCTATAAGGAAAGGCAGGGCAGACTCTTTTTTCTTAGGTGACTGATTTTTTAAAGTTGTAGTGACATACTTTACATCTTCTATAACTAAGTGGTGATAGTGCAGTTTTCTATGCTGTGGTGTGCTGCTATTTAAAAGGGCAGGCTCAGTTATAAGACATACTGTGGACCCCCTGGAGGTAGTAGTGAAGGAGAGTAGAAAAACAAAACTGATTGTCATTATGAACAATGCTGCACATCCTCTCACTTACACACTAACACTGAGCACTTTCAGCTAACAAATTATTCAGCAGAAGTGTGTCAAGAAATGCTGCTGGGTCTGCTTTATACCAACAGCAATGTGCCTACCTGTGACTGTGACAGACAGGAAATATGCACAAAATACTGTAAATACCTGCAAATAAGCACAAATTAATACATTTACATCAAGTTGGTCTGCAATGCTGTGCTTTTTATATGCCCTGCTTTGTGCCTACTAACCTTTGTCAATAAACCATAAATTCAGTCTTCCACCAGTTCCTCAGAATGCCTTAATGAACCCAATGTAGGACACATGTTAAGGCAGAGAAGCTTTTATCTTTTGTTCCTCTACACAGTAATCACCTTTTTTAATCTTCTCAATCCTATGCAGTATTTAATCTTTGGAAAACACTCAGGATTACGATACTTAGAGACCTATATACTGTATTTACATCTTGTGCTTCAAATTCAACTCTCCAGCAACATATATTTCCACTATTTTCAAATAAGACATTTTGTTAAAAGAAACCTACCCAATTTTCCAGACTTCCCACCCATTTCTATTCCATAGCCAATACTGATCAGTCCTGGAGACTCAGACAACATCTCAACAATATATAAAAACACCTCAAAGATTCTTCCTTTCAACGATCCTAGGGTATGGTGGGATAGGACCTTTCAATAAACATCTGCCCATTTTCAACTTACATGTCTATTTTACTTTTACTTACTCTTTTTTGGTCTCACTATCTCTGATATGGCCTATTCATCCAGACATTTAAGACTTTGTCTTCCTCTCTTCTAAACTTTAGTATTAAGTGACTTTGAGTCCCATCACAAGGGCAGTGTTGACCCAGCTCAGGTATCAATTCTGATCTTGAGAGATGGTACTTCTTTTACTCGAGGGAGATATAGGCTACATTTCTGGGCAAATATGTTTGTTTGATTAACAATAAAACACCATACATAATAACTGCCGATTGGTTAACTAGCAGTTAAAAATATTGTGAAGAAGAGCAATACAAAACAATACAGACAGTGTCTTCTCAATTCATACTTGTCATCTGTGCTAAATCATTAATGTTACAGTGAAAGCTTACTTAAATAAGTCACTTTTTGCCGACTGCACACCTATGTTCAGGAACGGAAATTTTAATTGTCTAGCAAACCTGACATATCGACTATTTGATAGCTCCTAAACACTTAAAATGTGATTATTAGCACATTAGCAATTACGGTTTATTTGTTGTCCACACATCTAGTTGTGTAACATTTCTGATTATGTATATGTATGTATTCTGAATATATTATACTACATACTGAATGACTAAGGTATTGTGCAATAATCTTGGAACAATATTTTGAGTGATGCTGCAAGTATTACATAGGAATGCAGACAAACATGTGAATGAAATGCCAGAGTGACCCACTGATATAAACATACATGGACCACAAAATTATATTTTATCTAAATGTTACTGGCCTCAGGCCTAAGGGAACCTGGACAGGTACAAGCCACTGTTGCTACAGGGTGTAGCCATAGCGATATGGTGCCAAAGCATCAAGGAAGCAGGCAGCAGTTAGGACTGTTGGACCATATTTCCCTTTTTTTATTCTCACTCACCCAGACATATTTAATTGTTTCTATGTCAACATGAAGATTGGCTAAAACAATGATACATACCAATTTCCTCTTGTTAAACAGTGGTATTGTTGCTAACTATCAAGAACATGTTAATTTTCAAATGAAGTAATTACAAACATTTTCTAAGGAAACAAGCAGTTCTCTTATCACAATACAGTAGAGTACGTTGATGAGATACCAATCAAAGCAGTTTGATTTTTCAAAGCAGGTAAATATCTATGTCCTGTAGATAGCTACCAACAATAAACTATAGCAGTATTACTTAGGAAGTTTGCCTTTTCATTTATCCCAGTCTCAAACACAAAAAGTGCCTATTGTCCCTTCATGAATTGGCTTTTTAAAATTATTATTATTGTTTTTTTAAAGCAACACACAGAAATGCCCTTTTCTTTAAAACACCAATTTCTAGCCCATTATATAAACATTGGTTAACAGAGAGGGGGCTGCTCAGCAAGTAAAAGCAAGTAACTCAAACCATGAAAATGAAAATTATAAATGTTTTGTGATAAAGGTTTTTACCCTTTTGAACAAACACCTACATTTAATCACTTTTTTTGGTATACAACCCCTTCCCTATATCAAATGCACCAATTTCAATTAGTATTTTGAGGTTCTGTTTCTGCCAGTTGTCATACACACAAGCTTGGTGAGTCTCTGACACAGACTTTTACTAAAAAGAAGCTTGGTTCTGTCTTGAGGGTTGAACAGTTGTTTACTGAGTATCTGTTTCCATGCATAGAATGAATGAACGAGCAATCTGACATCATTCTTTAGTGAACCCAGATTCTTCCAGTCGTCCTGGATAAAACAGATAGAGTTCCAGCAGAGGCTGTCAATTGACTACAGCATCCTGTAGTGATGGGTGGAGTAAAGCCTCACAAAGTATCAAAACATGTGAAGCAATTGTGTCAGAAATCATGTCGAGGCTTTAAGGTATTTGACACTCACTTCCCTAGTGGTATCTCCTGGCCATTTGTATTAATGTTACACAAAATGTCAAGAAAGTTCAAAGAAATATATTAAACTTTTATTTTTTTTCTGCAATGGATTGACAGCAATAAGAAGAGTTCATCAGCAGCTGCCAATGTCTAAAAAATATAACTGACACCAACTAGCAAAATGTACCATATGACAAACAAGAGTTTTAATAAAACAAAATAAGACCCCTAACTCAAGGAGACATGGCTCTTTTTTAATAAATAATCCCCCTTTACATTTACATTTTATCGTTATTAATTCTCCTGATATTAGTATTATTATTAGGCCTAATCTTTTCTTGATATCAATTTTGTAGATGTAAAAAACAACAAAAAAAATTAAAAGCAAGCCTTGTCATATATATATATATTTTTTGTTTTGACATAGTAGATAGAAAATAAAGGCTTACCCTTCTACTTTGCCATAAAATAAGTGAGCACATTTGAAAAAGAGAATGAAACCTTTAAATTAACAGACATTATTATTCCAAAAAGTAATAAGATATTTCAATTATTAATACTTTATATGGGTAATATTTTGTGGAGCTCAAAATTAACAAGCTCGCTACAAAGTCATATTTGTCACCATCATTGTGTTGTCCTGCAGTTCGACTTTACGTGATTGCTTTTTTTATTCTGCACATAGTGCAAACCTGGGTTCAAGTCGGATTAAAGAGTCACCTAAATTGGAAAAAAAATCTTAGAAGTTATATATTTTTAAACTAAACTGACAAATAATTTGAGTGATACCGTGAAAGGATAACATAAGAAATCTGTTCTGGAATCATTCCTAGAATCACCATCAAAAATGCAATGACTAATTTGTGGAAGGCAGTTTACATATTTAAAATAATCCATCTTCTATTCATCGCCACTTGAGGTCTAGAATCTTGCCATTGTAAAGGATGATAGCAAACCCATTGTGGCAGATTAGGCTGATTTCACTCTACTGGACTCAAAATTCAATGCTGGCAATCTGAAAGATGTCAGAGAGATTAATCATTAGAAAAAGTGGAAGTGGGAGGGAAAATCCATTCAAAAAAATTAGTTCAGGGTGTTAGCTTTGTACACATTCCCTTCCAGCACCTAAACCCTGACTTAATTGAGTCCAGTAATTATACCCATTACATTCCAGACATTGTTCATATTATTCTGTGTGAGTTTTTTTGTATTTTGGCTTTGTAAGCTTCCTGTCCTTCACTCTTTCTTCCTTCACAAACCGTACATCCTGCCAAGCCTCTTTGTCACCAGAGTTTAATGCTCTTATTTTCAATTTATAGTTTCTACAGGTAAGCATTCTTGGGCACAAGTATTGATGATCCACAAAGTTTTTGAAACCGAGTTTTTGAAACCTTTTGGTGCCATGTGTAGTTTGAACGAAGCTCCATAAAGGAGGACTCAAAATGCAGAGCTGAGATGCATAGTGGAAATGGCACAACCCCTTAAACATCCCCAACAAGCACAGTCTAAAGCACTAACCTGACAAGCTTGGTGGAAATGACTCTCCAAGCATGGTTCAAAGCACTAAGCTGACATGCGCAGTGGAAATGAAGTGCAGATTGAGTGTTATGGCATTAAATTGCTTCAAGATCATGTGATGGATGCATTTCAAACAAGCCCTGAAGTGGCGTTTTGAATATGTGTGCTTCGATCTGTGCTTTATGTTAGGTAGAATGCCCAGAGGGGACTGGGCGGTCCCATGGCCTGGAACCCCTACAGATTTTATTTTTTTCTCCAGCCGTCTGGAGTTTTTTTTTTTGTTTTTTCTATCCACCCTGGCCATCGGACCTTACTCCTTTTCTATGTTAACTAATGTTGTCTTATTTTAATTTCTTATTCTGTCTTTTATTTTTCCTTTCTTCATTATGTAAAGCACTTTGAGCTATTTTTTGTATGAAAATGTGCTATATAAATAAATGTTGTTTTTGAAATCTTGACACATCAAGCAGCTCATCACTTGAATCCTGTATAGAGCAGATATCCTGCATTTTTTGGAGAGCACCAAATCATTATTTCCCAATACAAATGTAACCCATTTTACATAACACAGCTCAGATCAGTCCCGGTCTATTAGATCAAGCCCAGTGGCTAAATCAGACATGACTGGATAGCAATTGACAGGTTGATCAAGTCACATACCAATTTGATTAGCAATGCTCTGAATTGAGATTATGGATGCAGTAGACAATCAAAGCAATCATCTTCCAGTGCACAGATCGGGGTTTCAATGAGATCCACTGCACTCTTTCTCTGTCATTATGCCAAACCCGGAGGCACACTGGAATGTTTAGATGTAATTATTTTGACTAAATTATACTCTGATACAGCGCAGATAGAAAATGTATAACAGTGGAAGGTGTCAAAATGGGGTCTAAGCGTGAAAAGCATGTTCTTATTTTTTGGATTAACCATGTCTGACAAAGTTTTCAAAATGTGTGTGAAAAGTGCAGCAAAATGCATGAGTGTTACTTTTATGTTATCTGTAGGACAGGCTGAAATTCATATTAATTTAATCAAAGAATATTACCGTTCAGGTAGATATTTATTTTAATTCTACACAATGCTGTAAAATATGTTGACTTCTTCCACTTCTTTCGGCTGCTCCCGTTAGGGGTCGCCACACCAGATCATCTTCTTCCATATCTTTCTGTCCTCTGTATCGTGTTCTGTTACACCCATCACCTGCATGTCCTCTCTCACCACATCCATAAACCTTCTCTTTGGCCTTCCTCTTTTTTCTCTTGCCTGGCAACTCTATCCTTAGCATCCTTCTCCCAGTATACTCAGCCTCTCTCCTTTGCACATGTCCAAACCAACACAACCTCTCTGACTTTGTCTCCCAACTGTCCAACTTGAATTGACCCTCTAATGTACTCATTTCTAATCCTGTCCATCCTCGTCACACCCAATGCATATCTTAGCATCTTTAACTCTGCCACTTCCAGCTCTGTCTCCTGCTTTCTGGTCAGTGCCACCGCCTCCAACCCATATAACACAATTGGACTCACTACCGTCCTGTAGACCTTCCCTTTCAGTCTTGCTGATATCCATCTGTCACAAATCACTCCTGACACTCTTCTCCACCCATTCCACCCTGCCTCTTTGTCACCTCTCTTCCATAATCCCCATTACTCTGTACTGTTGATCTCAAGTATTTAAACTCATCCACCTTCGCCAACTCTACTCCTTGCATTCTCACCATTCCACTGACCTCCCTCTCATTTACACACATGTATTCTGTCTTGTTCCTACTGACCTTCATTCCTCTCCTCTCTAGAACATATCTCCACCTTTCCAGGGTCTCCTCAACCTGCTCCCTACTGTCGCTACAGATCACAATGTCATCAGCAAACATCATAGTCCACGGGGACTCCTGTCTAATCTCGTCTGTCAACCTGTCCATCACCATTGCAAATAAAAAAAGGGCTCAGAGCTGATGTAATCCCACCTCCATTTTGAATGCATCCATCACTCCTACCGCAGACCTCACCACAGTCACACTTACCTCGTACATATCCTGTACAACTCTTACATACTTCTCTGCCACTCCCGACTTCCTCATACAATACCACATCTCCTCTCGAGGCACCCTGTCATATGCTTTGTCCAGGTCCACAAAGACGCAATGCAACTCCTTCTGGACTTCTCTATACTTCTCCATCAACACCTTCAGAGAAAATGTTGCATCTGTGGTGCTCTTTCTTGGCATGAAACCATACTGCTGCTCACTAATCATCACCACACTTCTTAACCTAGCTAACACTACTCTTTCCCATAACTTCATGCTGTGGCTCATCGATTTTATAACCCTGTATTTACTACAGTCCTGCACATCCCCTTATTCTTAAATATCGGCACCAGTACACTTTTTCTCCATTCCTCAGGCATCCTCTCACTTTCCAAGATTTCATTAAACAATCTGGTTAAAAACTCCACTGCCATCTCTCCTAAACACCTCCATGCTTCAACAGGTATGTCATCTGGACGAACGGGTTTTCCATTCTTCATCCTCTTCATAGCTGTCCTTACTTCCTCCTTGCTAATCCGTTGCATTTCCTGATTCACTATCTCCACATCATTCAACCTCTTCTCTTTCTCGTTCTCTTCATTCATCAGCCTCTCAAAGTACTCTTTCCATCTGCTCAACATACTCTCCTCGCTTGAGAGTAGGTTTCCATCTTTATCCTTTATCACCCTAACCTGCTGCACATCTTTTCCAGCTCAGTCCCTCTGTCTAACCAATCGGTACAGGCCCTTTTCTCCCTCTTTAGTGTCCAACCGCTCATACAACTCATCATACCCTTTTTCTTTAGCCTTCGCCACCTCTCTCTTCACCTTGCGCCTTATCTCCTTGTACTCTTGTCTACTTTCTGTATCTCTCTGACTATCCCACTTCTTCTTTGCCATCCTCTTCCTCTGTATACTCTCCTGTACTTCCCATTTCACCACCAGGTTTCCTTTTCCTCCTTCCTCTGTCCAGATGTCACACTAAGCACCCTTCTTAAAATATTTGTAAAATATGTTGACACATTATGAAATTTGCCAGTTGGCACTTCCATTTGTTATTGTATTTTAATAATGAAAAACTATAAAATTAAATTTGGTATATTTGTTTTTCAAGATGAATATAACTTTGAAATAAAAGCAGCAAATGTTCAAATTTGAAAAAAATGTTTGCAAGTAAAAACATTGAGATGCTTCAAGATGCATCGAGAATCACTTTATAATTGCATTGAATCATGCGGTGTGCCGCTCACAGAGTGATGTACTTACTTAGGTTACATACTTATATACTTATATAACTTACATACTTAAACAGTGATGTTTAGTTAATGAGAGCGTAATGTAATAGACCTGATGAACAATAGCAAGGCATAAAAGATGAAAATGTAAATAAGTATGTCATCAGGGCCAGGGTGAGGAGATGAGGTGACCACTTCAGGTGGCACTTTAGTCAGGACAGCTTTGTCATGTAGCCTTTTTTAACATTATGATTTAAAAATGCAAAAAACATTAGGTATGAACCTTAAGAACTGCGTATACATTCAGTGACTTACTTATACACACCCTTAAAAATAATGAGAAATATTTTAACTTTACAAGGTTCAAATTTAGCAAAGCATCTGAGAATCAAAATAGCACTTTCGCGTTTAAAAGCCACATGTCAGTCTTTGGCATTGACATTCATTTCCTGGTATCTATTGTCACATACGTGCGATTTGGAGGCACCTAAAGGGCCTGAATAATAGTAATTGCACGTCAGACCAGTGGGTGGTGAGGTGCACTAACTGTCTCTCTCAATCCTCTGCAGACCATCCACAGGAAATCCCACATGGTTCCAGCCCCACTGGTAACTTCACTTCTGTTTCCGGGCCCACTGATGACATCACTTCTGGTTTCGGCCCCACTGATAATGTCACTTCCTGTCACAGCCTTTAAAGCCACCATCTTTGCAACCTTAATTAAGTTTTTTTTTGGACTCAGGCCTGTGAACATCTTACAGTCTTTTTACCCATTTTGCAGCCAGGGCATAATATATGGGTGGCTGCCCCAAACCTTTTTGATGTATTTCGTCTATTCTTAGGACACATTCTTGAATGTGCAAAATTAATAAAAAAAAAAAAAATTCCTAAGACAGATGTGTTCTTATAAACATGAACAACAGCTATATAGTGACTCCATATTTTTTATAGCCCAGGACTTCTGTGAACCGGTCAGCACACAATAGACTCTAGACTCTATAGTCTCTAATATGCCTTCAATGGAATCATTAGTTTTGGTTGAGAAAAATATCTTTGAAATGAAGTATTAATACACACAGAAACCAAAATGTGTAGCTCTGTATTTGAACCATCAATGTCCAAGGTGGCTTACAATAATGGTAACACATCATTATACTTTTTTTTTTTAACTTTAGTGACCCATAAAGTGTAACCATGTACCTTGTATTAAGGCTCTTGAAATAAACCAACTTGTTTAATATCATAGTAAATTGAATGAAATTGAAGTGTAATAATTAGTTCTTAAATTTACCCATGATTCATCTTTACCCAATCACTGCTAATGTATGCAAATAACAGAATGTTATTATCAAATAAATGCACAATGTCAGTCTTTATAGCTTGTGGATAATTTTTTAGCATGGCAGGAGCAGGAGAGAATGTGAAGAGTGCAGTCATCAAGTCCCCGATGGTGCTGAAAAACAGAGGGCAGCTTTTGCGAATATTTAACGAAAGGATTAATGTTAGACCATCTGAGAGATGGTGGTTAAAGGGCAGCAAAAATGCACTTTGCCTTTACATTATTCCAAGCATCGGCCCTGTCTGTCATAAACACCAAATTGCATTTTCATCAGCACATCACAGGTAGTGCCAAATAATATTGCAGAAAGTATGATTCGGGCAAAAATGATACAAATGAAGAAGCAGCCTGCCATAAAGCTTGTTACTGTAACAAGGCTTGCAAAGGGGGAAGAAAGAATAAAGTAGTGCTTGATTATACAAACATCACACTTATGTAGGTTATTATAGATGAATATGAACAGTAGGGGGAGCAAAAGTAGCAGATTGCAAATGGGAAAAATAGAGTCTTTTGTCAATGTTCTGATTCATGTTTGTTAATAAATCAAAAGCCTTAGTGATAGTCTCCTGCCTCACATAAACCCTTCATTGATGCTTCCAGAATGAACAAAGAACAGCACACCAATGAATATTGTTTTGCATTTACATTTATCACTGGTTCTAGCGTGGTTGTTATTGGTTTGTGACTGAACTGCATTGGTTTATGCTTTCATGCTATATGGACTGTATTGGCTTGCATTCATATATTTCTTGTCAGCTGATCTAGTAAAGGTAATGGGAAATACAAGAAACAGGAACTTGGAGTGGTACAGTCACTTTAAAAGTATGAAGAGGAGCAGGAAGAAGATGGAGTTATGTATTAAAATAGCTCAATATATACATTTCTGAAAGGAATTGGTGGTAATTATTTTAACAGTATTTTCTGTTAAATCTAAAGTGATCATAAGACTAAAGTTAGGTATGAATTCATTGGCTTCTTATTCATTCCAAGCTATATATTTCCTCGCAGCAAATAACTGTATTTATTCACAAAGCTTTCACAAACTAGTTACTTATTCTATGTTGACAACAAGGCAATATTCCACATTTACAAATGTTGCCTTTATCCAACATAAAATATTTTAGACACAGCTGGTTACATTTCTTTTACTTGCTCATGATCACACAGCGTTAGTATCAGGACTTGAACCCATACATTCAGGGTTTAAATGCCATGATGGTTGCATGTCTACAATGTGAAAATTAATTGGCATCATTATAAACTGGTCCTTAATTTTATACACAAAATGCTTCACACTTTGGACCTGCATGGAGAGTTACATAGCATATGAGCATAAATCAGTCCAGTTCAATAACAAACCAATAAAAAATGCACTAGAACTAGTGATATACAAGTGCAAATCAATATTGTTCATAAGCAAACCTGTATGCATGATATATCATTTATACGTATACATGTACAAACAGATGTAGTTCATACAAAAGCTGATAATACACAGACAGGAACCAATATAGTTCATACGAATGAAACCAGTATTGTATGCACACAAACCAATGGAGCATGCATGTAAACTGATAGGATTCAAATATAAACAAATAGACATGCACAACTACACCTGTTTGGCCCCTCATAATTAAGCCACCCCTGTAACAATATATATATATACCCGACACAGACTGACACCGTGAGGCACACATAAAATAAATAAACTTTTATTTTTCTTCACCTGTGGGGCATGTCTTCCCCATGACCCCCACAGGCACAACACAGTCCCAAGTACAGCAAACAAAAAACCAACACGCACAGTCCTCCTTTACATCACCACTCCTCCATCAAGCTTCGTTCTCCTCCTCCTGACTCTGGCCATTGATTGGTGGTTGCTGGGCCCTTTTATAGTCCACCCAGGTGTGGCAAAAACGCTGGCCATATGGGCTCTGGAGTCCCAGCTGCAGCACCCCCTGGCAGCGCCTGTGGGACCCAACAGGGCTGCACCCAACTCCAATTCCCATGGAGCCTTGCAGGAAACCAAAGCATCGCTCCAACCCAGGTGGGCGGCCATCTAGCAATCAGGGGGAGGTATTGCACAGTCCATGTCTGCTCCCCCTGAACATATGTTTTATATATATATTATATATGTTATATATATAATGCCCCTCATAGACTTTTGGAGAAAGCTTTAGTGCCTAAACATACCCATTCCACACAAATAGCATCGCAGTATTAAATAACATTAATGCAAAAATGTAATATATTAATCATAGTGTGAATTTTACCTGACAGCAAACCTGTCTTTTTTATTCACAGCCATTCTCCACTGCTTCATATTAAAATGCATCAATTTATACAATTCAAATGAAGGACATTTGAAAATATAATCAAGGATTATTTTTTGTTACTTGTTCTCTTCTCACCTAAAATGTAGATTTTTTTTTTTCTTGAAATACTGTTCAGTATCTGATGTATTCCACACAAGAGATGCATCATTCAGTCAGTTTTGTGACTTGTAAGGCTTTAGTCTTTCTCTGTCTAATAAATCCTGTAGTCCAGACATGACAATCATCCTGTCAACATTTCACATAAACCTGTTACTGGCTTTTCATAATGCAGGAGAAAAGCTTGAAATTTACATTCCTCTTTTAATAGCTTCTCTTCAAACTCAGCCTTATATTACTTATTTTTCTGAAGGCACAGTCTTCATATATCGCTCCCTTTTCTCACATGTTAA
The DNA here is from genome assembly GCF_016835505.1 of Polypterus senegalus. Lineage (NCBI taxonomy): Eukaryota > Metazoa > Chordata > Cladistia > Polypteriformes > Polypteridae > Polypterus > Polypterus senegalus. The sequence goes on from NC_053154.1 coordinate 155,408,371, forward strand.
CTGCAAATAACCCATTTTTAAATCTGGATGATTATCTGTGACTCATTGACATAGTTATTGGACAACATTAACTGAACAAGTTCAAAGAATTGTCTTTCACAAGCTCCAAGATACAGCATGTTGTGAATTTTACAGCTATCCTTTTAATTTGTGTTATGTGGCGATAAATAGGAAAATCTGATTTTACAATTTTGCATAGTACATCTAAATAAAACCATGATTTTCCACTGAATTTAAGTAGGCTCCTTTCTGTCAAACTGTTGTAATAAATCAATTTGATACCGCAGAAGTCTGACAAGGATTTCAGCAATCATCTATAGGTAATCTCCAAGCCTATAAAACACCATAACCTCCTAATCATCCCTGTTAATGGAAGTTTGGACAAAAATGGACCTGCTTTACCCAAGTTATGCTTTGTTACAATTTATTAATAGTTAGAATTAGCTGAAGTAAATTGTACTTTAAAGTAAACATACCTCACATATTATTTTAAAACACTTACAAACTGATCTGGTTCAGGGTCATGGAGAACCTGTTGCATCTAACCCAAGAGGTGGCACCAGTTAATCACTGGCCACACTCTTGCACACATGCACTCTAACATTTTCTCTTAATCACTCCGCACCAAATCAGGACACTCAAACAAGAGTTAGCTGTGTGTGAAACATTTATGATTAAACCATAATATTTTTTGATAAGCATAAAGCATTAGTACAAAGTTAAAAAATGACAACTTTGGTTAGGTCCGTCAGATTATATCCTTTATCAACAACAACAGAATGAACACTAGCAGTTCTCATGACTGAGTCAGCACTTCCTAAGTGAACTTACAGTAATAGTGGATGTAACAGGTTTATTATTAGCAATGTAATCATTAATAACAGTGCTCAAGAGTGCCTACAGTAAGTGTTTATAGAGTTTTAAGAGGCAGCGCTATAATTTAGATTTTTGTTCTTAGACTCACAATTGGCAAGTAATCTGTAGTTGTTCACAGCAACAACGATCAAATGATACTATAAGCACAGATAGTGACATTTACATCTTGCCTGAAGAGTTGCCTTGAAAGCTTGCATATTGTAATCTTTTTAGTTAGCCAATAAAAGGTGTCATTTTGCTTGACTTTACCCTACTTTCATAAAGGCTGACACGGTACAACACCCTAGTACAGCAGTTAGATATAAAATAAGATAAAGTTTAATTAATATTAAATTGTATCCTGAAATGCATCACAGATTTTGAATAACAGTAAATAAATATTTACCAATTGTTAATGGAAAAGGCAGAAAGAAACATAATTTAGTGAATTTTACCTCCATCTAACCATCCATCCATCCATTTGTTTTTGCCAATCCATTGCAGGTCACACACACACACAAACACTCACTGACACACAGCTGGCCAATTGTGAATTACCACTCAACCTTAAAAGCAACATTTTGAAACGAGGAAGGTGAACGCTCGCAGACACTTGGAGAACTTACAAACTTTGTATGGACATGTACTCAACATTATACCAATATCTGGTCCATTAATTGTATCTCTTTAAATCTTAAGATCATAGCTTTCCTCACAACATGTGCCTTAAACAGTAATAATTCATTTCTATTTGTGAACACTGACTATTTGAAAAGAGCAAAATTGTTGTGAGAAATTCATAAGACCACTACAGCCTCAGTGATAGTACTGTTTTTTTATATGCAATCCATCACATTACTGATTGTTAAAAAGGTATAAAAAATCTAGACAGTAAAAAAATCCACTGTCTACATTCCTCCATATCTAAAGTTATTCACATTATAGTCTGGCAGCATTCTTATGATTTAAATGAAGCTGTCAGCATGGGAGCCTAAGACAAAGACTCACCATGGTGGAACTGATAGGACAGCTTCATTTTTTATTTTCCTTTCTTCTTATTCCTGATTGAATCTGATAGTTAAAGCCCCGCTTCTAATCAAAAACCTGTCGTTTTGATTAAGAACCAAAACATAGTGCCTGACAAAGGCTCCAATCAAAAATTATGTTTTGAAATTTCTAAAGTTGTTGGAAATAAGCAGTAGTGCAATTTGCATAAATTCTCACAAATTTCTACACTTCAGAAATTGTATCTGGAGGTTTATTTACTTTTAGCTTTAATTAGTGGATAATACATTTTCTTTCTGAAGATTTATGTTACAAATGAATCAGTATTTTACTTTGTACATAACTTCTGGTTATGCTGGTTTGTTGGAGCTGGAACTATGACCAGCTGAATTTGGACACTGTTATGAATGAAATGGCATTCAAAGATAAAATTGTTTTAAATTCAATTGGATTTATTCTTAAAACAGAAATTTTTTACTGCACCTGAAAATATTTTTTGTAGGTAAGAAACACTGTATGCCAGCCAAATGTGAATCTAAAACTTCACTAGGCTTCAAATTACATTAAACTTGAACCTAGTTTTGCATATAATTCAATTGTACTTGGTCTTGGATTTGAAGAAAATACACCCAAATGCCCTTAAAAGTATTGCCCAGGCAGTCTGAATGGAACTGAAACTACTGTATATCCAAAACTAAATCTAACCAAAGTGCAAGTCAATCAGGAGTACAGCCAAAACTGCAGTCTAAAAAAGTCCATCTCTCTCTGTTTAACTCTGATTCATTTAACAGCATCCTCTAACAAGCCTATCAATCAGAACACAAATATTAAAGCAGAGGAGTTTGTCCACAAATGATACATCGTCTCAAGAAACATAACAAGAAGCATGGATATATATTTGAGTAGTATTATTACTAGGTCATTTAAAAGTGTTCTTGTTTCTTTCTAAGGCTTAGATCCAACAATTTTGCAAAAATTTACTCTATATTGCACTGGCAGCCCTTTTGGTGAAGATGTGTATTTTATACATATTGTTTAAATTACCTTAGCTTTGTCTACTTACCGCTTACTTTTTCGAAATGTCATTAATAGTACTGCCAGTTTCTGGATTCAGTATGATGAATTTAAATCTATCCTGTCTTTGTTCCCTGTCTTTGTGGGTTTTTTGTTTCACATCAGAATGAAGTCCATGTTAGGTTACTCACACATTATGGGGTTGAAGTAGCATGCCATACAGGGTCAGTTTTTGCCTTTCAACTAATTGCTGCCAGGATAGGCTACAATCCCATATGAATTTAAATTAAGGAGGCTTGAGAATGTTGTGTTATACTGTTGTTAGAATCTCGCCTGTGTGTATATACAGTATATACAGCAGCACTTCCTCAAAGCTGGCATGTCATTCTAAAGAGGACTGAGCGGAGTCACATTGTTAAAAAGAGTTTAATGTTACAAAAATATTTATGCAAATCATTACAAACATACATTTAAAATATCTGGATTTTAAAAGGTAGGCATTTGTGGAACATCAAAACCACTAGGGACAGTATGCTAAAATTAAAAAAATAAAATAAACCACAAATACCCAACACATTGTAGAAGGTGACAAAAATGGGAACCAACAACCAGATATAATCCTCCCTCTACAAATACTACAATGAAAGAAGAGAGTACTAAAGTTGAGACACACCTATATTCAAACTGAAGGGGCCTCAAGGATGAAATACAGAGAAACCACAAAATGGTCATTTGGAAACCTGGACACAACATTAAATACAAACATACACAAAAATATAATTACAATATGAAATGGTCATACCATCAACATGAAAATTTCACAGTCATGGCTGTTCTGCCACACATCTTGTTAGTTGAGACTGTTATTTGTTGAACTGTGCTCCCCACTCATCTTGTCATTTATTAACACACCAGTCAGCCATGTCCCACACTCACAGTGGTACTATAAATGTCTATGAAACTCACGTAAAGCATGTAGGTCCCATAATAAACATTTGAATACAATACACCCCATGTGTCTCACGTAGGCACCCCTTTATCTCTTGTTTCAGTCACATCCAAAACATATCCTTAGGGTATATAAACCCCTGTGTCTGGTTAGTTGTGGTACACAGCAATTTGAACCTCTGTCTACACGCTTCACTTCGTCTTAATCCAACCATGGAAATTACACGCCTTGTAAGTGTCTTTTAAAGCTTTATTGTTTAATGTACACTGTCTGCTATGTATTGCTTTGTAAATCATTCTTTATTGTCTTTGATTGTACACATGTAAATGCCTGTATGTTTCTTTTGTATATATTTCAGTTTACAACGAAGTACGTCCAGTAAAAGCTTTCAAGATAGCTTGCTCACCCCTTGTCGTTTTTTATGTGGATGTACCAAGTTGTTTAAGCTCTCTGCGGCCGCATTGCATAAGACAGTGTGGAGTGAGGCAGAAAAATGGCTATTCATCTTACTTGGAAGGCCCTAATATAAGGGGTAAAAATTAATCAAAGACAAATATTAAATACTGACATACAGTAAACTGTTGACATTGATTTTTAAACAAAAACAACAATGGAAATGGCCACTTGTTACATACCCTGTGTTGCATCTATAAAGAGTGGAAAATTCAGGATTATCTCAGCTTTTTAAACTTTGTTTAAAAAGTTCCAGTTCAGAAATCTAAATGTCAGTATTGTTTATAAGCATACACTACTGACATAATTACCTGCATACTTGACAATGTGGCCTTCATAACTCTAAAGATGAGGCAGCAGGATGCTGTTTTACAAAGGGGGCACTTGGACTTGTTTTGATATTTAATTAAAGTAATCAAAGTTGTTTTTATATTCTCTGCCTTTATGGAGAAATGTGACTGTGGAAATCAAGACAAATATAATATGCAATACTAATTTGGCAGAAAGCGCTATTGGGCTTGTATAAATAGCTAACTTAACTACAGAAAAATCAAGTTAAATAAGATATTTAACAAATGTTCATGATGACGATAAACATAAATACCTTTCATATTATACACTAACATTGCAGATACGCTACATAACATCTCATAAATAAGTTAAAAAGTTAATATACATTAAATAATATGGCAAATATTAAAAAGAAATAATACAAGAGGTAAAAAATAATTAAAACGATATGCTTAAAAATAGGATGTATCATTAATGACGATAAACACAGAACACTTGGATTCGCTATATATAATCGTACATCTCATTAGATAGATGAAAACTTTTCAGCTCATTTTCTTTTTCGAATTGGAAAAACTGTACAGCTGCTCTTCTCCATCTCTGTTTATGGACTGTGGGAGGTCCTGGGGCAGACTGTGGAAGGCCGGGGGCGTGGAAGGCCGAGTCTGCAACAAGCAGCCAGATACAATTGGACACAGGTGCTTTCTGGACAGGTGCTCCTCTCAACATTTGCAAAGCTTGTAATAAATAGGGCTAGCGGCCACAGCGGATGGAGCGCATCCCGACACGCAGCTACAAATGTAAGTTTCTTTTTTTCTTTGGGAAATCCCTTCTCACATGAATGAATGAATGAATGTTCTTAATGAAAATGCTTCGCGCCTTTCTTTGCCAATGGCAGGACTAAAGAGGCAGCCGACTTTATGATGGGGTACACGCAGCAGGCCTGACCTGGAGGCGAGCCCAATCCCTCACCTGCATACCGCTGCGTAAACCTGCAAAAGATGCAATTAAAATGACTGCGAAAGCACACCCTGCACATAATGACTTAAACAGGTAAGTGCTTTAACATTTATTTTAAAAAGTCCTAATCATAGGGTTTTTTCCTTTAAAGTATGACTGGTAGGCAGATTACCACAAGCTCAACTTCTCTAATGTGGCCTAAACAGCATTCAGTGTTGTGTATAGCTTAACTTGCACACATCTACTATATTAATGTGGGGGAAACCCCAAATAATCCTGGATGTGTTAGAAACTGCTTCTGATTGAAATGTACAGTATGTAAACATGAACCACTGTAGTTAAAGCAACTGCTAATACTGTGTATGAATAAATATGCACTCAGCTTTGAATTTCCCTAAAACTATATTCATGCCTTAATTTGAAACAGTAATTTGTACTGAATGAGGCAGAGTCTGAAGTGACACCGTTATCCTAAGTGTATATGAAAGTTCACCTGACCTATCAGTGTCAAAGTCATAAAAAGTGTACTTGGTCCTGAATGTTACTGTGTGTAGTCATGAAAGAAGGCCTATCTTTATTACAGCCCAAACTACATCTACTGTTAAGAGCAGTTAAAACCTTGTTTCTTTTTAATTTTGGCTAAAACTTTATTCATGTTTTATTGTAAATGAAATTTTATTCTGTGTTAAGTGCTTCTGAAGCTGTTCCAAAGAGTGATTCCTGCAGAAATGCATTCTAGTTGTGAGGCCAAATACTTGTTCTTGATTGTGGCTGAAACTGAAAACTTTCATGCATGTGAATGTGATACAACACAAAACTGCAACCAGTCTAGAATTCAAACCAAAACCAAGCTTTGACTGTAGCTGAGTCTGAGGCTTAAAATATATAAAAATAACCATACAAACATATGATTTCTACTTCGCGGATTTTCATCTAGGAGGAGGATCGAGGAGGGATTACTGTACAGAAAATAAATATTAGCCAGGAGATAAATTCTGCCTCTGGTATAACATAACATTCTTTTCCCTAGTTCCAGTCAATGCACTTGTTAATGCTTATATAATTTATGAAAAAACTTTAAACATCACTCACAAGGGACACATTTTATTGACTTATCTCTTGTCTTTCAAAAAATGTACAGTGATGTCTACTATAAGCTGTGAGATGTGGCCAGCTTGTCATCCTGGCGAATACCCCCAAGCCACCAGATGGAGCCCTCCCTGCAGTATGGAGGTGCCCCAAAGACCAGCAGGGAGTCATGGCACATGTAGTTTTTATTCAAGACCCTGCTGGATACCTAAGGGGCCGCAAGAGGGAGCTGCAGGGAGGACCGAAGACTTCTTCGTGCCCTATAACCCAGAAGTGAGTCAGAGGAAGAGCGACGTGCTTCCAGGGTGAAAAGAAAGGACTTGTACCTGATCCGGAAGTGATTGAGAGTCACATGGACAGGGGTTCAAGGGAGCGAGAGCGCCCCCTATCTGTCACAAAGCATATATAACTCACATATTTTAACAGTAAACACTATACAGTTTGAACAGTCCAGGAATATTTAATGTCTATATGCATGCCTCAAAGAAAATTATTAATATTATTTTATAAATTTGTTGTTTGTCCTCTTTTGACTGTGGAATTTCCTTGTTGGATTTTGTCTGTATTTTGTCAAGGTTGCATAGATCTGTGTCTCTGGCTTAGGCTCTTACAGTTATTTGGCTCTGATTTTTTTGTATTCAGACTTTGGCCCAGGGTTTGTATTCCATCCCTTGGTTTGTTCTGAATGTTAAGCATAGATATTGCCAGATGTGAGTGAATTTACATATTTCTCTACTGTTGAATTATCTTGACATTATCAGTCTGTGGCACATGGCCAAAGCCCCTGCCTTGCCGGGACGCCTATATAGTGGAATGATTGGGGGAGAGAGCATATACAGGGCATTACCATCCCTGGAACATCAGAGGGCAGCCTCAGACTTCCACAGGACTCCTGTGGAGTAGGAGTTTGGAGCAGCCCTCCTTGGTTCCGTGAGTGCCGCCAGGGGGCTTGGCAGGAACAGCTGAGCCTTGTGGTGCAACACTTCCACACACCAGGAGATCACTGAACACAAAAATTGCTTCTGGATGCCCTATTAAAGGAGCCAGCTGCCACTATTCCAGGAGCCAGAGATGGGAAGTGGAAGATTAAGCATGCCAGGAGGAGTGGAGGCAAACAGAGTGGAAGAGAAACACAAGAAAAGAGAAAGGAGAGAAGACAAGACTGTTTGATGCTGCAAGGAAAAAGAACCAAAAAAAATCAAATAAAAATGTGTGCTGAACTTGTGTCCTGTGTCTGTCAGTGTTGGGTTTGGGCAGCAGGAGTGCACTCTGCAGACCACAAGTAATTTGTTGCTGTTAAACACCATGGGTAACAAAGTACCATTTAGGTTTTGTTATAACTGTATTGCTGATCATGGTAGGGTGATAATTGCCCTCAAACCAATCAAAATAAAGTCAGCCAGTACCAGATTTTTTTTCCACACTACTTAAATTTATCTGCTCCAGGTGGACCAAGTATAGGTCTGGAGTAATACGAAGGAAACGAGATCCTTATTTTTGGCATGGTTTAAGTACATTACATGGTGTGCATCTGGTGTGTATTCAATATTGGAGTACATAGTGCAGTTGAGAAGTAAAGGGTTTCTCTGCCTCATTTATTGTAGCTGTGATGCATTTGTTTGATATAAAAAAGCTGGCAAGTGTGTCTAGCAATATGATGCTGCAGATGTTCTATCAGACGGTTGTGGCGAGCACCCTTTTCTACGCGGTGGTGTGCTGGGGAGGCAGCACAAAGAAGAGGGAGGCCTCACGCCTGGAAAAACTGGTGAGGAAGGCAGGCTCTATTGTAGGCATGGAGCTGGATAGTTTAACATCTGTGGCAGAGCGACGGGCGCTGATCAAGCTCCTGTCAATAATGGAGAATCCACTGCATCCACTGAACAGGATCATTTCCAGACAAAGGAGTAGCTTCAGTGACAGACTGCTGTCACTGTCCTGCTCCACTGACAGACTGAGGAGATCGTTCCTCCCCCACACTATGCGACTCTTCAATTCCACCCGGGGGAGTAAACGTTAACATTGTACAAAGTTATTGTCTGTCTGCTATACCTTCATTGTTATCAGTCTTTAATTTAATATTTGTTTTTATCTGTATGCTGCTACTGGAGTATGTGAATTTCCCCTTGGAATTAATAAACTATCTATCTATCTATCTGTAATAGACCAGGAAAATATTGAGTAAACCATTCCTTCACGAGTGACTATTAAAGTGCACGGTGTCACAAATGTAGTGAAAACTGCAAATGGCTTGAATTGTGCACAACAACAATTGTATTTAAGAACTGCAGTGTGGATTAATATATACACCCCTATAGCATTTATTGTGGCTTATGTTGGGTAAACTGTCAACTTCAAACTGGACCAGTGTGAGTGGCTGTGAATGTATGCATTAGTATGCCTCACAATAGACTGTCAAATCCATCCATGTTTGTTTCCTGTCCCGATTTCTGATGCTGCCAATGCTGTAACCCACAGTGAACCCATATTAGAGTAACTGGGAATAGCAAATCGAAGCTTACAGTATTGAATTTAATAAATGAAAAATTACACCTAATAAATAAGAATGATTACAATTGAATCATAAACCCTAACAAATGCTTAAGAGAAACAATGTGCAGCTTTGGCAGCCTGCTCCATATATCATATTGATCAGGAATAATTGTGTTCAAGGCGCTATGTTGGGGTGTCTTGTGGTATCCAGAATTCTAGATATTACTTTGTTATTCCACTCTTTTTATCATATTGTCTCCAGGTATAACGCCTACTAAATTTTAAGTAGATTATGTAGAATTGTAATATTCTGTTTGCAATGGTGTAGTAATTTATATTCTGAGAATATTCAATAAAGGAAGATTGAGTTTCAAGGTAAGATTGTTATAATTGCTAAGCATGCTGCCATAGAGTGGCATTGTGTTTCACTGTGCTTTGTACAAATACTAACAGTGACCCATAAACCTATAAAAGTATAATATGATGTTAAATATAAAAAGCAGTTCTAAAATGCTCAGCTCTCTTTCTTTCCTGTAATAGCCAAGGGTCATCTGTTTTCTTGGTACCACTATAAAACTTCACAGTATAATAATCATAAAGCGATAAACAAATAAAGAACTAGCTAAAAATTACACACAACAGTTGCTTCAACTGGAGGAGAGAGATTGACCTTGTACTGAAGAGTGAAGCTTAATGTTTATTAAAAATTTGTTATGTTTTCCGATTAATAAAATTGAGCTAAATGTGGTTTGACAGGCAGGCAGTTTATGGATTTATCTGATTTGAAGTCATTTCACCTGGCTACTGAATTTTAAAAATCAGGTTCAGTAAACCAATTAATATTTCTTCATAAAAAAGCTTCAGTTTAATTCTTTACTAATTATTCTTGAACATGAGGTCAAGTCATCCATGAAATGACAATAATTTACTTGCATTATAATGTAAATGGTTTTTCTCTCTCTCTCTCTCTCTCTCTCTGTTATTATTGTTAAGCAGAAAGTCCCACACTAACTAGCTTCTAAACACAGTCAAATAGTTTTTTTTTATCAATACTATAACAGACAGCAAGGCTTGCAACGGATTATGAGTCGGAAAAGAATCATTGGATAGGACAGTGGAGGGGCTAATAGTGTAAGCTATAATGAAATAAAGACTATGGTGGTATGGGAAGAGGAGTAGTCCAAAAGGCACGTTGGGTATTTAACTCCTTAAGTTTCACATTTTTCTTACTAAGCAGTTTTACTTAACAATTATCTTATACAAATAGCATAAAATAAAAGAAAATCAACATAACCATACAACACTTGAAAAATAAACAAAGAACAACCTATGATATAGTGGGTCTATAGCTCCAAAAGAATGGCCAGTTTTTAAATAAATAATTGCCACACTCGCCGCTTAAGGAGGGGGCATGGTAGTGTTCCCAGGCGCATTGTGGGCATTTCTGCACTGAAGTGCATAGATGCGGGGTTGTCTGTGTTCGTAAATGATGTTGGGAGCTGCTAATCTCCACACTGTTGCCACGTCCCCATTATAAATAGGAGAAGCGCGAGTGCTGAGGGGGAAGAAAAATAAAGAATAAAAGATCGTAGAACGAAGGTTAATGGAGAGAAGAGGAAGGTGGGAAGAACATTTTAAACAGCCTGTTAATAATGCATAGCAGTAATCAATTCTACTAGACATCAATAAATGAATTAATGTCTCATTATACTGCTTATTTAGAAAACATCTTCATTATCCAACATTTTTAAGATGGAAAAAGAATGTTTTGGATAATTTTGTAATGTGGTTTGTAAACAATATGGCATCTTCAAAGAAAATGTCTAAATTGTGTACTGATTCAGTAAAACTAGTATATGGCTAGTATGTGATACAATAGGTTAGATTGATCACCTGATCTCCCAAAGATTAATGATTTGGCACTAATAAAACAGAAAGTGTAAAATAAAACAGAACAATAGATAAGCCCTTAGTGTCTTGCTAGGCCTAACTACACTGGTTCTAACCTTGAAAGATCAGGTGGAGTGACTTGTCCACTGGCCAAAACCTCAGTTCCACAACCACCAAATACTCTTTCCCACTGACTTTTTTTTTTTATCTCTCTCCCCTTTATTTTTACACTTTGGCTGCAGTAACTCATTATCAGTTGAATCCTTCCCCCAACTCACCTTCTAGTTCTTAACTAAATTAGCTGCTGCTGACAAGGAGCAGCTTTTAAGCAATACCTGCTCCATAATAGAAGCCAATACTGCAAGGACCTTACTTCAATGCTCAGGCATAGTGTTGTAGTTGTAACTTGTTTTTAACAATTGCAGCACATTTGAAAGGACTTTTAAATTTCCCAAATTTCTCTCTTTTAAAGTATGAATGTGTCATGTATGAGTTACACACCCCTTCTGTTGATGTCAACCTCCATCTGTTATGGTTTAGCCAGGGTTCTTTCCCTGGCTCAAGTGGTTTTTCTTTTTAACTATTTTGTTGATTTTGAACTTTACTGTATATTAGATTCTTTAGTATTCTTTTTTGGCGTTAATGTTAAATTTATGTAATATTGTGATTTTTTAAATTTATTATTTATTATCCTATATTATTATTTATTACTGTAAGTGCTGTGCAGAGTGGAGACAGAACCTGTGTTTTTACCAGCTGATTCTGGAGTTCATCAGGGGTGTGTTCTTGTTCCTACTCTATTCAATGCTTGTATAAACTGGGTGTTGGGCAAGGTCGTGGTGTCCAGCTGCTGTGGGCATCTGTTAGCGAAGAAAGATTCCCTGATCTTGACTATGCTGATGATACTGTTATCTTTGTGGAGTCAATGGAGGATCTCGAAAGACTGAGCAAGGAGTCTGAGTGTCCTGGATAAAAACCAAGATCCAGGCCTTTAATTACCTCTTACGCACAGCTATCAACAGTGTGTCTGTCTGTGGAGAGAGCGTTGACCTTGTGGTTTACTTACCTCAACAGCGACATTCCTGTCTCTGTTGACTCATCCCATGAAGTCAATAGACAGATTGGGAGAGCATGGGGGGGTCATGAGGTCACTGGAAAGGGGTGTGTGGCGCTCTGGATATCTATGCCAAATGACGAAGGTCTAAGTCTTTACAGTCCTGGGGCCTCATGCATAAACGGTGCGTATGCACAGAAATGTTGATACAAACGTTTCCACGTTCAAATCGCAATGTATAAAACCTAAACTTGACGTAAAGACACTCAGATTTCCAGGGTAGCTCATACTCTGTCATACATAAGTTCTCCGCTCAGTTTTGCAGAATGACGCCACCCAGCATCAAAGCAGTGCTACTGTTCCTGTGTGGTTATCCTTTCTTTTTCAGATCCACATCTCTGACGCGGCTTTATAAATACACTGAAACTGAACATATTGTTTATTAGTTTGATGCATCTGATTGTAATTAACCTGTAACAATATACTGTAATGGTCCACAGAATGTTCAAACTATTCTACACAACCATAGCTACTTTAACGTTGTTACTCTCACTGCACCTTCTTCTTCTTCTTTTAGCTGCTCCCATTAGGGGTTGCCACAGCAGATCATCTTTTTCCATATTTCTCTCACTGCACCACTCGGAGCAGCTGATCGGAAAGAGAATTATCGGTATACAGCATCAAGCACACGCTGCCTCAGCCATGCTTCCTATTTGAATTGCTTCTCACACGGCAGACGCTTCAAAAACTTTTCTGTACGGAGTTCAGAAAGAGTTTCATCCCAAGAACTCTAAATGCACTCAATCAGTACATCATGTGTCCCTTGTAGAACTGTTGGTACTTAGAAGTACAATCACCTCACTGTAAACTTGCACTGCAGTTATAATATTACACAGCCTGAGCCATTTTATAAAGCATGTATTTACATATGATGACGATATCATTTGTAAGATGAAATGCAGCAAAATATGTTTATTATATTATACAGATAAAACTTTAACTTCATTTAAATAATCGATATTGTTAATAATTAAAGGACACGGTGTCACTTTGGTGCTCTGTTCACGGATTGTTCCTGCCTCGCACTGTATGCTTCACAGGGACTGCCGTGAAGGATAGAATAATTAAACATGTACTACGAAAATATTTCAATGTTCCTTAAAAGTTTTGAAGAATTGCCGTTATAAGCTTACAGATGGCTTAACATCTATTATAGAGCTGATTGTGTGGTGATTGGGTATTTGTAGAAAGAAAAGGAAGGACAGGATTTGGAGGTTAGTATGTTTGAAAGAGACAGTATTGCTGCAATAAATTATTTCATCGAAGGTTGTGCACAATCACTGCGCCACCGTGTTCACATGTTTAATAACATTCTTTAACTCCTATCATCATGAAAATGATATCAGTATTTAAGTTATTCAGAGAGCTGTAATATCATGAATGTAATGGATTCTGTGTCTTGTCGGAGGAAGAGAAAGCCGGTTTAAGAAGCATGTAGTGAGTCACACACACAGAGCACATAGAAGATCAAATACAAAACAAAGCATTTAACGTACTACTTTAGTTACGATGGGATTTGAGAAACTAGTAAATTAAATGATTTTAAGATTAAGTTTATGATGTTCTACTTTAATGACAAAATAAACTACGTGATTAAAGTGGAAATTTCGAGATTAAAGTTAACGTTTCGTGCTTTTTCCGCACTGTGTGCATTTCTTTTTCTTTGTACCCTAAAAAGCTTTCATATGACACTTAGGCAGTGGGCTACGACTCACTTTTTCACGGCGACTTTGATATGTGACTTCTTTTTTATTTCGGGCACTGTGCGACTTTGTGAACTTGAGCTTTTGAGTTTCTCCGACACGCTATGTCACTTGATCAGATTCCTTTTCTTGTTTATGCTACTGTTTAAACCAACAAATAGTATGTTTTTTCTTGCCTCCACTTGGTATTTGCTGAAATTGTTCTATTTTTCCTTATGGTTTTGCAATTGTCTTTTCACGGAACGCTGAGCTTAAGGGCTATTTATACTGATTTACATATTCAAACAGGAATAATTCTGGGAAGAGTTGGGGCAGGACAGCAGGCGTGTGAACGTGCATTACTTTTAATGTTAATTGGGATTTATGTAGCGGAAGAACATGGAAGTTTGTGTATGCACAGATTCCTGCATCTGTATTTTTCTGTGCATACGTACATTCCCGCTTTTGTGCTTACACCATGTTAGAGTGTGAGTTCTATGTATGGCGTTATGCATGAGGCCTTTGGTGTTTCCTGTCTTGCTACTCATTTGTGACCTGAGACGAATACTGGACTCCTATGGTACTGTGTCTCTTCGGAGAATCTTTGGGTAACGCTGGTTTGACTTTGTTTCAAATGAACAGTTCCTCATGGAGTCGTGAATTAAGCACATTACCTGCATTGTGAGAGAGCGTCAGTTAAGGCACTATTGCCATGTGCCATGATTCCCTGGGGGTGATCCAGCTCACAGGATCCTCATTGTTGAGGACCCGAGTGGCTGGACCAGGCCAAGGGGACGCTCACATAACATATGGCAATGGAAGATAGAGGGTCGTTTCCGGAGGGTGAGACTGGACTGCATGTTTGTCTTTGGGGGGTTGCCAACCAGGATCCTGAGCTGTTTCGTCATGTGATAGATGTGGCAACGCATATACCAGTTCATGCTCCCCAACCTGACCTGTGATTTTTATTATTTATTGCATAGTGGGGTTTTTTTGTTAATATTAATCTCTCTTGCTTTCTCTCTTTTATCTGAAGCCACAGAAAACAGCATTTTTAACATTTTGCTTCTGATTCTGATTCCTCACTTTTGTGATTCTGTTTTTATTCTGGGATTTTCTGGCTTTAAGCCCTTGTTTGTGATTTTTTTTTAGGTGTGCTTGCAATAGCGTGTCTTTTCTTGTTCTTTTTAAATTATGAATAAACTTTTTTTTTGTTCTTTTCATCATTTTTTGATGGTTTTCCCTCTCCTCTTAAAGTGCATTCTTGAACTTTAAACACCTTACCTCAGTTTTTACATCTGTGTAAGGCTGAAAGCTGTCTTTTGAGTTGAACTGGGTTTTGTTGTCTGGAATTTGGCCAATCCAATGTGTCCAGACCTGAAAACAAAGCAGTTCTGGCTTTTGGTGTGGGCATTTTTTTTGAGGCCTTTTCCCCTTTGTATTCTTCATGATGGCAGGAATTTACAACACCTATCAGCCAGTTGATAAGTAAGTACATCCTGTGTATTTCTGGATATCTCATTTAATGGTTAATTTTAACTGAAATAAAATGAAAAGTACTTTATAAAAAACTTTCTGTAGGATTTAATCCATCATAGTCAGTGAAAGTGAATACTGCATAAATTAAATTGATAATGGTTTAAATAATGAAATATATTAGTGCTAGTATTGCTGCCAGAATTAGATCTCAAAAAGCTTCACCAGGATAAGAGAGCAGAAAAAATATACAGTGGTGTGAAAAACTATTTGCCCCCTTCCTGATTTCTTATTCTTTTGCATGTTTGTCACACAAAATGTTTCTGATAATCAAACACATTTAACTATTAGTCAAATATATTATACAAATATAACACAAGTAAACACAAAATGCAGTTTTTAAATGATGGTTTTTATTATTTAGGGAGAAAAAAAAATCCAAACCTACATGGCCCTGTGTGAAAAAGTAATTGCCCCCTGAACCTAATAACTGGTTGGGCCACCCTTAGCAGCAATAACTGCAATCAAGCGTTTGCGATAACTTGCAATGAGTCTTGTACAGCGCTCTGGAGGAATTTTGGCCCACTCTTCTTTGCAGAATTGTTGTAATTCAGCTTTATTTGAGGGTTTTCTAGCATGAACCGTCTTTTTAAGGTCATTCCATAGCATCTCAATTGGATTCAGGTCAGGACTTTGACTAGGCCACTCCAAAGTCTTCATTTTGTTTTTCTTCAGCCATTCAGAGGTGGATTTGCTGGTGTGTTTTGGTTCATTGTCCTGTTGTGGCACCCAAGATCGCTTCAGCTTGAGTTGACGAACAGATGGCCGGACATTCTCCTTCAGGATTTTTTGGTAGACAGTAGAATTCATGGTTCCATCTATCACAGCAAGCCTTCCAGGTCCTGAAGCAGCAAAACAACCCCAGACCATCACACTACCACCACCATATTTTACTGTTGGTATGATGTTCTTTTTCTGAAATGCTGTGTTCCTTTTACGCCAGATGTAACGGACATTTGCCTTCCAAAAGTTCAACTTTTGTCTCATCAGTCCACAAGGTATTTTCCCAAAAGTCTTGGCAATCATTGAGATGTTTCTTAGCAAAATTGAGACGAGCCCTAATGTTCTTTTTGCTTAACAGTGGTTTGCGTCTTGGAAATCTGCCATGCTGGCCGTTTTTGCCCGGTCTCTTTCTTATGGTGGAGTCGTGAACACTGATCTTAATTGAGGCAAGTGAGGCCTGCAGTTCTTTAGACGTTGTCCTGGGGTCTTTTGTGACCTCTCGGATGAGTCATCTCTGCGCTCTTGGGGTAATTTTGGTCGGCCGGCCACTCCTGGGAAGGTTCACCACTGTTCCATGTTTTTGCCATTTGTGGATAATGGCTCTCACTGTGGTTCGCTGGAATCCCAAAGCTTTAGAAATGGCTTTATAACCTTTACCAGATTGATAGATCTCAATTACTTCTGTTCTCATTTGTTCCTGAATTTCTTTGGATCTTGGCATGATGTCTAGCTTTTGAGGTGCTTTTGGTCTACTTCTCTGTGTCAGGCAGTTCCTATTTAAGTGATTTCTTGATTGAAACAGGTGTGGTCGTAATCAGGCCTGGGGCTGGCTACGGAAATTGAACTCAGGTGTGATACACCACAGTTAGGTTATTTTTTAACAAGGGGGCAATTACTTTTTCACACAGGGCCATGTAGGTTTGGATTTTTTCTCCCTAAATAATAAAAACCATCATTTAAAAACTGCATTTTGTGTTTACTTGTGTTATATTTGACTAATGGTTAAACTTGTTTGATAATCAGAAACATTTTGTGTGACAAACATGCAAAAGAATAAGAAATCAGGAAGGGGACAAATAGTTTTTCACACCACTGTAGATATGGCTATATATGTGAAATTAATATAATTTTTTTACTCATTTGTTTGTTATAGCTTTCCAACTAAACTGTGCACTTTACTGAACAGATGATCCTTACCAGCCCCTGACATAATTCTAAATGACTAACCCAATGGTCCTAAAAGAAATGAGAGAAAATTCCAAGTAAAAATGAAGAGAAACACTGTAAAATTAACTTTCCCAGAGGAGAATAATAAAAAAAGACAGAGAATACAGAGACTGTCAGTTCCTTCTTTATGCCCCATGGGAGCTTACCTAAATGTACACCATACTAAATAACACAGTTAAGTTTTTTTTTTCCTCTCTTTGAACAGCCAAGTACAAGAACAAAAGAAGAGATTTTTTTTTAAAAAGGCAGCAGGGTGTTTTGAGCAAAGTAAAATATTTAAACTACAGTCACCTTTATTTATGATATTAGTTTGTTTGCATTCTTTATGTGATTAAAGGGAAGTTATTATAAATATTCCAAGAGTAAAATAACCATAGCACTACACATATTATATAAAATATAATTATATGTATAACAAAACAGTAATTCAGAAGTGGACTATGCTAAATATAATTTGTTTTTCAATGTGTGTAATTTGTTTATGATAAAGATATGAACATAACAAAATACAATATAATTATATATAAAGGAGCACATTTTTGTTACTTTCAGATTAATTATTGTCAGACCCAACACTGAAACTGTAGCAATATTCTTTACCTATACAGGTACAATATGAACTATAAAACCCAACACCCAACTACAACTTAGTCGAAAACTAATTAATCTACCTGCAAAAGCATTGAAATATTTCTCTAGCCAGAATGGGAGGCATCTACTGGAGCTGATATGAACTGGTAAATTTATCATAAGGTTAGTAAGTGATTGACAGTCACAGACTGCCGCGTTGCTACATAAATGATTATTTTAGTTAGTTTCTAGGCTGTAGCCTTCTAAGTGTTGTTTATTATTAACATTAAAGAGGTGCTGTTATACTTATGTAATGTTGCTTTAATTCACATCTCAACCATTTAATCAAACTAAAAATAGTCTAAGAGCTTTAGAGATGAATTAATCTTTGTCCATTAAAATCTAGGCTGTGGTCAGCCCCCTGATATTCTGATAAACTGGGAAGGATGAGATAAGGATGCAGAAAATCTGAGACAATGATTCATGCACAAATGCGTAAAAGACTTTATTTAGATTACCATTCTAGCATAATTGAAAAAAAAAAGAGAAATAACCTTAGTGTGTTCGCTCTCAGAGTTGGTTGTCTTTTGAAGCCTGCTAGTAATGTCTTTCGGTATAGTACTCCTTAACACTTCTCTGGATTTCTTTCATCTTGCATATCTCAGTCCACTAGTCTTGATATACCAAAAATGACCATGCATTTGTTTGCTTTTGATGTGTGAGGTGCTGTGCTGATTGGTGTTACCAGTTTAGAGTTTGCTGTCTTGTGAGCTGTGCAGTTCACTGTTTGTCATTTTGGATAGTGTGCTACAGCATGGATGCACAACTTTTTTTGTGTCAGATTTTTAATGAAATGGCATCACAGCAGAATGATTATAGAAAAACAGATCTAGCAATCGAAGAATAGTAAAAAAGTGCAATTGTAAGCAACAGATAGTAATGTTTGTAATAGCCAGTCAAAGTAAGAAGAACAACTTACATTGAATATGATTAGTGGATGGATTTTGTTTAAAGCAAACTGAGTGGACCTGGCAAGCTGAAGATCACCTACAGATGACAAGGAAGCACACACCTGTCACTTTCGAGACTGGGGCAAGGCCTTTCACTTCTGTAAGCAGGTAAGGGTGACAATTTGAATGCCAACCAGCCAGGCCTACCATTGTTTGCTATGGTCCTCACTCAGTTGCTAATAGTTGAATGTTGGCTGTATTCAGTATAATTTGGAGTCATCTCCTTTCTCTGTAGGGGAGCTGGGTCATATGTTACTGTGAAAATGGACATCTTTCATGGAGATTTTAATATTAGTGTGTCAGTAGTCCTACACAATACATTTATTGTGCTTCCTAAAACTATTTTTGTCTTCCTTACCTGAAGATTAGGTTTTAGATCAACAAATGTAAATTATGTCTGCCTATGTCTTTCAAGGCAGCGCACAGTGACTCCTACTTAAGTCAGAGACAGAAATAATGACTTCTTATGACTTAGACCACTCACTTACTTGTCTCCCTTGACCTCAGCTTTGCTTTTCATACACTAAAGTGCCAGTTACCACTTAAAAGTTTTAATGTTTAGTTGTCCTCACAGTAAGTCATCATTTACCTGAAGGCAATCGTTTGTTACTTTCAATGGCAATAGTTCCTCTGTGATCACAGTACACCTTGTTATTAAAGGATTCAGTAGCTTTGGGTAATATAATCTAGAATTTTGAGTTGTTAATGTGGAAGTTTTGGTTCCTTCATTTTTCAGTCAAGAAGCTATAGCATAGAGTATAATTTAAGTAAATTAACTCTTTAATCTCTGGCTTACAAACATCACATGGATGTCCTTCTAAAAATAACCCAGTCATATGTCCAATCCTCCCTTGCATCCATATTGCCTCATATTGTCTCAAACCCAGCATGACAAAAATTCACCACTCTGTTCCGTTATGAAAATCCATTGCTTTTCAGAAGTTAATTGAGTTTATTGAAGCTAAAGGACCATTCTTCACTTTTAAAGTCCCTTGTCCTTTCACCAAATCTAGCTTGCCATGCCTGTCTTAAATTAACTGTAACTCAGTCTCTGTAGTCATCAGTTGCTGACATGCCATAAAAATACCAGATTACAACTACAGGTACTGTATATCGTCATTGTTACAGAATGTGCAGCCTTTAGTTTAAGAAATGCTTTGCCATTCACTCTGAGATGGGAAATTGGAGTTAATTCATTTATTTACCAGGTTCCTGTTTTCTTATACAGTCAACCCTTTTTTATTGCGGTTAATCCGTTCCAGACTCTGCCGCGATAAATGAATTTCCATGAAGTAGGATTCTTTATTTATAAATTGAATATTTTCGCAGTCAGAGCATAGAAAACCTGTTTACGACCTTCTAAATACATTTTCTAACATTATTAGAGCCCTCTAGACATGAAATAACACCCTTTAGTCAAATGTTTAAACTGTGCTCCATGACAAGACAGAGATGACAGTTCCGTCTCACATTTAAAAGAATGCAAACATATCATCTTCTTCAAAGTGTGCGTTAGGAGCAGAGAATGTCAGAGAGAGAGAGAGAAAAGCAAACAATCAAAAATCAATAGGGTTTTTTGGGCTTTTAAGTATGCGAGGCACCGCCGGATAAAGCTGCTACAAGGAAGGCAGCAATGTGAAGGTATTCTTTCAGCATTTGTTAGAGGAGCGTCTGTATCCTCTAGGCAAACAGCCTCTGTGTAAACAGCCCCTCTGCTCACACCCTCTCTTTCAGGAGCAGAGAATGTCAGAGAGAGAGAGAGAGAGAGAAAGGCAGAGACAAGCAAGCAATCAAAAATCAATATGTGCTGTTTGGGCTTTCAAGTATGCGAAGCGCCGCACGGGAAGCATATCGTATATCATTGAGGAGTTTTATTTCATATGTAATATGTGCTCTGATTGGGTAGCTTCTCAACCATCTTGCAATAGCGTCCCTTGTATGAAATCAACTGAGCAAAGCAACTGAGGAAGCATGTACCATAAATTAAAAGACCCATTGTCCGCAGAAATCCACGAACCAGCAAAAAATCTGTGATATATATTTAGATATGCTTACATTTAAAATCTGCAATAGAGTGAAGGCGCAAAAGTCGATGCGCGATATAGCGAGGGATCACTGTACAGGGTCACGTGTGTCACAGCTGGCACCTCACACAAACTCAAGGAAAGTGATTAAACTCTACAAAGGCAGTGCTTTAACCTGGAACTAAGAATTCAATTGTATGGTAGCATTAATATCCATTGCATCAATGTGACACCTGTTGGGAATGCAGATATTTGATAAAACTCTTCTTAGAAATCCTCTGTTTATCCAGACTTTAACTTTTGGACTATGCTTTGTGTTATTTGCTCCTCCCTGTGGTATTATATATTGCAACATAACATTCAGAATCGCTTGACAGCAATGAGGTTGAAAGCAACAGTAAATAAGGCACCTGTCCATTCACACAGTTTGCTTTTAGAGGTTTCCTATTTTATGGATTTTTTTTATTATGCTTGTTACTTGTGCAGTTGTGTGGATAATGGCACCAAAGAGAGGCAACGTGTTGCGTGTTGCTCCTCGCAGACTTTCCGTTTTTGTGTCTGTATTTTTGTTATTGTCACTGTTTGTACTGCCTGTTCACTGTTTTATTAAGTACGACCATACAACATTGGTAAACATCGGAGCAATAAAGGCACAAGTCACTACTTTTGAAGTTATCGACCACAATAATTCCCACCCAACCACGCACGGAGGACACGGAGGAGAAAACGTGGCCGGCATGCTGGGATCCAAGCAAGAACGAAACGCCAAGGACTGTGACTTCCACTGCCTAGCATTTTCCTGGCCAATGCCCAGTCTCTGGACAATAAACTAGACGATCTCCGTGGTAGACTTCGTTTTCAGCGAGATCTACATGACTGTTGTGTTTTCTGCCTCACAGAAACACGGCTCACTGCCTGCAAGCTGGATTCGGCTGTCCAGCCAGACATCTTCTCTATCCACCATGCTGATCAGTCGGTCTCCTCCAGGGAAAAAGAGAGGAGGCGGGGTATGCTTCCTCATCAACAACATGTGGTGTACGGATGTGGAAGTTATTTCACAAAGCTTTTCACCGGACCTAGAGTGGTTGCTCATCAAGTGCTGGCCACTTTACCTCCCTAGGGAGTTTATAGCTGTACACATGGAGGCTGTTTACATCCCCCCCCACAAGCAAACACCAGCACTATACTTAAGGAACTGTACAACCTCATTATGGACTGTGAAAACACACACCACAAAGGTCTAGTTATCATCGCTGGGGACTTCAACACAGCAACCTTCAGGTCTGTTTACCCCAAATACTACCAACACGTCTCCTGTCCCACCAGGGCTGCTAACATGTTGGACCACTGCTACACTGCACACAAAAACGTGTACCGCTCGCTCCTGCGGCCGAGCCTCGGGCAGTCAGACCACCGCTCTGTGGTGCTCCTCCCTGTTTACAAGCAGCAGTTGAAGTGCGCAGAGCCGGTCTTGCGAGAAGTCTACTATTGGACCCTGGAAGCGACTGCTTTAAATCTGTGGATTGGGACATTTTCAAAGAGTCCTCTGAGAATTTGGACGAGTATGCCGCTGTTGTCATAGGCTTCTTCGGGAAATGTGTGGATGACTGCGTATTTCCCAAGCAGAAGACCTGGATGTGTGCTGAAGTATGCCGGCGGATTCGTGAGCGCAGCAGCACGTTTCACTCCGGAGATACACAGGCATACAAAAAGAGCAGGTATATTCTCCGAAAAGCCATTGAATATGCAAACCGCCAGTACGCCTGCAAACTGGACTCTCAGTTTTACAGCACAGCAGATGCTCGTCAGATGTGGCAGGGTATCCAGCTGATCCTGGACTACAAACCCCAGACACACGAGGCCACAGCTACGGCCGCTTCACTCCTGGACGAGTTGAACGTGTTTTTCGCTCACTTTAAGCTAACACGGACAGACCTGTGCGAATTATAGACTCCCACCCCCACAGAGCCACAAGACTCCAGCCTGAGGCTCTCCAAGGATGATGTGAGGAAGACGTTTTCCCGACTCAGCATCCATAAAGCACCCAGCCCAGACGGAGTCTCAGGTTGTGTTTTAAAAACGTGTTGTGACCAGCTAGCTGCTCTCCTTACGGATATTTTTAATACATCTCTGAGAGTTTCATCTGTCCCCACTTGCTTCAAGCACACAGCCATCATCCCTGTCCCAAAGAAAAATAAGTAGACTGCCCTAATGATTACCACCCAGTAGCACTTACTCCCATAGCCATGAAGTGCTTTGAGAGGCTGGTGTTAGAACACATCAAGGACATCATCCCTGACAGTCTGGACCCCCTCCAGTTTGCCTACCATTGCAACAGGTCCACTGAGGATGCCATCTCCATAACACTTCACACCACCCTGTCTCATCTAGAGAACAAGAACTGTTATGCCAGGCTGCTGTTTGTGGACTAAAGCTCTGCATTTAACACTGTCATTCCATCTCAGCTCATCGCTAAACTCCTGGATCTGGATCTTAGCTCTTCACTGTGCAACTGGGTACTGGAC
This sequence comes from Polypterus senegalus, assembly GCF_016835505.1. Classification (NCBI taxonomy): domain Eukaryota; kingdom Metazoa; phylum Chordata; class Cladistia; order Polypteriformes; family Polypteridae; genus Polypterus; species Polypterus senegalus. Next base: position 155,431,778 of record NC_053154.1, read on the forward strand.
TTCCTCAACGACAGACCACAACAAGTGCATATTGGTGGAAAAACCTCTTCTATCATCATCATCAATACTGGCACCCCGCAGGGCAGCATGCTGAGCCCCTTGCTCTACTCTCTCTACACTCATTACTGCGTAGCTAAGTACAGCTCTAACACCATCCTCAAGTTTGCTGATGATACCACTGCAATAGGTCTGATCAGTGAGGACGATGAGAAGGCCTACAGGGAGAAGGTCAGACTCATGGCAGAATGGTGTCAGGACAACAACCTCACCCTCAATGTTGTCAGAACTAAGAAGAGGATTGTGGATTTCCGCAAACAGGCAGCAGAGCACAGCCCTATCTACATCGGAGGTGAGGTTTTAGAGAAGGTCAGCAGTTTTAGGTTCCTCAGAGTCACCCTCACTGATAACCTGAAATGGTCAAGTCACACTGCGACAGTAACCAAGAAAGCCCAACAATGCCTCTATTTCTTCAGGAGACTGAGTAAGTCCCGGATGTCCCCCACAACTCTGTGCAGATTCTACAGGTGTACTGTGGTATCCATCCTGACAGGATGCATCACATCCTGGTACAGCAACTGTTCAGTTCAGGACTGCAGAACTCTGCAGCGGGTGGTGAATATAGCACAGCAGATTATGGGCACACAGCTCCCTGCGATCCATGACATCAACTCTACACGATGTCTCAGGAAGTGAACCGTATCAGGTGGGACCCCAGCCACCCTGCACTGTCACTTTTCACCCTTCTTCTATCTGGGAAGCGACTAAAGTCCATTCGGACACGCACCTCCAGGTACAGGACAGTTTCTACCCAACTGCAATCAGACTCGTGAACAATCAGTAATCTTGTGTTGCCTCCATTGCTACCTGCATATATACTTCTGCCACTGTCTCTATTTATTCATAGGATTCTGGTTTTATTTATTTACTTATTTGTATTCATTTATTTATTGTGTGTTTCTTTTTTTTTTCTATGTTCACTGTCTGAGGGGGCACATGCAAGCAAGCATTTCATTGTACATGGTACTTGTACTTGTAAACATGACAATAAAGAGTTGAATTGAATTGAATAAAGAATTTGGTATTGTGATTTTTGGTTCGATGATCTATTCTCATTAGTCTTCCTAGTTTCCTCTTTTTGGTTAACTCATGAAACAAATTGTAGCTGCTGGTGCATAAGGCAGGATCAAGAAGATGTCAAGCGTGTGTCGAAAAATCTCTCAGTCCAAAAGTTCATTTTAAAAGATTTAGTGAAAATTCAAAGCAAATAATCCACACAAGAATAAAGAAAAAAGGTTGTTACACACGGAGAATAAAAGGCAAAAAATTAGAAAAATGTTTCTTCCTTAAACTTAGCTTTATTTGTCAAACTTTAGTTGTTTCTATACTTAAAGATGCTTTACTTTGCCTTCAGTATGCTCTAAACGTACGGCGCTACACGTTCAATATAGCATGTTAACTTTCATACTATTGGGCACACGGCAAGGTAGATCACTAACTGAGGCTATTCTATAGTCAGAGAGGCTAGAAATAGTTAGAATATACCAATTCAATTCAACTTATGGGGATTGCAAGAACCTCCCATAGACTATGCATAATATATAGGCAAATATTTAATACTAGCAAAATACCCGCGCTTCGCAGCGGAGAAGTAGTGTGTTAAAGAAGCAATGAAAAAGAAAAGGAAACATTTTGAAAATAACGTAACATGATTGTCAATGTAATTGTTTTGTCACTGTTGTGAGTGATGAGTGTTGTTGTCATATATATATATATATATATATATATATATATATATATATATATATATATATATATTACACACACACACATAAACATATATATATATATACATATCTATACATATACACATATATACATACATATATATCTACATATATATACATACATACACACACACATATATAAACATATATATACATATACATACATATCTACATATATACACACACAGCTATTTCAGTATCAGTGCAATACGCTGCTTGTTAAAACGGATAACTCCGCTCTTACGTGCAAGTCTGCGTGGATATTATGAACTATCGTATTTGTTCAAGTTCTATTTAAATTTTAAATAGAAGGAATTTTTATTTAGTCGACAGAAATATCTTTGGTAGGAATGGTAAAAACAGACAGGAATATTATTCGTGAATAAATCAACTCAAACCTTAAACAACTTATAATATTTTGCTCTCCATAAAAATATATCCTGTCTAAATTATACAAGTTAGAAATAAAGTAAACGTTAAAAGAACAAACATTCAAATTTCTTTACTCTTATGTAATTTTATATAAAAATAAACTTAGATTTTAAATATCCCAAAAGATTTTGCTCTCCATAAAATATATCCTGTCAAAATTATACAAATTCAAATATGAACATGCTGCATAACAAAACCTGGAAATATAAATAAAATGTGTTCCTTTCAGCAATAACAAATCAAATCATTCAGTTGTCTTTGCTCATATGTGATTTTAGAGCTGGACGCCTGGCAACTTTTTTTGGCCAAAGGTTCGTTTGTTTGGTGTGAGGTTCTGTGTTGTGGAGATTCTCAGGATGGATTGCAGGTGGTCATCAGTGAGGCGACTCCTGTGTGCTGTTTTGTTAGTCTTTATCACTGAGAAGAGCTTCTCACACAGATATGTGCTACCAAACATGCACAAGGTTTGAGCCGCATGTAGACGGACTTTTTTTGTTCTTCAAAGTCACCAAAGCGCCGTGCAAACTCAGTGCGCTCAGTTTATCAGCAAAGTGCGTATTTGGGAACACCGTAGTGACGACTTGGTTTAACATTACTTGGCAACAGGGAAAGTGGGGCAAGTTGCACTGGTGCATTTGTGTCTCCCATAAAAGCAGCTTCACTTGAAATCACTTTGTGATTGTGCACGGGTTAAAACGTCCGCTGAAGTGTCAGATTCTTATTTAATTATGCTGCTTTCTGTATCTTCTGCATTGCATTCAGGTTACCCTGATGTTTTGTCTCATAGTGCCGTCTTAGATTAAATTCTGTAATTACAGCCACATTAGCTCCACAAATGAGACACACGGGTTCAGTAAACATATACTCAGCCTCCCATCGGTTTTTAAAGGCTCTATTTTCAGAATCAACTTTTCTCTCCAGCATCGTGTGAGCTAGCTTCGCAATAACTTGCAGCATCATAAGCTAGACTTGATTAACGCGTAAGTGTTAGCAAGGCAGCTGAAGCGCTGCATTATGGGATCTGTAGTTTATTGTGTTACCAGCGCTTCATGTACCCGGGCTTTAATAACAATAATACAGTATATAAAATAATCTCACGGGCGGATATAATTACACGGGCGGATGTGGCCCGCGGCCCTTGAGTTTGACACATATGGACTAAATAGAACTTGAAAAGATATATTTTTTTAAATGTGATCGCGCAATTCAGATAGAGTTGACGCTACAGCCTGCATGCCTCAATAAGTCATCCTCCCCTCGCTCTTACTTTTTTACCGTTCATCTAATGAATACACTGAGTATGGCTTTACCAAAACAATCATTGATGGCGAATAAAGTATCCATTATTCGAGTATTTAAAAATAACGTAACATGACTGTCAATATACAGTATTTGTTTTGTGAGTGTTACTGAGTGTTGCTGTCATCAAGAATTTGATTATCATTATTTCTTTCAATCAGGTTCGTATTTGTAGGATGTGTTGTGTTCAAGTTACATTCCGTGTTTATCAATCGTTGTAAAGATGACAGGTTTCATTCATCGATTCGTTTCTTACTGCATCAATAAACAGCTCGTCTTCTTCTTTATCTGAGACCTGACACACTGCATGCACGGGTTTTTACACTGTCTTCCTTTAGCGGGACATTGACTTTTTCCAACATGTGCTTTGTTTCCGCAGTAGCTGGATTTATGAATAAGCTTGTATGTATCAGACGCTTCATATTTTTTGCTGCCTTTTCAATTGTGTAATTCGGTTTTTGTTCAGCGCTCTTTGGAACTGTTGCTTTTTATCTGTGCACTGCGTCAGTTCACGTGAGCCGCTCGGTGTACATGCATCGAAGGTTCCCAGCTGTGCTGGTGCCATCTCGTGCTATGTCCATGGCTGTATTTAATGTTACCTTAGTCCTGGCACTTAAAACTTTCTCTCGCAGTTTCGCTGAGTTTGTGTCAAACACCACCCTGACCATCTCATCTTCCTCTCCATAAACACAGTCCTTCACCCGTGAATATTTAGTGGGAGTTTGCTATTGGATTGCCGCTGACGGACGGCCTTATATGGGCAGGCACTAAATTACAAACGCCAGCAGCAGCCTGTCTATGAACTTAATTTAAAGTGTAGGTTTACATCGTGCTTTGTTTCCGAAGTAGCAGAACTCATGAATATGGTAGTATATGTCACTCACTTCTTATTGTTTCGCTGCCTTCTCAATTATATAATGCATGTTTTCTTCAGCGCTTTTTCGAGGTCTTCCTGGTTTTCTATGTACTGCGTGATTACGTGGGATGCGTGATGATGTCACACGAAACTCCGCCCCCACGGCATTCAAGCTCATCTCCATTACAGTAAATGGAGAAAAACAGCTTCCAGTTATGACCATTACGCGTAGAATTTCGATATAAAACCTGCCCAACTTATGTAAGTAAGCTGTAAGGAATGAACCTGCCAAATTTCAGCCTTCCACCCACACTGGAAGTTGGTGAATTAGTGATGAGTCAGTGAGTGAGTGAGTCAGTGAGTGAGTGAGTGAGTGAGTGAGTGAGTGAGTGAGTGAGTGAGTGAGTGAGTGAGTGAGGGCTTTGCCTTTTATTAGTATAGATTGTCATTTGGAATACATACATCTCATGTGTGTTCTGTATCTACCACAATCCACGTAAATGTAGGGTAACAGGAAATGCAAGGCAGGAATTGTTGAAGACATAATTAAAACAGAAATGTTTTTCATATTTTAGTAATAATTGACAAAATGTAGACATTAAGTGTATAATGTGTGAAGTCCAATTATCAAATAAGCACTTTCACAAGAGGTACAAGTAAAACAAAACAAGTGTGCTTTTATTTAAGAATATAACATATAATATACATATATAAAAAATAATCACAAAACATAATAACAAACAGAACTTTGCACAATACCTTGGCAAACTCTGTAAGCCCTACTGTTTCATTGAAGGACATGCGTGTGTCAGATTCACTGGCAGGACGACGCCCAACCTGTTGCTACATCCAAATGGTGCCATCTTTCGCCTTTACACCTGGTGCAGCTGCATTGTTCTTATGTGTGACTCGACATTTTTTGCAGGGAGGGCTTCACCTCTGTTATCACAAGTCTTTATTTGAAAACTAGCAGTGTCTGATCGTGGGGAGCATAAACATGACTGAGAGAATAAAACTGAATATTAATAATAATAATTCATTACATTTATTATAATAAAAAAGGCTAACTTTTACAAGTACCACAAATTTACACTGGCTGTTGCAGATTCAAATCAAATATATTATTTTATTATATAATAGTAATAAAAATAGCAGCTCACTACTCAAAATGGTAAATGTTGGAGGACCCAGGAATCAAACCCAGGACCTCCTGATTATGAGACAGCAGTTGCTACCACTGGCGCCAACCAAGCAGCCATATCTACTTTGTACCCTAAACCAACTTCTTTTTCTATAGCTATATTCTTGAATAAAAGCGCATTTGTTTTGTTATAGTGTTGTATCTTTTTTGTAAGTGCTTATTTGATATTTGAACCTTCAGTCGTCACACATTATACACTTAATGTCTACATTTTGTCAATTATTACTAAAATATGAAAAACATTTCTGTTTTAGTTATATGTTCAATAATTCCTGCCTTGGATTTCCTGTCATCCTACATTTACGTATAGTAGATCATTGTAGACACGTAACACGCATAAAAAGTATGTATTGTAAAGGCACGAGGCACCTCACACCCAAATGAATAGACTTGAGCTCTTCTTTACAACTTCAGCTGCGTCAGTGAGGGATTGAGATAGCAGGCTGCTTGCTGTTTGTGCTGATTGACACATTTACAAAACCAAAGACAATAATAGAGAGGCACAAAGGAATTTAAGGCGGCCCAGGATTATGAGTTTTTTAGTAGGCTTCAGAGATTTTAGTGTTAAGAAATGAATGTAAGGCTCAAGTAGTTTTCGCAGTTACTTGTTTGTTTGCTTATTTGGTGACAGTCAGCTACTTATTCACAGAGCTTATTAAACCATTTACATAATCTAAGATAACATAAAAACAACATATTTTACAATCTATTTATTACTTTGCATCATTAAGATTGAACAATTATTTGAAAAACAATATTGCACATTTTAGAATATTTACAAGGGGTTGGAGTCTGGAAGACGTTAAGATACAAATTGAGGATAGTCTGTATTTTGTTAGGAAGATCCACCATTACAGTGACGTGGATTAAGAATCTTATGAGGTTGGCTGATCTCTTTGTTCATCATGAAAATCATAATGTAGGTTAGGTGCCTCTATTTGGCTATGTGATTCTGAGATTGGTTGACTGCCCCGGAACTATTTATTTTAACTCTGTAGTGTGCAGCAAACACAGTATACTCAACAATCAGTAGCATCATTGTGATTTATATTTGAAATGGTCAAGCAGACATATGTCTGCTTGTTGTTGTTGTTTTTTTTTATTCATTTCACTTCTAAATAAGTTAAAAAAATATTATCCTAGTTATGGGAATGTAGGACACCACATGAGCTGTAAGACAACATACATATGGAATGTAAAAATTCGGAAATCCTAAAAAAGAACAAAGCTTAAGATAAAGTACACATTTTTTTACATATTTGGGGAATTGTCATAATGTTTTGTTTAGAGATGAACGAGGAAAGAGGTGCACAGAACATTGTATAATTTAGCTGCTCACGAAACCAGCTACTCACAGACTGTTTCTAGAGTGTAACATTTGAATGCCATCATATTGGTGCTCATTTAGCTTTTGAACTTTTTCTGTGTACGAAATCAACTCAGCATAGCTGAAGAGCTTAGATCTTGGCAACAGAGAGGAAATCCTCCTTTTGAACCAGGGACTCTTCTTCTGAGAACATGTTGACTTTTTATGTGCTTTGATAGCTGTTTGTTTTAAGAAATTAAATTTGCATTAAAGGTCAAGATAAGTGCTATTACTTCATAATGTTTCAGGGATTGACCTTTGCCCTTTGTCATCTGTTTTTAATGACATTGGGGCTGAAATATAGCATAGGATATGGGTATCATGCCTATTTAAAAAGTAGAAAAATGCTACTGCTCTTTCATGGCAAAAAGACTGTCATTACTGCAACTTTTATCCCATTATGGAATTTGTTGAGAAGTAAAAATAAATAATTCATGCATCCTCCACAGTATGATGATCTGGCCAGTCATCCATCAGTTGAAATCTTTTTACCTTGTGTCACATATTTGAGATAAAATGATGGTGAGATTGTTAGTTCTTTAATAAACCACCCTACATAACCCCAATAAGGAAACAAAGGCTTCATATTCACCCTCTGATTATTATCACCATTCCTGCAGTTCTCCATCCATTTTCTAACTGGCTTATCCTGTTCATGGTTGCTGGAAGCTGGTACCTATCCTGGCTGCACTGGATGCAAGACAGCATTACATTCTGGATGTGGTGCGATCTTCTCATGCATCTATACATTTGTCTACAAGGTGACAAAATGAGCTGCTCCATATATTCATTCCAATTAAGATTACCTAAAAAAATTCTACATTGGTCAGATATTCAGGTTGCTCCGCTCGTAATGCTTTGTAGCACAAGAAAAATCACTCTAGTGAAGAAGAGACATTCAGTTAGTAGGGTTACTAAATCGGCATACTATAATGGCAGAAGATGAAATATGGCAGGATGTTCTGGTAATAGTGAAGGACCAGGAGATGAATGATATCTAAATGATAAGCAAGTGTTCAAATATAAATGGACTAAAGAATCTTAAACCAAAACCAAAATGTGACACAAAAAGTAAAGTCAGAATACTAATCCTAGGTTCATTTTACAAATATTTATAACAAAGACTGATCAGTTAGGTGAGGCAGCTTGAAAACAACAGAATAAGTGTTTTACAGAAATACTGAAGTAATAATAATTATATTAAACTAGCCAACCCGCGGCATAGCATACGCCGCATAATTATGTATTGATGGTTGAACACTTCCTGACAGTTGTTCAAATGGGGTTTTGAGAATACGACTGAATGAAAAGATGTAACTCTGGAGAGGGCAACATACAATACAGCGTTTTACACACTGCATACAGCGATTCACATTCGCGACAAACTGTTTTACACACCGCATACAGCGATTCACATCCACGACAAATATGATTCTTCTTAGATGGTGCTGTCGCGTCCACCCACGCTCTCGAAGCATACACACTGCCTGGTCATGTGCCCGCTCCCAAGAACAACCAACAGAGACCCGCCCACCAACTGTAAGACCATGGGACACCCCTCGCAAACTGTTCTACACGCCGCATACAGCGATTCACATCTGCGACAAACAAACTGTTTTACACACTGCATACAGCGATTCACATCCGCCACATGATTTTTCCTAGATGGTCCTGCCACGTCCACCCTCGTTCTCGAACTATACACACTGCCTGGTCATGTGCCCGCTCGCAAGAGAAACTCACGGAGACCTGCCCACCAGCTGCCTGTGTGTGTGTGTGCCTCTGTCTGTCTCTGGCGCTGCCTGTGTGTGTGTGCGGCTTTCTCTCGCGCTGCCTCTGTGTGAACCGGTCAGGCACAGAGAAGGTCAGCTGCTGAGAGAGTGTCTCGACTGTTGCAGGGCCTGCATTGGTGAAGCAGGTGAGACGGTAATGAAACAGAGGCACAGGGCTTATTGGTTTTTAAAGACTGCTTCCTTCATTGTGTTTTAACCTCAGTTTTAAAGGATTGTTTTAAGGATCCCATGGGATACCCCTTGCAAACTGTTTTACACGCTGCATATAGCGATTCACTTCCGCGAGAAACATGCCTCTATGAACAGTCAACGTGGCTCAGAGGTGCATGTGGACTCTACGACAGACGAACATAAATGATTCCATTTTTCCTCTGTCATCGCGTCCGAGTTGGTGGGCATGGTTCTGTGAGTTGTCGTCGTATCTAATGGTCTTAGAGTTGGTGGGCATGGCTGCTTCATGCGTGCGCCATGGGCGTCTTACTTGTTGGTGGATTAGTGAATCCACACCCCTTCCGGCGTGCTTTCCGTGGGTGTCTTGCCTTAGTGAATTATATATATAGACTAGCAAAATACCCGCGCTTCGCAATGGAGAAGTTGTGTATTAAAGAAGTAATGAAAAAGAAAAGGAAACATTTTAATAATAGTGTAACATGATTGACAATGTAATTGTTTTGTCATTGTCATGAGTGTTGCTGGCATATATATACTGTATATTGTGGTATCCGTATCGCCCAGGAGGACCGGAGGAGGGCTTGTGAAATGAAATTTGCCTCAGATCAGTCCTAGCAACGCGCTTTCTTCAGACTCTTCCATTTTTGTAGCTCTGATGTGTGCATCAATGTAATCGATGCACCAGGAAATCATGCATTGACAAAAGTTCCCCTTTGCTTGGAATGCAAAGTGTGATTAAATGAGTTATTTTTTTAACGCGTTATGAAGCACATGCATCAAAGCTTCAAGGGGATGCGAGGAATACAAACTCTCTCCCCTGAGCAACTGCCAGCAAAAATAGTTGCCTCAATTAGGTTCTTTTGCAGACACGTGTCCTGAAGTCTCGTGCCATTACAAAGTCTTGGTGTCTGTAAGGTTTTCAGTAATATTAGTGGTGTCCCAACCCTGATTATGCTCAGTAGTGCCTGAAAGATTCAGAGTGTGGAGAAACCCTAGAGACAGCATGTGTATTAATTTGTGTATTTCTCTGTGAGTATTTGGTGGCAGCGTCACAAAGCTGCTTCCGCGAAACCGCGTTAGCTGCGGAGCTCAGCTCAGAGCGAAATGAAGTGAATGAAATTCGGTGAATGGGAGGGGAGATGATGACGTCAACCCAACAAACACAGTCTCTCGGAATTTGCATAAGCACAGTCCTTCACCAGCACTTTTAACTTAGTTACAAAGTGATCAAAACTCGTTTATACCCTGCGTCCTCTCATTAAACTTGTATCCCGCAAATATCGTATTAGTAGTGGGCATGACAAACGCCAGCGGCAGCCTGTCTATAAACTTAATTTTAACTTACGGTTTACACCGTGCTTTGTTTCCGCAGTAGCTGCTTATGCTTGTATGCGTCACTCGCTCGCTTCTTATTGTTTCGCTGCCTTCTCAATTGTATAATGCATGTTTTCTCCAGTGCTCTTTGGAGCTCCTTCTTGTTTTCTACGTACTGCCTTCACAGTCAGTTCACGTGATTATGTGGGAGGCGTGATGGCGTGACACACAACTCCACCTCACACGGCCATCACACTGCAGTCTATTACAGTATATGGAGAAAAAGTAGGTTCCAGTTATGACCATTATGCGTAGAACTTTGAAATGAAACCTGCCCAACTTTTGTAAGTAAGCTGTCAGGAATGAGCCTGCCACCTACATGGGAAGTTGGAGAATTAGTGATGAGTCAGTGAGTGAGTGAGTCAGTGAGGGCTTTGCCTTTTATTAGTATAGATTGGCAGGTATGATTTCACAAAGGTACCCTTAAGCTTGGGACAAATCTAAAAAGGAGTGAGTGCATTGGAAAATTAAAGGCTGGGAAGCTTTTGACATTAACAATGTGAATTCATTTGTCCATTAAAAATTACTCTTTATAAGCGTTATTTTCTCCATACACTGATTTAGACAGAAACCTCAAAACAGCAAATGTCAAAACTAACCAGAAATTTTATTACAGACTTAGTTTGAAAAGTATGTTACAAAAGACTGTATAAATTAAAATATACTGAAATATCTTGGTATTCAGTAATTCATATGACAAGTTATATAATAATGTTTGTTTTACCTTCAGCATCTATTCAAAACTGTATTAATTTTTAAGTTACTGGAGAGAAAATATCAGTGAATAATCTTTTGTATGTGCAGATGTTAAGGTATATTAGGTAATCTTATGCTGAAGTCCACCCACCCCACACCCAAATGCCAATAAAAACTCCCTTCCATTTGTTGTTAGAATGGGAGAAATGACCCCACTCTGTTACACATGAAATCCATACCCTGAGGCACAAAACTGCTTAAAAGATTAGGGAAAGAGTGTCCTTAATCCGGCAGGGGGTTACATCGGGTGTCAATGTGCTACAAGTGCAGCTGTTTACATCTGTTTATGAAGAACAAGTAATGTCAGGGACACTAAGAGTGCCAAGCTTGTTAAGCATATGTGTGAGGCCTCGAGACAGAACTATAGAGTGTCTTTCCAGGACATTCACAGGATTCAGGATTGCCCTAAAAGTAACTATAGGATGGTTTTTAATAGCCAGTGGGTCACTAGGTTTGAAATAAAGAGATGAGGTGGCCAAAAAAGAGAAGAGAAACAAAGAGAGAATGTTTTGGGGTTAATTGGGAATGTTGTTCAGTGCTTATGGTATGGAATTGTAGATAATACTTTTTATTTTTTGCTATTTTAAATTGCACTTCTCTTTGCTTTATAGAGTATCTTATGATAGTGTGTTTTTGGAAGATCTCAATATAAAATAATAGGTTGATTGATTGAATAATTGTGCTTCATTCGTGATTCATGTGTTTAGTGCCAAATGCTTTTCTAAATGGAAATGCATAGGACTTAGTAGCTTGATTGTATTGCTGGGACACTGTATGATGTCTGTCATAGATTAACAGAGTATACAACAAGCCATACACATTAAAGTGTAATTGCAAGCATCAAAATAGTACGTGTTTACTTTTCTATGAAGTTCATCTTGTACAGTATCTGTAATCAGTTATATCTATTTTCACAAGGTGCATTGTCCATGTCAGAGATACTTTTAATTTTCTACCTTTTATAAAGAGTTCTTAGACTGATGACTGATAATTTTACAACGGATCTGCCATTATGCACATTAACATAAGCATAACCAGCATAGAGTGCTTTTATGAAGTCATGAGTCTGCTGCAGAGAGACACTTTTACAATTATAAATGAAACTGCTGTCATTTGCTATTGTACAGTTCTCATTTTATGCGCAAGTTTTGGTAAAGCTTTCACTGTTAATGCACATTAAATCACAGATAACAAACCTGCTACCGTTCGTAGATACGCACAGCACTGTCCTTTTGAATGAAACTGATTATACAGATTTTACTACAGGTAGAGCAGTTTTTGTGAAGTACTGCAGTTTACTGGGTTTCTTTAACCTCCCACTCCTCTTTGGTTATACTTTCATGTTATATTATACCATTTGTTAACACTGTTTTTCAGCAGAGGTGTTGGCATAAATAATTCAACAGTTGCATTTCTGACAGCAATCAAATGGCAAACACCTTTGCAAGAAACATTGAGGTACTTTAAAATAAAATACTGTATATGTAGATATTTCAAAACTGTATACGTTAACAATTATTTTCTTTATTTCTTTTTTTAAACTCCTGGTTCTGTGACTGCTTTGGGACTTACTTTACTATGTTGTACATTTGGTAAAAAAACAATCCCGTGTACATATCAAAGATTTTGTACTTGAAATTATAGACTTGGAAGTGAAATGGGCTGTAAGCTCACCTGGCAGAAGCTATTTGCCTGCAGTATGGTTTCTGTGAATTTTATAAAATGTTAAAACACTAAACTCTAAATGTAGTGTAACATTTGCTAAGATACTTTATTCTTTGAAATATATGCCTCACTGTTTTTCTAACACCTGACACAGCTGCTGGCATCTGAATAGAATTAACATCTACATTTTTATTCAGTCTGTTCATGCTCACTAAGTAAATTCTTGTTCCATCTGCTGTAGGCAAGCTTGTGTTCCATTATCCGTTTTCAAAGTGTTACCTTGTCATTAGCATATAATGACTGCAGTGTGTTAGAAGAAGCTGATTTTCATCTAAATGCAATTTTTTTTCCAACTGGCACTAGAAAGGATCAGGTAGGGACCAGTAACTAATGAACACAGAACTCATTTAAAAAATCTTAATTTATTATGGATTACCAAGTTATTAAGCCTAGAATGCAATTTAAAATCCTCGATTAAAAAGATAACATTTCCAAATACTTAGAAGTAGAACTTATTTCCTAGAGACCTATTCACATAAGACAGGCAAAAAGTGCTGCCCTGGGATGTAAACCTATACTCTAAATTTAGAAGCAGTCCTCCCTAACTGAATGCTCTATATGCCCCAGAGAGTTTCAAGAAATAGGGCAGTAACTGAAAAAGATGGCCCAAAGCAGCAAACTCTGTGTATTCAGTGCATTAGTGCTGAATATAAAAAAGATGATTACCTTTCCTTAGTGCACTGAGCTAAAACAAACAAATAAATGCTTATTTCTATTTACCAGGGGTTAAGGGAAAATGTGTTTTTTTATTTTGAATTTAAAAAATGTTTTTGTGCAGCCTACATTTTAAATGTTTTATACAAAACCACTGATAATCAAATCAAAGATTGCTTAATTTACATGTTTATCTTTTATTTAATTCTAGTTTTTTACAATACACATTTGACAGATTTAGGATGTTGTATATTATGAAAAGGCAAATATTTAGAGTTATCTCAAAGTTAATTTCCAACATCTTAAAATGCAGCTCTCCGTTTAAGATATCTGAATCTCATGTCTAGATATCTCAAAATCTGTTCCTTTACATTTTAAGGTATGTGCAATACATTTTGAAATGATCTCAAATGCATTTCCAGATATCTGAATATAACACCTCCCTGTGCATTTCATTTCAAGATATCTCTAAATTACTTTTGGTGAAATTTTCTATTCCTTCAGTTGGACTTCCTGTCAATTTTAGGGTTTCTTAAAATACATCTGCATATCTTCAAATGAGCTGGAAACTTTTCTGAGGGTTATTTTACGATATCTGGAAACATTAGATATATCTTGAATTGTATTGTACAGTAGATATCTAAAAATGGTATTCAGATATTTGAAATGAGTTTATATCTTTGTAATGATATCTTAAATGTATTTCAGATATCTTGAAATAAAATTATATTTCAGATATCTCAAAATGCACAGGAGCTTAATATAATAAATATAAAACAATTAAAACAAAAATGTTTTGTAATTTTTCTAGTCTAGAGTTTCTCTAGACATTTTATGGTGGCTGCGTAAAATAAGTGAATGTTATGTAAAATAATTTAGACCATGTTAAGTTATCATTAAGCTAAGGAAATGGAGGAGAGAGATATAAACCTTCATTTCATGCATATGCTAAAGAAAATAGACTTCTGCCGGCTCAAAGTCCTTGATGGGAAGGAAACTTCAAGTCTATGACATTGAATACTTTAAGTATTTAAAGCTACAGCAAAAAATGCAGATCTTTCTAAATTTCTTATAAACCTAAATCTCACATCTGCTTTTACCTTTCTGAATAACAATGCAATTAGACAAAGTCCAAATAATTAAATAAAAATGCCAGTTATCAGTATGAATAAATAGCTAATTACGACATGGTTTGAACCAAGTCATCACAACACAACTGAAGAGCTAAGATCTGAGCAACAGATAGGAAATCCTCCTTTTGTACCAGTGGCGGCTGTTCTAAGGACACGTTGGCTTGCTATGCTTTGATAGCTGTTTGTGTTAAGTTAAATTTACATTAAAGGTCAAGATAAGTGCTATTTTTCCATAATGTTTCAGGGTTTGACCTTTGTCCTTTGTCTTCTGTTTTTATATACACAGTGCCTGAAATATGCAATTGGATTGTGGGTATCATGCCTATTATTTAAAAATCCTGCATTTTAATTTAATAAAGTAGAAAGATCCCATTGCTCTTTCAAGGCAAAAAAGACTTTCATTATTGCAACTTTTATCCCATTATCAAATTTTTTGACAAATAAAAACATATCATTCATGCATGCTTCATGAGTATGATAATGTGGCCAGTTAACCATCCGTTGAATTATTTTTGCCTTGTAATGTCACACATTTGAGTGAGTTGAAATGATGGTGAGATTGTTAGTTCTTTAATAAAGCACCATACATAGCCCCAATAAAGAAACAAAGGCTTCACATTCACCCTTTGATTATTATCACCATTCCTGCAGTTCTCCATCCAATTCTGCATCCATTTTCTAACTCTCTTTTCCAGTTCAGAGTTTGTGGAAGCTGGTACCTATCCTGGCTACACTGGATGCAAGGCAGCATTACATTGTGGATGTGGTGTGATCTTCGCATGTATCTATACATCTGCTCACAAGGGGCCTCATGTATAAACGGTGCGTACGCACAGAAATGTTGCGTAAGAACTTTTCCACGTTCAAATCGCGATGTATAAAACCTACACTTGGCATAAAGCAACGCACTTTTCCACGGTACCTCATGCCTTGTCGTACGCAAGTTCTCCGCTCTGTTTTGCAAATTGGCGGCACCCAGCGTCAAAGCAATGGTACTGTTCTTGTGTGATTACTCATTATTTTCATGATGCGGCTTTATAAATACACTGAGACTAACCGCATATTGTTTATTAGTGTAATGCATCTGATTGTAATTAACTCGTAACAATATAATGGTCCAGGGAACAGCCATAGTATTCCAAATGCCATAACTGCTTTAGCGTTGTTACTCTCACTTCTCCTTCTTCTTCTTCTTCTTCTTCTTCTTCTTCTTCTTCTCAGCTCCTCCCGTTAGGATTTGCCACAGCGGATCATCTTTTTCCATATTTCTCTCACTGCACCACTCGGAGTATTTATATCACTGTATCTGAGTATCAATCACAGCAGCAGCTGATCGTAAAGAGAATTATCGGTATACAGCATTAAGCACACGCTGTCTCTGCCACGGCAAAACGTTTCAAAGCCTTTCCTGTACGGACCTCGCGGTTCAAAACAGTTTAATCCCAAGAACTTTAAATGCAGCCAATCAATTGCTCCTTGTAGAACTGTTTGTACTTATAAGTACAATCACCCCACTGTAAACTTGCACTATAGTTATAATATCGCACAACCTGAGCCACTTTATAAAGCGCGTATTTACATATGATGACGATATCATTTTTAAGGTGAAATGCAGCAAAATATGTTTGTTAAATTATACAGATAAAACTTTAACTTCATTTAAATAATCTATATTCTTCACTGGGAGTGTCTTTAAGGATAGAATAATTAAACATGTACTACGAAGATATTTCAATGTTCTTTAAACGTTTTGAAGAATCGGCGCTAAGCTTACAGATGGCTTAATGTCTATTACAGAGCTGATTGTATGGCGATCGGTTACTTGGGGAAAGAAAAGCACTGACTGCAGTGACGGCTACGCCAATATATATTGAATATAAAACAGAAAGAGAAAATAACAACACAGCTAAAAACGCAGCGACAAATTTCAGCAAAAGTTAAATGCTTGTGTCATGAGCACGAGGCGGCAATGCAGTGTCTGCAACGGACGTGGCCATCCACCGTGCATGACATTGGCGGACGAAGGAGCCACCGATTCTTCCTCTGCCCAGTGCCACCACAAGCTTAGAGCCGCCCCTGAGCTGCAATAAATTATTTCATCGAAGTGAAACATGTTTAATAACGTGCTTTAACTCCTATCATCATGAAAATGACATCACGTATACATCTCAGTATTTTAGTTATTCAGAGAGCTGTAATATCACGAATGTAATGGACTCTGTGTCCAGTTGGAGGAAGAGAGCCGGTTTAAGAAGCAAGTAGTGATTCACACACATAGAGCACATAGAAAATCAAATACAAAACAAAGCATTTAACGTGCTACTTTAATTACGATGTGATTTTAGAAACTGGTTAATTAAACAATTTTAAGATGAATTTTATGATGTTCTACTTTAATGACAAAATAAATTACGTGATTAAAGTGGAAATGTCGAGATTGAAGTGGACATTTCATGCTTTTTCCCCACTGTGTGGCTTTTTTCTCTGTACCCTAATAAGCTTTCATATGACACTCAGACAGTGGGCTTACAACTCGGCTTTCCACGGCGACTTTGATATGTGACTTCTTTTTTATTTCCGGCACTGTGCGATTTTGTGGATGTGAGCTTTCATGTTTCTCCAACACGCTATGTCACTCGATCAACTTCCTTTTGTTGATTATACCACGGCTTATTTGAACAAATAGTATGTTTTTCCTTTGCCTCCACTTGGTATTCGCTGAAATTCTTATATTTTCCCCGTGCTTTTCCCATTGTCTTTTCACAGAAGGCTGCGCTTAAAGGCAATTTATATTGATTTGCATATTCAAATAGGCGTAATTCTGGGAGGATTTGGGGCGTTACATAATGCGCGTGCACGAGCGTTAGTTTTCACGCTGATCGGGATTTATGTAGCGGAAGAACGTGGAAGTTGGAGTACGCACAGATTCCATCATCTGGATTTTTCTGTGCGTAAGCACATTTCGGCTTTTGTGCTTACGCCATGTTATAGTGCGAGTTCTACGCACGGCGTTATACATGAGGCCCCAGGAGAGTAATGATATCTAAATAAAAAGCAATTATTCAAATATGGAAGGACTAAAGAATCTTAACCCAAACCAAAATGTGACATAAAAAGTCAAAATAAACTCCTAAGTTTTTATACAAATGTAAGTAATTGCAGAGACTAATCAGTTATGTGAGGTAGCTTGAAAAGAACAGAATAAGTGGTGTTTTACAGTAATTCTGAAATAATAATTCTCATAAATTTAAATAAAAAGCTATAACCACAGCTGTTTCTCAGAACAGAATCAGAGAATCACTACTCTTCAATATACTGTGATATAAAAAATGCAGTAATGTATGTAATATAATTATTTATATGAATAACTGACCCTTTTGCACCTTGTAGTGCATGTACTTTTTAAAATTTCAATTGCAGTGCATTCTTTGTGGACTTTTCATATTCTCTTCTATTTTCATATGTGATCCTTTCCAATTTCCAAACAATTTCTAAGCTGGCTTGAGTGATTCATTAGGTCTGGGTGTGTATAAAACCTTAAGACTGGCGGATGGCCCTTTGTTTCTGGATTAACACTAGAATTACCAGAGCCTACGAAAAAACTCGTAATTCCGTCCCACTTTAAATCGCTTCTTAAAATCGTTCACAGCTCTCCACCAGCGTCTTTTGTCATCTAAATGTGCTGATAAAAATCAGGCTGCAAGCAGCAGGCTATTCCATACCCCCACCGACTTAGAACGTGCACAAACTTCTCCCAGCTCATGCCTTGATTGATTATCTGGGAGTGAAGTGGAGTTTTAGAGTGGAAATAATAGATCATTATTTGGAACACACGCATTTCACGTGTGTTCCGTTTCTACAGTAATCCGTGTAAACACATTTTGAAAACAGAAACGTTTTTCATATTGTAGTAGTAAATGACAAAATGTAAGCATAAACTATATAATGTATGAAGCCTGAAGTCCAAATATCAAACACTTCCACAAAAGGTACACATATAATAGAACAAGTATGCTTTTATTCAAAAATATAACTGCAGAAAAAAGCCACCTTAGCATGCCATATTGACACATACTTACTACAGCTATCACGGTAGCATAATGGTATCAGCTGCTGACTAGTATCCAAAAGGTCATGAGTTTGATCCCACATGGTTCAGTTTTGAGAAGTAAACTGCTCTTATTCTTACTATTTTAGAATAAAAACACGCATTTGATTTCAGTGTGTAACAGACAGTAATTTATGATACTTGTAAAGGTTACTTTTTTTTTTTTTATTCACTTTTCATTCTCAGTCTCAGTCGTGTTCAGGATCCTTCCCTACCCCCCCATCTGAGAATGCTGTTTTCACATAAAGATGCGCTGTAGCTCTGCAGCGTACTTGTGACTGCATTCTCGTACCAATGCTTGCGAACTGAAGTGCCTGCGTGCACTTTTCGTGGCATTACACGTCTATTTTTTTGAGCATGCCCGTGTCGCTCAAACACAGGAACATATGTTGGTGTACAAGTATAACAAAACAAGTGCACTTTTATTCTAGACTATAAGTGAAGAAAAAATAAAGCAAGTTACAGTAGGCGGTTGATACGACAGCTTGCGTGGTGCAATGCTAAGAACTGCTGATTTCCGATCCGTGCTATATAAAATCATCACATTCAAATATTAACAATTTCCACACACCCTTCCTACATTCACGACATGTGTACTTGTTGCAGTGTACACATCTCTCTGTGCTATGATTCCTATTACACTGAATGAGCACCTGACATTGTACTTTCTTCCCTATATAAATAACATTCGAGTATAGCGCGTCTCCAAATAAATCACATTTGAGTTATAGCGCATCTTTATGTGAAAACAGCAGTGTCAGATTGATATTGGGGGTTTAGGGATCGTGAACGCGACTGAGAGAATAGAACTGAATAAAAAAAAAAGACTAAAATCAAATGTATGTTTTTATTCTAAAATAGTTAAGTACATGCAATATTATTTGGAAACAAACAGCGTCAGATCAGGTTTGAATACACGCTGCGACGCTGAACTCCCTGTCTATCTACATAGTAATAACAGTAATTGTATTATTATATAGGAGCTTCCCTGTCTGCCTATCATATAGTGCCTTTCCTTCCTACCTATCTATATATCTATCCCCTTAGCTGTTTTTTATATATCTATTATACAGTGCCTTCCCTGTTTATTTATATATCTAGTGCCTTCTCTGCCTGTTTGTCTGTCTGATTGCATATAGCGCTGAACTTACTGCTCTGTACTATTCTGTCCTCTGCATGTCCTGGAGTACAAAAGAAACAGCACCATACAGCAACATGTGCGAACTGGCAAGATTCGGGAAAAAACACGTGGTCACTGATTACAAACCGCAAGATGAATGAAAGAGACAATATATTTAAAAACATCATCACACTAATGCAATATTATTTGAAAACGAACAGCGTCAGATCGGGTTTGAATATGCGCCCGATCTGACGCTGTTCGTTTTCAAATCATATTGCATGTACTGTGCGTTGAAACTGCTGCACTGAATAAGCTGACTCCTTCTGTAACAGCGTCAGCGTATTCAAACCCGATCTGATGCTGTTCGTTTCCAAATAATATTGCATGTACTTAACTATTTTAGAATAAAAACATACATTTGATTTTAGTCTTTTTTTTTTTATTCAGTTCCATTCTCTCAGTCGCGTTCACGATCCACAACACCCCCATCAATGCTGTTTTCACATAAAGATGCGCTATAACTCAAATGTGATTTATTTGGAGACGCACTATACTCGAATGTTATTTATATAGGGAAGAAAGTACAATGTCAGGTGCTCATTCAGTGTAATAGGAACCATAGCACAGAGAGATGTGTACACTGCAACAAGTACACATGTCGTGAATGTAGGAAGGGTGTGTGGAAATTGTTAATATTTGAATGTGATGATTTTATATAGCACGGATCGGAAATCAGCAGTTCTTAGCATTGCACCACGCAAGCTGTCGTATCAACCGCCTACTGTAACTTGCTTTATTTTTTCTTCACTTATAGTCTAGAATAAAAGTGCACTTGTTTTTTATTCTTGTACACCAACATATGTTCCTGTGTTTGAGCGACACGGGCATGCTCAAAAAAAAAGACGTGTAATGCCACGAAAAGTGCACGCAGGCACTTCAGTTCGCAAGCATTGGTACGAGAATGCAGTCACAAGTACGCTGCAGAGCTACAGCGCATCTTTATGTGAAAACAGCATTCTCAGATGGGGGGTAGGGAAGGATCCTGAACACGACTGAGACTGAGAATGAAAAGTGAATAAAAAAAAAAGTAACCTTTACAAGTATCATAAATTACTGGCTGTTACACACTGAAATCAAATGCGTGTTTTTATTCTAAAATAGTAAGAATAAGAGCAGTTTACTTCTCAAAACTGAACCATGTGGGATCGAACTCATGACCTTTTAGATACTAGTCAGCGGCTGATACCATTATGCTACCATGATAGCTGTAGTAAGTATGTGTCAATATGGCATGCTAAGGTGGCTTTTTTCTGCAGTTATATTTTTGAATAAAAGCATACTTGTTTTATTATATGTGTACCTTTTGTGGAAGTGTTTGATATTTGGACTTCAGGCTTCATACATTATATAGTTTATGCTTACATTTTGTCATTTACTACTACAATATGAAAAACATTTCTGTTTTCAAAATGTGTTTACACGGATTACTGTAGAAACGGAACACACGTGAAATGCGTGTGTTCCAAATAATGATCTATTATTTCCACTTTAAAACTCCACTTCACTCCCAGATAATCAATCAAGGCATGAGCTGGGAGAAGTTTGTGCACGTTCTAAGTCGGTGGGGGGATGGAATAGCCGGCTGCTTGCAGCCTGATTTTTATCAGCACATTTAGATGACAAAAGACGCTGGTGGAGAGCTGTGAACGATTTTAAGAAGCGATTTAAGGTTGGACGGAATTACGAGTTTTTTCGTAGGCTCTGGTAATTCTAGTGTTAAGCTCCAGTTTACCATTATCCTGTGTTGGAATTAAGCACATTCAAGAAAAGAATGGAGCTATCTATGAAAGCCACTATGCCACATGCTCCAGTTTTTGATTCTACACAAGGTATTTCAAGGCTTTGTGTTCACTTATACTGCTATGTACTGGCTGGTCTTAAGGAACAGCCTCCTCTAATTAGATATTTATATTGAGATATAAAATTACTGGGCTTGAGGTTTCATTCTATCCAGAGATTTGTAATTGAAAATTTCCTTTATACTTGTTTATCAAATATAACTTACCTTATACCTTATTACAGTAAGAAGGTTCATGTTTATCATATCCCACCTGTTATAACAGTATTTTGCACAATGCATTCTCTGCATTTATTTTTCTCAGCATGTGTATAACTCATGGTGCATGAAGGCTATATTTGGTGTTTCTATAGGCATAAGAACATGATTTGGAGTGAATTATTTCTCCTAATTACTGATATAAGATCAGTCATTTTCCAACTCCTTTAGTCATGAACTGGGGAGCTGAAACCTATCCCAGCCAGCATAAAGTGCAAGACAGGAACAAACCTTGGATAGTCCATCACAGGGCAAACACACGCATACACATATGCACATACACCAACACACCCTACACACACACACTAGGCCCAATTTAGTATTGCCAGTCAACCTAACTTGTATGTCTTTGGGCTGTGGGAGGAAACCAGAGCATCCAGAGGAAACCCATGCAGATACAGGAAGAATATGCAAACTCCATGCACTGAGGACCAGGGATTTGAATCCTGGTCTCCTTACAGTGAGGCCACAGCGCTACCAAAGTCAACGCCTAAATAGGTTTAAATTTATTAACAGCAAAAGTACTCTGACATTAGGCAATATTGTTTAATTAACTACAGTAATTTAGAAACATTCTAGTCTTAATGAGCATTTTGGTGTAATGATTTATTAATGACCTCTCTTATTCCCAGTCAAAGAGCTGTAATACCTATAGTGTATATCTTTCTTTTCACAAGTGTGATATTCTCAGTATTCATGGATCAATAACCCATATAATATATTTGTAGATGTACTTATGCTTTGGTATCAAAGCAGTTAAAGAAAAGCAAAATTAATTAAATTAAAATTTGTATTTGTGCATAATTATAAAACAAAAAGAACAGACACTGAAAGAATTTAAAAAAATGAAAATTCCTTTCAGTCAGGATGACTTTCTTTGTTCCCACTGTATCTTTTTCAAGTATTAATGCATCAAGTTTGGAATCTTCCTGAAATTGGGCTTCCTCAGTTCCAGCAACTTGACACACCACTTGGGCTTGAGCCTTGGACCTCAAATATAAAATAAGAAAACCCATTTCTGCTTTCATTCATGTGCTGATTTTTCATGAGTTGTGTCACTGGTGAGCTAATGCCTTATGTAAAGACCATTTTGGTATTTGGCAAGAGATCATTTAAACTGTCATTACGCAGTTAACAGAGAAGAGTTAGATCATCTTCAGCATAGGCATTTAACCTTGAGTGGCCTTACAAGAGGAGTTCTAACCTTGTTATTTTTAAACACTAGGGGGCTCTGCCCCCTGCTTGCTTCGCTCACCCATCCCTGTGTTTGGTTTACCAGATATACAATACAAACAATTTATTTTTTGTATAGCCCAAAATCACACAAGAAGTGCCACAATGGGCTTTAACAGGTCCTGCCTCCTGACAGCCCACCAGCCTTGACCCTCTAAGAAGACAAGGAAAAACTTCGAAGGGAAAAAACCGAAGAAATCTTGGGAAAGGCAGTTCAAGAAGAGACCCCTTTTCAAATAGGTTGGGCGTGCATTGGGTGTCAAAAAGAATGGGGTCAATACAGTACAGTACAATACATAGAACAGAATAAATCCTCAATACAGTATAAAAAAAATTCTAGAAGTACGGATTAAAATTTCACATTAGATGATATCAAATAATATGATTTGGATTTGTTTTACATCCTGGAGACCTCATTCATCAAGCTGCCTCCCCCATTTGGCCATTCCACAGCTGAAATAGCGCTAATCCGATGAAAGGATGCCTCTTTCCCACGATTCCTGCGATCCTCCATCAGGGATGACTTTACCTTAGGAAGGCAATATACAATTTAAAGAGATTGTTATTTGTTGGGAATTGTTACATATGCATTATTTTCACTTTTACCTTAAAAATGTTTGTAAAAACAATACTTGTCCTTTATTTTCAGCCCTGTGTGTGGTTACATCTCTTCCTTGCCAAACGTATAATGCTGCTCGCGTTGTGAAGGGAGGGGCAGCTGAAAGTACGCTAAGGATATGCCATCGCATCATCTGCTGTCTTCCTGTTGTTGGCGAGCTGCACGTTTTGCTTGTCTCTTGTCGTTTTAAGAGCTGGGAGCACATGATTCTTGTCTGACAGATGCAATCCAACAACTGCTAGGGTTTAAGATGTCTGTGGAGTTGTTTTAAATGATGGCTCACTGGCTGGTCTCATGTGACGTTCTTAAAACAATTCTTGTCCCTTTATTTACGGCCCCGTGCGTGGTAAAATTCTTTCTTGCAGGACATATAACGCTGCTCGCTCACTCGTGTGGGGGGTGGGGGCATGGGGCTACTGTTGCGCTGCCCTTCGATCTTTTTAAAGCCTTTACAGTCGCTGTCCTTTTTCCTACTTTGTGTCTCTGCTGCTCACGTAGCCTCTTTTGTCTCGTGGGTCTTTTAAATGTCTTCCAAGACGATCACGTATCGTAGCCTTGCTTTTGCTTTCCAGGACAGGATTTCTTTTTATAATAGAGAGAAATCGTCCTTATTTTTTTCCTTCAGTCCTTTGTACCTCAGGAAGGTTACATGACTGCAAGGGACAGTCCTGCTACTTTTCTTTACAGCTTCTTGGGCCATCCTATTACCTGTCTCTGAGGTGTGGCTTTCTGTCATATTTCCAGTTCCTTCTGAGCCATATAGAATTCTCAACTCTGAACTGATTCCTAACCTTGTTCCTCTAGCTTAGTTTGCCCAGGTAAGTCTCATATGCACATATTGTGTAAATAGATAGTTTTCCAGTCATTTTGGGCACTGACATTGCAACTGTGTTTTACACAGGTATTTAATTTCTTTAAGAACCTCACTCTGATAACTAAGGAAGGGAACTGACTTGCATGAATACAGTTCAGAATTTGTGATATGCTGAGAACCCAACATGTACCAAAATAAACATTGGTTGTACAGTTTTAAGAGTGTGACAATGGTTGAGGAAAGGAAAATTACACCAGAGTAAATATGTTTTAGGACATCAAAGTGCCTACCTCAAACAATTTTATCTTGGAAAGACTCACAGTTACTGAAAATTCGTGCCAAAATGTCTATTACAACCTACCAACATTCTTTCTTGCTTTCTTTCTTTCTTTCTTTGTCTAATATATTTTTAATATATATTATGCTACATTTCATTATGCTATTATTTGAAGCCCTAGTAAAGAAGAAAGGAACCTATAAAATGGCAGTGTAGGGACACATGGATTATCTTTCCTAGAGTAAGGTCCTAGGTTTTAGTTCTAGCTGTCTATTTGGAATTTGTATGATCTCTCTTTGTTTGCAAGTATTTTGTCAGGGTACATGCACATAACGTTAACTGAAAAGTCAGAGCTAGATCTGTTTAAATGCTTGTGGTAAATTTACACTGGCATGTAAAAGTTTGGGCACCCTTGCTTAAAATGTCAGTTATTGTGAATAGTTAAGTGAGCAGAAGATGAACTGATCACCAACATGTATAAAGTTAAAGATGACTCATTTATTTTCAGTATTTTATGCAAGATTAGTGCTTTGTTTTGTTCAATTGTACAGTGAAAATAGAAAAGGTGCACCATGCAAAAGTTTGGGCACCCCAAGATATTTGAGGTCACAGATAACTTTTACCAAGGTCTCAGACCTTTAATTAGCTTGTTAGGGCTATGGCTTGTTCACAGTCATCATTAGTAAACCCCAGGTGATGCAAATTGCAAAGCAGTATAAAATGTCTAACTCCTCAGATCTTGTCCCTTAAATCTGTAGCCGTGGGCTCCTCTAAGCAGCTGCCAAGCACTCTAAAATTAAAATAATTGATGCTCACAAAGCAGGAGAAGGATATAAGAAGATAGCAAAGCATTTCCAGGTAGCTGTTTCTTCAATTTGTAATGCTGTTAAGCAATGGCAGTTAACAGAAATGGTGGAGGTCAAGTTGAGGTTTGGAAGACCAAGAAAACTTCTGAAAGAACTGTTCATTGGAATTCTTGAAAGGTAAATAAAAACCCATGTGACTGCAAAATACCAGGAAGATTTAGCAGACCCTTGAGCAGTGCTGAACTGTTCTACTGTGTAGCGTCACCTGAACAAATATGGCAGAGTCAACAGAAGGAAACCTTTCCTGCATGCTAGCCACAATATTCAGTACCTAAGGTTTGCAAATGAGTATCTAAACAAGCCTGATGCATTTTGGAAATAAGGCATAATGATGAAATCAAGATAGACGTTTTTGTCCACAATTTGCATAATTATGTTTGGAGAAAAAGAGTGCTGAATTGCAGGAAAAGAACACCTTCCCAAATCATGAATCATGGAGATGGATTGATCATGCTTTGGGCTTTTTGTTGAAGCCAGTAACATAGGAAATGTGTCATTGGTAGAGGGAGGAATGGATTCATACATACCAGGAAATTTTAGAAGCAAACATCACACCATCTCTAAATACTGAAGTTAAAAAGAGGATGGGTCCTACAACAAGATAATGATCTGAAACACACTTCAAAATCTACAATGGAATACCTCAAGAGGTGCAAGCTGACTGTTTTGCCATTGCACTAACAGTCCCCTGACCTAAACATCATTGAAAATCTGTGGATGGATCTCAAAAGACCACAGCATGCAAGACAGCCTAAGAATCTTAGTGAACTAGAAGCCTTTGGCAAGGACAAATAAGATAACATACCCCAAGTAAGAACAGAAAGACTCTTAGCTGGTTACAAAAAGTGTTTACAGGCTGTGAAACTTGTCAAAGGGGGTGTTACAAAGTTCTGACCATGTCAGGTACCCAGACTGTTTTTTGCACTTGTGAATGATGGAAATAACATTTTTTAAACAAGATTACTTTTTTATCTTTAACTTT
Organism: Polypterus senegalus; assembly: GCF_016835505.1. NCBI lineage: Eukaryota > Metazoa > Chordata > Cladistia > Polypteriformes > Polypteridae > Polypterus > Polypterus senegalus. Next base: position 155,458,460 of record NC_053154.1, read on the forward strand.
ATGCCTTTTGGTAATCAGTTCATCTTCTGCTTACTTAACTATTCAGATTAAGCAAGGTTTGAATAACTTTTGTTTATACAGAATAGTATCGCTTATAGGGCCTTTTTGCTTTTACATCATGAAGAAAGGAATTCTATCTATCAATCGATTGATCTATCGTCATTTCCATTTGAAGCCCGCATCTTCACCCCCTACCTATAAAATCCCAAGTCTCCTCTTCCCTCCTCAGTCTTTTTATATTGACTCAGACCTTTATGGATTACTTGTGTTGGGTCTTTTTTTGCTATTACCTACAGTATATAGGGGTGGACTCCCCAAATCTTTATACTGATTGTGCATTGATATATGTATATGTATATACAGTAATCCCTCGCTACATCGCGCTTCGACTTTCGCGGCTTCACTCTATCGAGGATTTTAAATGTAAGCATATCTAAATATATATCACGGATTTTTCCCTGGTTCGCGGATTTCTGCGGACAATGGGTCTTTTAGTTTATTGTACATGCTTCCTCAGTTTGTTTACCCAGTTGATTTCATACAAGGGGTACTATTGGCGGATGGTTTAGAAGCTACCCATTCAGAGCATGTATTATATATTAACTAAAACTCCTCAATGATATAAGATATGCTTCCCGCGCGGTGCTTGATTGTTTGCTTTTCTCTCTCTCTGACATTCTCTGCGCCTGATGGAGGGGATGGAGAGGGTGTGAGCAGAGGGGCTGTTTGCACAGAGGCTGTTTGCTTAGAAGATATGGGCCATTTATATGGATACACCTTAATAAAATGGTGTATTAACTTCCTGTTTGTGGCACATTAGTATATATGAGGGGGGAAACTTTTCAAGATGGGTGGTGACTATGGTGGCCATTCTGAAGTCGGCCATTTTGGATTCAACTTTTGTTTTTTCAATAGGAAGAGGGTCATGTGACACATCAAACTTATTGGGAATTTCACAAGAAAAACAATGGTGTGCTTGGTTTTAACGTAACTTTATTCTTTCATGAGTTATTTACAAGTTTCTGACCACTTATAAAATGTGTTCAATGTGCTGCCCATTGTGTTGGATTGTCAATGCAACCCTCTTCTCCCACTCTTCACACACTGATAGCAACACCGCAGGAGAAATGCTAGCACAGGCTTCCAGTATCCGTAGTTTCAGGTGCTGCACATCTCGTATCTTCACAGCATAGACAATTGCCTTCAGATGACCCCAAAGATAAAAGTCTAAGGGGGTCAGATGGGGAGACCTTGGGGGCCATTCAACTGGCCCACGACGACCAATCCAATTTCCAGGAAACTGTTCATCTAGGAATGCTTGGACCTGACACCCATAATGTGGTGGTGCACCATCTTGCTGGAAAAACTCAGGGAACGTGCCAGCTTCAGTGCATAAAGAGGGAAACACATCATCATGTAGCAATTTCGCATATCCAGTGGCCTTGAGGTTTCCATTGATGAAGAATGGCCCCACTATCTTTGTACCCCATATACCACACCATACCATCAATTTTTTTGTTCCAACAGTCTTGGAGGGATCTATCCAATGTGGGTTAGTGTGATACCAATAGCGGTGGTTTTGTTTGTTAACTTCACCATTCACATAAAAGTTTGCCTCATCACTGAACAAAATCTTCTGGGTAAACTGAGGATCCTGTTCCAATTTTTGTTTTGTCCATTCTGCAAATTCAGTGCGCTGATCTGGGTCATCCTTTTTGAGATGCTGCAGTAGCTGGAGTTTGTAAGGGTGCCATTTGTGAGTAGCTAATATCCGGCGAAGGGATGTTCGACTAATGCCACTCTACAGTGACATGCGGCGAGTGCTACGCTGTGGGCTCTTGCTGAATGAAGCTAGGACAGCCACTGATGTTTCTTCATTAGTGACAGTTTTCATGCGTCCACATTTTGGCAAATCCAACACTGAACCAGTTTCATAAAACTTAGCAAGCAGTTTGCTAACTGTAGCATGGGAGATGGGTGGTCTCGTAGGGTGTCTTGTATTGAAATCTGCTGCAGTGACCCGGTTACTGCATTCACCAGACATCAACACAATTTCTATCCGCTCCTCACGTGTTAACCTCTGCGACATGTCAATGGCTGTAAACAAAGAGAAACTTGTAAATAACTCATGAAAGAATAAAGTTACGTTAAAACCAAGCACACCATTGTTTTTCTTGTGAAATTCCCAATATGTTTGATGTGTCACATGACCCTCTTCCTATTGAAAAAACAAAAGTTGGATCCAAAATGGCCGACTTCAAAATGGCCACCATGGTCACCACCCATCTTGAAAAGTTTCCCCCCTCGCATATACTAATGTGCCACAAACAGAAAGTTAATATCACCAACCATTCCTATTTTATTAAGGTGTATCCATATAAACAGCCCACCATGTTAAAATGCAGTGAATTACCTAAATTAGTGAAAAGGTGAGCATTAAACTGCCAGAGGCCATGGGAGTGTTTTACATGCTTATACCTCCACTTAGACCCGTAATCCAGTGTTTCTTTCTCCAGGGTGGCCTTGTAGCTTATGGTGTTGGCTCCCACACTGATGACAACACCATGCGCAGGCTTTTTGCTGTCTTCCCAGTCTGCCTGTTCTTGTGGACAGGATGGGACATTTCTCTGGTGAGCTCTTCGTGCCACAGTACTGCTGTGTTGGTGTGTTTCGGCCAAAAGACTATTAAAAACAGATCCCTACCTCTGGACAGCCAGGAAGCCTACCGAATACATCATTTGTAGCCACCAGGGGCCATTCCAGCTCCCCAAACACACAACACTGACAGGCTCTGGACAAAAGTGCTACAAGCATAAGCTTTTTATTGTGGGAAACTCTTCCAGTAAGTGTTTCCCACCACCAACACAAGTACAAAGCACAGGCTTACAATAACTCCATATCTTAGTTTTTCTTTCTTTCTCTCTCTTTCTCATTGTCACTGCCTCCTTTGCTCCTCCAGCAAGCTTCATTTCCTTCCTCCTGACTCTGGCTTACTGACCTAAGGCAGGCAGTTCGTTTTATTTTTTCCCCAGAAGTACTTTTGGTGTTCCCAAGGCTTGGCCTGGGAGCATTTCCAGGTAAGGATGGAGCCCCGCAAAGTAGGCCTCCCCAGTCCCCACAGCACCCCTGGCAACAAACTCCACATTTGATTCAATTTCAATCTGATGTCTATAGAAGTAAATTGTCTAAAAGTCTAGATTACATGTAAGATGTTAATATAAGACTTTTTATTAAGTAAGACTTTTAAGTATGCATTTAATGTTCTGTTAAGTAAGCAAGTAAAACTTCAATTAAGTATGTTGATTACTTTTTATAAAGTATGTCAAAACTACTCATATATAACCGGTCAAGACTGATATTGCTGGAATGACATAAGGTTTTGTTGTTTTTGAGCATTTCTGTTGTAAATGGTGGACTGTCCAACAACATATTTCTTACAAAGATGAGATGCACTTACACTGTGATCTATTTTTCTAGTCCCCTATTTTTTAGATAAGCACATTTATTCTTCTCTTGCCACCACTTCTTTAAACTCCAACACCTCCCAAAGGTTTTCTCTTGTTTTTTTCAGTTTTATAAAATTAAAGAAACAGATTACTGTAGTACACTATATAAAGATATATAGTGTACACAATGTATGTAAATGTCTTATCATAATTTAATACTTTAAAAAGTTGCTCTGAATAGAGCACGCTGCATCATGTTTAGGTTGCAAAAAAATAGCATTTGGAAATTTTTTATTTTTTATTTTACTTCAACAAAAAACATTCTACAATTATTCCAATGTTTAGATGCTTCTGGTGTTTGGTAGTCTGGATAAATGATATTACAACCAGTTGACATTATTTGATATCAGAGAAGTACATTTACATTGCATTTACTTATTTGGCTGATGTCTTTATCCAAGGCAACTTATAGCATTGATAATATAATTGGTTACATTTCTTTTGATTTTCCAATTGGAGCACAGGCAGGTAAATTAACTTGCTCATAGTCACATAGTGTGAGTAGGAGGATTTGAGTCCATAACCTTGGGGTTTGAGGTCCAAAGACTTAACCACTATGCTACACTACATAGGGCTTATTCTCTGCAATTGAAACAAACACACATTAACATCAACAGAGTTAGCATTCTAGTATGGAAATTGAGGGCATGTTACAGGGCACTAGCTCCCATCATCCATAATGTTTTAAAAAGGACCAGAGCAGTGAAACCTTTAAATGAAACAGATACTAATAGCCTAAGAGAAAACTGAAGAAGTTCTGCCCAGATGCAAGAAGGCAAGCAATCAAGTAGATGCCATGGTAAGACCAACAAGCGAGGATAAGACCTTGTAGCAAACAGGAGACAGAGTAAAATCCCTATGTAAGTTCAGGAAATTAAGACCTAGTAAGTCTCTTCTTGTGAGGTCAAATGAAGGGGTGGGTAGCTCATAGTATTAGATTGAAGTGATGGAGACCCGGTTGTCCCTTTATGAGAGTGTGAAGCTAAAATGTGAGATCTACCTCTAGAAATGCTACTTAGGGTTGCAGTGTACATGTGTAGCAGATGAGAGAGTGTAGCAACACTTAAGGACTGCTTTTCCAGTTCACACCTAATTGAATCTGTGGACAGAAGGAGAAGATAGAGTAAAAGCTCATTGCTGATAAGTAAAGAATGATATGTTTTTGTGTGAGAGAGATAACGAGAAAAAGAGAGGATAGACAGGAGATGAGAAAAAAATGTGGTGTGATACTTGAGAGATTTGTATGTTATAATGAATGTAGCATTTTTTACACTATTACTATACATTTAGACTATTTTATGTCACAGTGTTGCAAGATATGGTGCTTTAAATCCAGTTGGCACAGACAGTATATGATACTGAGGCAAATAAAGATGTGCTGCCTGGTATTGAAAAGTGCAAAATTTTAAACAGTCTATTGTTTGAGCTATGAGGATGATGGTGGGCACTGCTGCCTTGCAGTTAGGAGACCCAGGTTTGCTTCCTGGGTGGAGATTGCATGTTCTCCCCGTATCTGTGTGGGTTTCCTCCGGGTGCTCCAGTTTCCTCCCACAGTCCAAAGCCACACAGGTTAGGTGCATTGGTGATTCTAAATTGTCCCTAGTGTGTGCTTGGTTTGTGCGTGCGCCCTGCGGTGGGCTGGTGCCCTACCCGGGGTTTGTTTCCTGCCTTGCACCCTGTGTTGGCTGGGACTGGCTCCAGGAGACCACCGTGACCCCGTAGTTAGGATATAGCAGGTTGGATAATGGATGGATAGATTATGGTAATGTGAAATACTCTACCAATTTCAAACCACAACTTTCTCAGAAATGTTTGTCAAACGCAGTAGTGATATTGAAATTACAGCGTATATTGTATTCAGTTTAAAAAAAGCATATTAGAACAGTCAATTTATTAAACATGTATGTGTGTGAGAGCCATTTTCCTAGTTCTATAAGATTCATGAATATTTTACTAGATGATAATGCATAAAATATGGGAGGTTCCTATAACCCCCGTGAATAGAATTGTGTTGGTATTTTCCTGCCATTTCTAGCAGTTTTGACTAAAACAATAATCTTCAGTTAGTGACAGCTTTGCCTTGAGTAAGGAATGGAAGGCATATGGTTTTAAACCGTGCCTGGGCACATATCTATGTTGCAATCAGCTTACAGGCCTTTTGAGTGTGTGAAGTAAATATGTAAGAAAATAGCACTTAATTCACGTGCTGTGTCATATGCTTAAAGCATACAGAAGAAGAAGCTAAGAATCTTTTAAGTATAAAAGAATTTAAGAATCTTTAAATAAAGAAGAAAAAGTAAAGAACTTTTAAGTACAGAAATAACTAAAGTTTCTCAAGAAAAGCGAAGTTTAAGACAAGATACATTTTTTCCCTTTTTTTGCCTTTTATTCTAAGTGTGTAACTATTTTTTCTTTTATTCTTGTGTGGATTATTTGCTTTTAACTTTCACTAAATATTTTCAAAACAAACTTTTGGACTGTGAGATTTCTTTAGACACGCGTTTTACCCATACTTGACCATACCTTATTTTGGCAGCTACAATGTATTTGGGATGAAAGAAGAAACCAGACTATATAAAGAAAACAGGCAAACTCCGTTTATGAGTGTGCTATGCTTCAAAACCTACAGAGCTACCCACTGCACTACTGTTCTGTGTGAGAGCGTATTCAATCTCTGTAATTGAACTAATAGTTAATATTTGCCATGTACTGTGTTCTTGAAGTGTATGATAGAATGCAATTGGGATACACTTGACTGGTATTTCTTGCACCACTGGTTCTGGGCCTGACTCTGGCTCCTTTTAACCCTGCAGTGGAATAGGCACATAAAAAGGTGGATGTCTAGTTAGATGTATTGATGTTGTCTTCTGAATAAAAAACAAAATACAGGCCATGTGTTTCAATATCAGACATTGTTTCTTTTACCTGTTTTACACAATGCAGTACCTTTGCCAAACACTGGTCAATTCTGTTATTGTTTTGGTTCTTGTAAAGCTTTATATTATGTAGTAGAGGTGGTGTTCTACTGTAGTATTCAGTATTCTTGCTGCAAATGAAACAATTTGTGTTTTTCACAAGATTTATCTTCATAAAAATGCCAGGACTGGAAACAATAAAGCTCTTTCTACATGTGTTAAAATCCAAATGAAATACTGTTTTCATATAAGCTGCAAATCTGAAGTAAAGTTTAAAAGTATAATACAATATTAAAGTTTAAGTCATGATATTTATAGTCATTTTTCATCAGAATGAAGCAAAAAAATGTCTACTTTGAAGAGGCATACTTTTAATATATTAATTGGATTAAGGGCACATCATTTTCTCTAGTAATAAATTGAGTATTTATATTTAGTTACAAAACTTCATACTCATTCATGTGTCTATACATATATATGTCTTCAAAGGTAATTGTTCTTATGGAAATCACAGGGTTGAATTTTTAACTTCTTGTAAAATGTTGCTCAGTGAAAATTTTATTACGTTACTGCAGGAAAAACTAGCAGTAGAAAATCATGTTATGATTCATATTTCTGTTATAGTATAATCCTTGAATAATTGAAGAGTGGCAATTCCTAAACTTATTTTCATTATCAGCTATAAAGTAAAAGTACAAATGGTAAATGTAAACATACAACATATTCCAGACATGAATAAGTAACACTTAATTGATAATTTTGGAAGTAAAGTGTGTCATGAGAATTCTTATGGCTGTGTCTTTCCACAAGACTTTCTTGGAACTTTACACTGACCACATCAGTCAGAAAATGCAGAGCAATTGGGCTATGTAGGCAGGCAATAGTCACGGAGTACTGCACACAATTGAACCAAACGTTGACTGTGTGTTTGTTTATCTAAAAACTATAAAAGGTCTTGCAATGTGTTTTAATGCCAGAATACATCAGTTCCCTCATGGAAATGACCTTTTGGATGCCCAGTGGAACAATGTAAATTTCCAGACAATTTTGATTCAAGCATTTAAAGACAGGTTACATTCAAACTGCATATGTCAATATTTAATTTACTACTACAGTAAATACAAAAGTAGTCAAATCTAATTTGCAAATCTGAGATATATATGTTTGTAGCTAACAGTGGTGATGGCAGCATAATCAAAATCTTATAAAAAAAACATATCCTAAATCTAATAATCATCTTTAAAGATTTACTCATGATTCCTGTTAATTGAGTCCACATCTGGGTATGCCTATCTCACCATCTATGCAGTGCACATTGTCAGAGTTTTTCCAAAAAGAACATTTTAGCAAGCCAGTACAGAATATTAAGAGTGTCATTAGTCATGGTACTGTTCAATAAGGGATGACATTTGTTTTAATGCAAGTTTTAATGCATGCCAATATGTACTATATACAGTATTTTCTATATATGCTATATATTAATTTGTCAGCAAAACAGGACATTGAGAACTAATATTGCCAAACTACCTAATTAAGAGGAGGGCACAAATTAATTAAATTAATAAACATAATGGTTTGCAGTATAGGGTGACTGAAAAGTACAAAACAAACAATCTACATGTAAAATCATATGGATTAAATAGGATTATTATTTCTTTAATATGTGAACAGATATTTACAGTGCATCCAGAAAGTATTCACAGCGCATCACTTTTTCCACATTTGCAAAAACATTTGCAAAAACCTCAAGTAAACTTTTTTCACGTTGTCATTAATGGGGTGTTGTGTGTAGAATTCTGAGGAAAAAATCCATTTTGGAATAAGGCTGTAACATAACAAAATGTGGAAAAAGTGATGCGCTGTGAATACTTTCCGGATGCACTGTATATAATGGTGGTGCTGTCTCTGAAATCCAGTGTGGAAACTTCAACCCTACTGTAAACAATGAATTGCTTTGTGTGATTGAACCATGAAGTTTCCTAATATATTATAAACGGAGGCTGTCTGCTGGACAAAGATCTTCTAAATGGATCTGTGTATAGATCAATTTCTGCTAATATTATAAATTTACTGTAAATTAATGTAAATTTACTAAATTCTTCATAATTTTACCATCATGTCAAATGTCACAATGCACCTAATCTGTTTAGCCTACCTAATCTGAAGTGTTACGAAATAATTTGCTAGGTAAATGTAAGACATAACAATGATACTTTATGAATTATTTTGTTTAGTGCATATTGTGTCTGTAATGAGGAACACAATTACAAATTTTAGCAAACACACTACACAGTATATACTCTCCAGATTCACTAGGCTTCCCTCTTATATTCTGATTAGTGTTCAGTTCCTTTTCAATGTTCATTTATTATTTCTATTTACTGTAAAGATTGCTTGTCAATAAATAGTTACTTAAAGCCAGAAAAAGTCAAGCCTGACATTTGTCAAGCTGCAAATTAGAATGGCATTGATAAATCAGCGTCTGAATAATCAATACCAGATAGCTAGGGGCATACAGTAATACTAAGGACTGTTTATTAAAGGATGAAATAAACAGGTGAACTTGACTGAAACTAAGAATAAAATGGCAGAAAGAAATTATTTTAAAATAATCTACACTGTGCTCACAATAAAGAAGCTCCATATGTTATTAATATGTCATTTTTCATGTGTCCATCCTGCTCACTGCAGGCAGGATTTCAACGATCAATAAAATGTTCAAGTACTGAAAGAAATTAAGGAAAATTCAGGTCAGTTATTTCTCTGAAATGATGCAACTTTTAAATTAGAATTGAAATACACCAAGGCCTCCATAGCACCAGAGAAAAAGAGTTAAAAAATATAATTTCAAACCTGTTTGAACATAATTCTTTTATGTGCTGTCTGGTGCTTTTTTGGCCAATCCTTGGTTTTAATGTTGATTTGTGTTTTATCCTTATTCTTTGTTATTCTGTACATAATTATGTTGTATGTTATTAATTGATTTATTACATTATAACATAGGGTCATGCCTTTCTTTCTTTATACTGTGCAAGAGATGCAGTTTGTCCTATCAATTTGTCTCATTCACTGCAACATGAGTTTCTCACATACTCTTGTACTTTCAAAGGGAATGAAGAACAAAATGTTTGTTGGGGGCTCTTGCCCACTTCCATTTACACCATTGCGAAAAGAATCAAATAAATGTTTTCTACATTTCACTTATTGCGTCATCAAGTGACACCAGAACATGTACTATCCACATCCTGTTCACACTAATTTTCTCTTTCTCTCTCTCTGTATTTTGCACATATTGCACAAGGTAGTGTGAGAAGGAGGAGGACACAGCAGCAGTTCCATGTTCTTGCCCCTCTCATGTGTAAATCTCCCCAGAGAAATAAAATTTTTTATGAAACAATACTCTGTTCTAAATGAGGCCTTACTGTACTGAAACAATGTGTTGTATCTCTTCAGCTGCATCTTCCTGTACAGAGCCCAAGATGCCTCTAAAATATTAAAACACAGGAAGCTTGTATTTAAAGCTACTGGTGCAAATTTATATGTGAAGCAACTGATGTATATACCCTCTTGTAAAACATGGTTGTATTGTTATAATAATGAGTGAATATTTAATTGCTTTTTGTGCACACTGAACAGCAAATCAACAGTAACAACTAATACTTTTCTAAAGAATCAACAAATCACATTTACAAATTGATATGAAGACATCCATTTGCCTTTATCTTGCTACAGCTGTTAATTTGTCAAGCCTGGTCCACAGTTCTCTTGCTTAAAAAATGTGCTCAGAAGTATCCCTAACATCTTTAGATTTAGCCATTGTAAGACCTTAAATATGCTATGCTATAGTATATGAGTGAAGGTTCCTTTACTCCTCACTCAGCGCAAAACTATGTAGTGCAGTTTACCTCCATGTGAAAATAGGTACTTTATTATGAACTTCTACATCACTGTATTCTCTAATCATCTCTTAAATTGTCAAAGTACACTGGATAGATTAAATAGTTCACTGCTTTTTGGCATCTTATTTTAATACTACATGCTCAGAATCAGTTATGCAAAGCTAATTTAAAAATTTCAGGTTATTATTTTGTTGATTCCAGAAAGCTTATTGTTTCCCCATTTTGTGCAAATACTTTGCTTTCCACCAACTTCTGAAAAGAAAGGGTATCCAGTCTGGCATAAAAAAGCTGGCATTTAAAAAATTCTAATAAACTTTTTAACTTCCACTAGCCGGAATATTTTAGCCCTTATTTGCTCTCAGCAGTACACTTCAAATAATGCAAACTTGACACTCGCTCATTCACTCACTAAAACAGAAGTAATTCAAACTTATGTTAAATAGTACAGTTAAGAATTGATGTTTTACAATTTACCTGCTGGGTGTAAAATTCAATTTATCATTGTATGGGACATGCATACTCAGCTTTATAGGGTTTTGAGCATCTACACCAGCCATACTGAATCCAATGCAAAAACGAATTTGCAACTGGGTCCACTGTAGGGATAGCTCATGCCATAGCCATATTCATATATATTGGGCCGCAATAGAATTTCACAACAGAATAGAACAAGCATGCCAAAACAACCATGTATGCAGAAACTTGAAAATGATAACAGGACAGAATACAGAAAAGAGAATAATACACAGAAAAAATATTTTTACTGATCCATTGTCACCATCAAAATGCAGATAAGGAAAACAGAAGACTTGAGATAACATAGTTATTTCAGGTAAGGAAAAACATAAATTTCAAGGTAAGGTTACAAATCATGGTACTAAACATTGCGTGTGCATGCTGATTACAAATAAGAATTTCACTATACTCTGTACATGTGACAATAATGACTCTATAAACCTATATTGCCATACTCAGCTTAACAATAATTATGGAAACCATGTTATCTTTATAATGTGAATCTTTAAGGTGTGGGTTTGTCACAAAGTATTGCTCCTATAGTTTGGTATTAAATGACACTAATTGACACTATTCTCCTACTAAGAATGTGAGAGTAAAATATGCAATCTACTGCTGTTTGTTTTGGTGTGCTCTTGGATACAAAAACAAAATATGCCAGCTGAAATATGCCTGGACCCAATACACTGTATTTATGTCTAGATTTGAAGCACTTTTTCAGTTAAATGACTTGGATTCATGAAATTAGTTTTTTCAAGCCCAGCCTTGCCACAAATTTCAACAATTGTACTTTGACATTGCTGCTATCTTTATAAACACACTGCACATTTATGTATAAGACATTCCATTAAATTATTCATAATACATGCTTAAGAGATATAACTATCCAGTTGCTAAGGTTGAATAAATGGATGTTAGAATAGAAAAATGTATTTCTTACTTAAAAGACTTACTGAATTACCAGATTGGTACAATTCATTAAAGTTATATGTTGTATTCAACTGGGGCAATGAGTTATAGAAACCTCTAGAATTTCTAAAGTAAGCAGTCTACTATGCATAAATTATAGCTTTTTTCATCTAGAGTATAAAAGACATGCTTTGCATATAACATACGAACTGTTTAGATAGCTATATGGTAAATGTTTTCTCTTGGGAATATTAAGTAATGGCATAAGAAAAGAGTTTTTATCTTTATTGGTAAATATTTAAAGGAGCATCATTTACTGACCTTTATGCAGTAAATCTTCCTATCAGTATGCTGCTAATAATTCCATTACACTGAGGCTATTTTTGACATTTGGTATTTTGTGTAAACCATTTTGTGCCATAAGTTTATCAATCTAAATAACACATTTTGACAAACTATAAATCAACCAATAATTAAGGTTTTTGATATATCTTGTGTGTTCAACAGGCATCAATATATAATTTTCTCAGATGGAGTATGTTTTTATTATTAACGGTGACATCATAGAACATGAAATTTATTTAATTTTAAGCTGTCTGTTATTTTTTTACAGTTGGAACTGGCTTGTCATACATGATAAGACAGAAGTGCTGTGAGGTAAAAGGTAACGTATCAACTTAATAAAAGGAAAAACAAAAAAGAAACATTATTGTAAATATGGTATTTGTTACCAGGTCACAGAGTCAAACCCTGTCCTAGCAGCACTGGATGAAAATTATACAAAAGAATACAAAGAAAATCAAAAGAATGTGTAGAACAAATGGGCATAGCCCATTCTGTTAGGCTTTAGTGGTACACCAGACCTGTTAAGAAAGCAGATTTAGTAGGGATGCAGACATCCAGCTTTACCTTTCCAAAGCAAGTGACTGAACTTGTCATATCAGGAATAGCATGTACTTCATCTGATAACAAAGGTGTATATCAGAGTTGAAACGACATCTTTGCAGAGACCCCTCTGTATACTTCTTAGAATTACCAGAGCCTACTAAAAACTCGTAATTCCGTCCCCACCTTAAACTGCTTCTTAAATCCCTTCACACCTCTCCGCCAGCCCTTTGTTCTCTAAATGTGCTGATAAAGAGAAGCTAGGAGCAGCCGGCTATTCCATCCCCCACCAATTTAGAACGTGCACGAACTTCTCTCAGCTCATGCCTTGATTGAGTATCTGGGAGTGAAGTGGAGTTTTAGAGTGGAAATAATAGATCGTTGTTTGGAACACACGCATTTCATGTCTGTTCCGTTTCTACAGTAATCTGTGTCAACACATTGTTAAAACAGAAACTTTTTTATATTCTAGTAGTAGATGACAAAATGTAGGCATAAACTATATAATGTATGAAGCCTGAAGTCCAAATAGCAAAGAAACATTTTCACAAGAATAACACAATTGCACTTTTATTCAAACATATAACTGCAGAAAGAAAAGCCGCCTTAACATGCGACATTGACACCAGTTTACTATAACTGACTCGTGGTTCAATAGATACAGCCCCGCTTGGGAATCAAGGGTCACGGGTTCGATCCTGCCCTCCCTTTTGAGAAGTAAACTGTTCTTAGTCTTACTGTTTTAGAATAAAACATACATTTGATTTCAGTCTGTAACAGCCGGTGCAATTTATGATCTTTGTAAAGGTTAGCTTTTTTTTTATTCACTTTTCACTCTCTCAGTCGCTCAGAATCAATCCATACAACCCCATCTGACACGGCTGTTTTCACTAAAGACGCGCTTATAGCTCTGCAGTGTACCACGATGCATACTAACGCCCCCGGTTCTGACACACAAACGCTGGCGAAGCTGCCTTCTTCGTATCTCACCGCCACTTGCTTTTCTTTTATTCAGTTTTATTGAGTGTTCCTGCCAGTCCCCGCATGTTGCTGTATGCTTTTTCTTTTGTACCCAGGACATGCAGAGGAAAGAATGGTAAAGACCAGTAACTTCGGCGCTATATGCAATCATCAGACACTCCCCATCTGCCCGTGTCGCTCAAACACAGGAACATATATTGGTGTAAAGTATAACAAAAGTGCACTTTTATTCAAGTGCACTTTTTCCATCGCCTTTTCCTGTAAGAAGCAGTGTACACACTTCTCTCTATGCTGTGGTTTCTATTACACACCTGAAAGAAAGACAATATATGTGAAAATATAATCGCACTAATGCAATATTATTTGAAAACGAACAGCGCCAGATCGGGTGTGAATTTATGCAGGAACTGGAAATTCTCTGATGCGGACCTTCCCCAGGGAAGAAAGTACAGTGTCAGGTGCTCATTCAGTGTAATAGAAACCATAGCACAGAGAGGTGTGTACACGGCAACAAGTACACGGTCGTAAATGTAGGAAGGACGGTCCTTGGGTGTGTGGAACTGTTAATATTTGAATGTGATGATTTTATATAGCACGGAATGAAAATCTGCACTTCTTAGCATTGCACCATGCAAGATGTCGTATCAATCGCCTACTGTATCTTGCTTTCTTTTTTCTTCGGTTATACAGGTAGTTTTGAATAAAAGTGCACTTGTTTTGTTTGCGAAATGAAGTGTCTGCGCACTTTTCGTGGCATTACACGTGTATTTTTGAGCATGCCCGCTTGAGCAGTATAAAAGTATTGAAAAGTATAACAAAACAACGGGCAGATGGGGAGTGTCTGATGATTGCATATAGCGCCAACTTACTGCTCTTTACTATTCTCTCCTCTGCGTGCCCTGGAGTACAAAAGAAACAGAATACAGACGCTATAGCTCTGTGCTGTACCACGATGCATACTAACGCCCCACCCGGTTCTGACACACAGACGCTGGCGAAGCTGTCTTCTTCGTATCTCACCGTCACTTGATTTTCTTTTTATTCAGTTTTATTGAGTGTTCCTGCCAGTCCCCGCATGTTGCTGTATGCTGGATATGTTCATATGTATTGTCTCTTTCTTTCAGGTGTGTAATAGAAACCACAGCATAGAGAGAAGTGTGTACACTGCTTCTTACAGGAAAAGGCGATGGAAAAAGTGCACTTGAATAAAAGTGCACTTTTGTTATACTTTTACACCAATATATGTTCCTGTGTTTGAACGACACGGGCAGATGGGGAGTGTCTGATGATTGCATATAGCCCGGTTGGTCTTTACCATTCTTTCTTCTGCATGTCCTGGGTGCAAAAGAAAAAGCATACAGCAACATGCGGGACTGGCAGGAACACTCAATAAAACTGAATAAAAAGAAAAGCAAGTGACGGTGAGATACGAAGAAGGCAGCTTCGCCAGCGCTTGTGTGTCAGAACCGGGGCGTTAGTATGCATCGTGGTACACTGCAGAGCTATAGCGCCTTTAGTGAAAACAGCCGTGTCAGATGGGGTTGTATGGATTGATTCTGAACGCGACTGAGAGAGTGAAAAGTGAATAAAAAAAAAAAGCTAACCTTTACAAAGATCATAAATTGCACCGCTGTTACAGACTGAAATCAAATGTATGTTTTATTCTAAAACAGTAAGACTAAGAACAGTTTACTTCTCAAAAGGGAGGCGCAGGATCGAACCCGTGACCCTTGATTCCAAGCGGGGCTGTATCTATTGAACCACGGAGTCAGTTATAGTAAACTGGTGTCAATGTCGCATGTTAAGGCGGCTTTTTCTTTCTGCAGTTATATGTTTGAATAAAAGTGCAATTGTGTTATTCTTGTGAAAATGTTTCTTTGCTATTTGGACTTCAGGCTTCATACATTATATAGTTTATGCCTACATTTTGTCATCTACTACTAGAATATAAAAAAGTTTCTGTTTTAACAATGTGTTGACACAGATTACTGTAGAAACGGAACAGACATGAAATGCGTGTGTTCCAAACAACGATCTATTATTTCACTCTAAAACTCCACTTCACTCCCAGATACTCAATCAAGGCATGAGCTGAGAGAAGTTCGTGCACGCTCTAAATTGGTGGGGGATGGAATAGCCGGCTTCTCTTTATCAGCACATTTAGAAGACAAAGGGCGCTGGCGGAGAGGTGTGAAGGGATTTAAGAAGCAGTTTAAGGTGGGACGGAATTACGAAGTTTTTCAGTAGGCTCTGGTAATTCTAGTGTTAATATTACTTGAAGAAGAGAACCTGAGTATCTAAACACTTATGCCAAAAAGTGTAATGTTCTCTCTTCTAAAGTTACAGAAGGCACAGCAGAAAGCAAGCTGAGAAAGCAGCATCACAGAACACCACAAACAAAAAATCATTTATCAAAAAGAAAAGGTGCACTGCAATGCAAGAAAAATCTTCCACGTAAACCCAGAGCAACAACAAAGCAACAGCTTCGCACAACATTGAATATCATCCTTAACACTAGAATTAACAGAGCCTACGAAAAAACTCGTAGATCCGGCCCACCTTAAATCCATTCGCATCTCTCCATCAGCGTCTTTTGTTCTGTAAATGTGCTGATAAAGACAAGCAGCAAGCAGCCTGGTATCCTATCCCCCCACTGCTGCAGAAAGTGTACAAAGTTCTCTCAGCTCATGCCTTGATTGATTATCTGGGAGTGAAGTGCTGGAGTTTTAGAGTGGAAATACAGTGATCCCTCGATATATTGCGCTTCGACTTTCGCGGCTTCATCCCATTGCGGATTTTAAATGTAAGCAGACGCTGACAGAGAAGTGCAAACGGATTTAAGGGGGGCCGGATCTATGAGTTTTTTTGTAGGCTCTGATAATTCTAGGGTTAAAGACCTGGGGCCTCATGTATAAATGATGCACTGAAATGTGGTGTATGCCCATTTTCATGCTCACATCGCGATGTATAAAAACTAAACTTGCCGTAAAGTCACGCACATTCTCTTGCCAGCTCAAACCATTGCGTACGCAAGTTTTCGTCTTGGCCAGCGTCAAAGCAGTGTGTGGTTTCACTTTATTTTTAGATTCACATTACACTTTTTCTGTTTAAGGCATCTGATTTTTTGAAACAGTCAAGCAACATGCACATCAACACCATTTCAAGGTAAGTTTGCAGAGCCAATCAACACTCAGCTATACTCTGTGTGGCATATGGTGTCAATGCATGATAACAAAGTGAGAAAATAAAAAGGCAGGGTACGGAACAGAGTCAAAACAGGATCAAAGAGGCTGAGGCACCAAAAAACAATCATCATCTTTGATGAGAATATGATAATGAAAGCAAAGAGTTCAACGTTTTTGAGTGAGAAAACAGTGACACACACTAATACCAATCAATTCAAGACAAAGGGACAATGTGCAAACTCAATGCAGATCTAAGTCCTGTGAGACAGGAATGACAGCTCTGTACTACCACTCTACTTAAGCTAAAGCGTCTGTACTAAACTTTGATCTGATTAAAACTAAATTTATGCCTATTAGTTCTTATCACTTGATTGCATGTTATGGGCATGCTCAATCTTTTGCTTGCTAGACTGTAGAAGCACACACATGCGTGATGACAGTAGCAGAAGCAGACAATATGTTTGCAAATTAAAACAATTAAACTTTTTTTGAGTAGTGGAAATATGCTTCTGCATATTAAAATAATGTGAGTGAAAGTAAGTGTGAATTTGTTTAGTGATCATTGCCTTATTCTTTAAAGAACAACATTCTGTGGAGACGACTCTTCGAGGTGAAATGAAGTACACAGCTCTTCTCCTTTTGAAATGGCATAAATTTAACATAATCAGTAACTTTTAATGACTTTGTTTTTACATTAGACCCTGGTGTCCTTTACATCCATTATAAAGCACAAGAGCAGGCTAGGCATGTTTTAAAATTTATAAAAATTGATTGACTTTAGAACACAATTTAATGTGGAAAATTAATATATTCCATGTTTATGACGAAATCATTTTGATTTGATAAACACCAAAACTATCTTTTAAGTTAAAAACTATGTTTCAGAAATTGCCATAAAATGTTCTAATTAAAGAATTGGTTAGAATGGAAACTTTTTCAACTCAAAATTATGCATTGTCTATGTATTTTTGATTCAATAATTATCTTACTATTTTCTTGACATAACTAGAGATAAAAATGCGTAATCTATAGTTTTATGTCATTTGGTAAATTGCTACTTGATCTTGCATCCTCTAGTGATAAAAAAGTGTGCATTTCATCATTGTTGGAATAACTGTAAAAATGAATACCATTGCCCTGCTGGGAAGAAATATGTGGCGAGGCAATAGCAATTGTCCTGGAAATCATTTTTTTTTGACACATCAAGAGTAATAAGCTTTCAACGCCTCTGCTACCCTCTGTGTATATCTGTGGCTTGTTTACATTCTAGATAGATCCTTGTTATATACATTTTTTATTGTCTATTACTACTACCAATTACAGGACTAAGCTTCTTAAATTTCATTCTCTCCTGCCTTTTCATTTTCTCATTTTTTTGTAAACTTTCAAATATTTTGTGTATCTACTTATCTGTGAAAGATACTTGGGCCAAATAAAAATTAAAGCTAGTGAATATTATGATATTTGCTTTTCTGTGGCTTCAAAAAATTTCTATTAGATGAGTGAAATTAATTTTCCAAACAATCTAAAACTATATCATTAATTTTCCAAACAATCTAAAACTATGTCATGACGAAGATTATCAATTATTAATCATGCTACAGCTAAACAGATTAGAGAAGTCTCTAATGAAACATGTGAACTGCCATTGACACAGCTATAAGCAATGCTGAAATACAACAGTTAGACAATTTTATATAGTGTATTTTTAAAGAATATATCTGAACAATTTTTTCATAATTTTGATGAATGATCTGATTTACCAACGTTTACTTTTCTTAAATCGGTGATTGCCACTTAAAACTAAATAAACTGATAAAGCTTTAGCTATTTTTGCAGCTGCCTAATCTGATTTAAAGCACTTGTAATTACAAAAAATGTGTACATGCTCTATTACATGAAAAACAGTGCAATTAAGCATTTTAAAAATTAAAAGTAAACTAAATTTCATAATATGGGGTCATAATAATTAGTAAAGAGAATTCTGTATAGAGTATATGGTGATCTTCTTTTTTTTTGTAATGGAGTACAAGCCCACTTTAACATAAAACATGCACTTTCTAAGTCACATTCATTTTATTTATTTCAGACTATGATTGCATTTAGAAACATTCAAATTATATTTAATTTCAGCCAATTGTTGGCTTCTGCTTTGCACCCCAAAATAGGCTCAATCTCATTCAATCCTATAATGTTAAAAGTACATTTAAATCATGGATAGATTTAGATGCTGTCTCCAAAGCATATTAAAGAAGAAAATAATATAAAATCTAAACCATGGATAAATCTCAGTGAAATATTTAGTCTGTGGGTTAAACCTTCACATGCCCTGGCCTCACATTCAAATATTGGATTATAATTCATTTAGGGTTATCATTAAGATCCAAAAGACAGCAGAAAAGACTCTGCATTACTTTGACAAGTGCAAAATTCTCAGTTTTAAAACAAATCCAGGAACAGCACAGGACAGTAGATACATTGGTATTGGGACTTTAACAAGAATGCTGTGATCTGATCTTTGATGGCTCTTAAGGTTATTCCGGACAAACTGCAGAAATCCTGCAGTGCAATAATTTAGAACCTTAAAATTAATATTAGATTTTAGGAGTTAATTCTATAGCAAGCAAAGTGGAGCCTCTTGAGAGGTTGCTGGAGATGAAGAAAATGTGTGGCAGCTGTTGTGTGATAGCCACATAGTTCTATGTTAGAGATCTCTAATTAGTTATGTAAATTGCAAAATTGACAATATGGAAATTAGCTTTGTAAACAGCCAAGCTGAAGGAAAAGGAAAAAATAATATAAGATTTCTGACAGAAATTGAGAGATATCGGCTGCAAGTTTATAAATGACATGCAGAGAAATCCAGCGTTCAGGGATTGTTCTAATAAAAGAATGTTTTACCCATGACACCAGAAATAAAACCAGTCCCGTTTAGAATAAGTGGAGATGCTACCAGAGTTAAGAATGAGTGTTTTTATTTATTTGCAATGAAGTGATATGTTATATGAAATGGAAATGTCAATGTTTGTTGTTCTTTAGAGTAAACCATACTTTGTAATAGTACATTTTTTATAGAAATGTACTCATATATAATATGAACCTTTCTTGCTATGTCATTAAAAAAAGAAACAATCATGAAAATGTATAATGAATGTTAAGGATATAACTTTATAAGGATATGATATATAATAATACTTGGCTACTGTTCTCCTAATATTTTCATTTTTTGATCAACTTTTTTCAAATCATGTTTGTTTGGGCTTATCCTTTTGAAATTAGGCAAAAACCACCTCTAAACTGTACACCAGCTTATTGCATTCTATACTCTTTTACACACACCCACACACACTGTACTGAATAGCTTTGCAAATATTTAAAAATCACACAGATACACAAATAAAATGAAAACTTCAGAGATTGAAAGCAGGATTTGTTATGGGA
Source organism: Polypterus senegalus (assembly GCF_016835505.1). Lineage (NCBI taxonomy): Eukaryota > Metazoa > Chordata > Cladistia > Polypteriformes > Polypteridae > Polypterus > Polypterus senegalus. The sequence goes on from NC_053154.1 coordinate 155,478,697, forward strand.
TTTTCATTTCTTAGGCAGAGTAGGATGAGGCTGTGAATTCCTTGTCAGTTCCCTCTTATTTAGTTTACGAAAGAAAAGGCTGTTAGCATCTTTCAGTTGACTTTCTGTCTGCAACTCTGTCTTGTTTGTCTTTAAAAATAAGTTGAAAAAATACATTGCACTTAGAATTTATTCATATGACTCTCTACAAAAGACCTAAAAATAAAAGGAGCTTTCAAAATCTATGATCTATAAAATCCCCATTTTACTTAATCTATTATGTTGTTTTTTAAAAGAAAAAAACTTAAAGCACTGTAGTAAATATATTGTTTTAGAAATGTAGGCAGCAGATCAAAGACAATTAACCAAGAATAAGAAAAAGGACTTAGTCAAAACAGCAAATAATTAAGTAAAAGACATGTATGATGCACACCGCTGCATTTTATGTAAATTAGAACCAATGGATTAACCATTTTTTAAGATATTCATTGTTTCCACTTTTTAAAACAATCTCTGTTTTTAAAAGGAACTGAAATTCCAGAAGAATCCAGGTTGCCAGGTTAGCTTCTACCTTTTGTCAATCAACCTGTTCACCTATTGCTTCAGTTGATGTGCTGTGTGACATACAAATTACAAGGTTTTTCTAATGACTAGCTTTTAGTGGGTATTAACTCAGAGGCATGAGATGAATCCCTAATTAATATGGCAGAGCAGTCTTCAGCATTAGACATTGTTCATGACCTCTGAAATGAATAGGGTTGTATAAAAAGAAAATGATGGAGAATAAAAATTCCTTTATATATTTTAAAGAAAAATAGTACAAAAAGAAAACTTTATGCTCACAGGCCCTGTGGTAATTATGATTTCCCTACTTTGCAATGTTAGAAAAAAAAACATGCACAAATGAATAAAATTATATAGACTTTACAGTACACCTCAATTATGCATGAAGGGCAATTATAGTCATGGCCTAACCGTGACCTTTTGCGGCATACAAAATACTAACCCATTAATTTTTTATCATAATGGGGTATGATAATAGAGACTGTGACCTCATTAAGGCCGTCAAGGTGATAGGAGGTGGGTATTGGTTTATTACTCCCTCAGTGACATTAATTTATTGCAAGTTTGCAACTTTGATTACCAGAGTGTTTGCTGTTATTAGAATATTCTTTGCATTACTTTAATTTGACTCAGCAAGTTGACAGTAATTACTCTCACACTGTTTACCTTGAAAGAAACAAGAAAAAGCATCTGATTATGCAGTTTTCAAAACATTATGTTGATGGTTTAAGGTGAAGGGGCAAGAAATGAGGAAGAGGTGGGTGCATGGCTATGCAGCATGTGTGGTAGGGCTGTTTGAAGAAACTTGGTCCAAAGAAGGGATTGTTAGAAGTGAGTGCATAAAAGATGTGGAGGTGTGAAAGGTAGTCTGTAGGCAGTAAGATAATAAAAAGTATGTGAGAGAGATTTAGAGTGATAATGTAGTTGGTGTAAACTTGGATAAAAGCAATGAAATTGCTTTGGAGAAATTAGTACATTTCTGTTACATAGGTGAAATATACTCATACATGACAGAAGGGTGAGCTTCTCTGCCATTAAAGGCAAATGTTTTTGAAAGTTGTGTAAGGAGTACTATGCTGTTAGGAAGTGAGATGTAGTCAATGAAAGAAAAACATAAACCAAAGCTGGAAAGAACATAATAATCAAGTGGATGTGGGAAATTTCACTGAGATGGTAGGAAGATACTATAAAGGTTGAGTTACAAGAAATACTTCGTATAACAAATTGGACCCAATATGCTGAAAGTGGGCTGATAAATACTGCTCACTTTCCTAAGCTGTAATATCGCTAATATAAGGATAGGCCAATATCAACTTCCTCGCCCATTTTGATATAATCAGCTTTAAACAGTCCAATGTATACATACAAAATATATAAAAAACACAGTTACAAAGCATTTTTAACAAAGACAGAAAAAATGTAGTAATGTCTAAAAAAGAAATACAAAAATATGAAAACAGCAATGATGTTTTTCCTCCTCAATGCATAATGACTGCTATAAATATAAATTAAAATATATTAAGTGAAATACATGTCCCAGCCCCTCCCAAAGTTCACACAATAGTCCAGAGTTTGAGCTCTCTTATTATAATGGGTGGATGAATTGTAGAAGCCAGACAACAAAAGAATCTGAATTTTGAAATGTAAAATTTTCCATAGTCAGTATTACACTATTATAAGCAAAGAACTTCAATTAGCTCACTTGGGTCTGCTTGTTGTAACTAAGAACAATGGAGGATTTACAGGATTACTGTACCCAGAGGTGAACACTGACCTTCACCTATATAGACAAGTCTTCATATCCAGACATTTTCCTTCGATTTCTCTTCTCTTTTGAAACTATGTTTAATAGTAAGATACATTTAAACAAGAGGCAGATGATTGGTAAAGTCTAAATCACAACAGTACCAAAGCATTTAAAGAAGATTTACCGGTTTTAGTCTAATTCAAAGGTACAAATCTTGAAATGACTACATAGTGTTTACAGTCCCTACATATAAACTAAAAAGTACTCCCATTTTTTATGGCTGTGCATTTTTACTATATCAGCAACAACTGGTGCAAATTGGGAAACATTTCTGGAGAGGATGCCAGCCTATTGCAGCAAAAAGTGACACACAAAACCATACTAATAGAATTTAGTTATTCTGTCTGTACAAATGTAGACTTTCTTTACAAGCACTTGCATGTCAAATAGATTCAAGACTTTAAAAAGTTTCTTTATCCCTTGCAGTAATTAAGTTAAGAGAAATTAACATTTCAATGCAATCTGTATACAGGATATGGTCTCATAAATGTAATATATATGTTACGGCAAAAACACAAAGTTCTGCAAGTTCCCGAATTGGCCAGCCATTTCGGATTTTGGCTGAGAGGTGTGGCCAAAGTCCAAATTACTAGAAATGACCAGTGTATATGCTACTTTTGCCGGCCATTTCGCAAAGTGGCGAGAAATCCCTGGCCAAAATTTAATGTGCTGATGTAAGACTGTCCGCTCAAGTTGCGAAGATGATTTAAAATGCAGATGCAGATTCAGAAGTGAGTCTTCCATTCTGCATGAGAAACTGCTCACACTGGAATCCATAGGCACAAAAAAAAAATCATTAAAGTTCATCTTGTTGTAACAAATGATGATGGATATTCATATTTATACATATATTGTATAAAGTATGAAATATAAAGACCCACCAAAATCTGCTCATGCCTTATTTTCTTCTGACCTTGGCCGATCGCCCCGTGCTATTTCACAAACTGGTTGGCCAGATCCCAAAATCAAGGAAAGATTGGACATTGGCTTGTCAATTTACAGCGGCATTGGCCATTTCCTGATGTGGCCAGACACTTCCCACTTTGGCCGATTTTGGGCTTTGGCCATCCAGAAAGTATTCACAGCTCATCACTTTTTCCACATTTTGTTATGTTACAGCCTTATTCCAAAATGGATTAAATTCATTTTTTTCCTCAGAATTCTACACACAACACCCCATAATGACAATGTGAAAAAAGTTTACTTGAGGTTTTTGCTAATTTATTAAAAATAAAAAAGCGGAGAAATCACATGTACATAAGTATTAACAGCCTTTTCTCAATACTTTGTCGATACACCTTTGGCAGCAATTACAACCTCAAGTCTTTTTGAATATGATGCCACAAGCTTGGCACAACTATCCTTGGCCATTTTTGCCCATTCCTCTTTGCAGCACCTCTCAAGCTCCATCAGATTGGATGGGAAGCGTCAGTGCACAGCCCTTTTAAGATCTCTCCAGAGATGTTTAATCAGATTCAAGTCTGGTCTCTGGCTGGGCCACTCAACGGACATTCACAGAGTTGTCCTGGAGCCACTCCTTTGATATCTTGGCTGTGTGCTTAGGGTCGTTGTCCTGCTGAAAGATGAACCGTCGCCCCGGTCTGAGGTCAAGAGCGCTCTGGAACAGGTTTTCATCCAGGATGTCTCTGTACATTGCTGTAGTCATCTTTCCCTTTATCCTGACTAGTCTCCCAATTCCCGCCGCTGAAAAACATCCCCACAGCATGATGCTGCCACCACCATGCTTCACTGTACGGATGGTATTGGCCTGGGGATGAGCGGTGCCTGGTTTCCTCCAAACGTGACGCCTGCCATTCACACCAAAGAGTTCAATCTTTGTCAAATCAGACCAGAGAATTTTGTTTCTCATGGTCTGAGAGTCCTTCCTTCAGGTGCCTTTTGGCAAACTCCAGGCGGGCTGCCATGTGCCTTTTACTAAGGAGTGGCTTCCGTCTGGCCACTCTACCATGCAGGACTGATTGATGGATTGCTGCAGAGATGGTTGTCCTTCTGGAAGGTTTTCCTCTCTCCACAGAGGACCTCTGGAGCTCTGACAGAGTGACCATCGGATTCTTGGTCACCTCCCTGACTAAGGCCCATCTCCCCCGATTGCTCAGTTTAGATGGCCGGCCAGCTCTAGGAAGAGTCCTGGTGGTTTTGAACTTCTTCCACTTAGGGATGATGGAGGCCACTGTGCTCATTGGGACATTCAAAGCAGCAGAAATTTTCCTGTAACCTTCCCCAGATTTGTGCCTCGAGACAATCCTGTCTTGGAGGTCTACAGACAATTCCTTTGACTTCATGCTTGGTTTGTGCTCTGACATGAACTGTCAACTGTGGGACCTTGTATAGACAGATGTCTGTCTTTCCAAATCATGTCCAATGAACTGAATTTACCACAGGTGGACTCCAATTAAGCTGCAGAAACATCTCAAGGATGATCAGGGGAAACAGGATGCACCTGAGCTCAATTTTGAGCTTCATGGCAAAGGCTGTGAATACTTATGTACATGTGCTTTCTCATTTTTTTTATTTTTAATAAATTTGCAAAACCCTATAGTTAGGATATAATGGGTTGGATAATAGATGGATGGATGAAGAATATTTTGCACTTAGAAACCTGGCAATGTTCCTGCTGCGCCACACCACGGTACGTCTGCAAACACATTAATCTCGAAATGTCCACTTTAATCTTATAGTTTATTTCGTTATTAAAGTAGAATATCATAAACTTTATCTTAAAATCAATATTTAATTTACTACAGTTTCCCAAGCCTCATTGTAACTAAATTAGCATGTTAAATGCTTTGTATTCTAAGTACTCTCACTCCCAATCTTTAATCATTACATGCTTCTTAAATGGGCTTTCCCTTGCACCGACCGGACTCGCAGGCAGTGACTGACACACAGAATACATTAAATTCATGATGCTACAGTTCTCTTAACATTTAGATTAGTAAGATTTATACTTGATATCATTTTCATGATGAAATGCATTAAAGCATGTATATTTCATTTTACAGATACATTTTTACCTTCATTTAAATTATTTGTACTGTCAATAATTAAACATGTGGGTGGCATAGCAGTAACACTGCTGTTTTGCGGATAGGGGGTCACAGGTGTGCCGTTCCTGGAGTTTGCATGTTTTCATGGTGGGTTTCCTATTCATGCTTTAGTTTCCTTCCAAAGACATGCAGATTAGGGGATTTGGTGATGCTAAATTGATGCTAGTGTATGTGTGTGCTTGAATTCACCTTGCAATAAACTGGTACCAGCTTGAGCTTACAATCCATATAGCCCAGTGTAAAGCTAGCAGCATTACACATTTTAAAAACAACATATAGACCAATAAAGTCAGGGGTCCAAGTATTTCTGCCAAAAAAGGTGGCAGAGCAGATATCCATCAAAATTTAAGTATGCAACAGTAAAACTTGTCTAGAAGAAATGCATGTTAACATTTGCAGCCAGAACCCAGTTTTAGGGAGAAACTCCAGTTGAGGAATTTGTTAAAATATTTGTTGAAAATTAAGCTAAAAATAGAAACTGGGTTAAACCCTTGAGGAATAATATACATCTGCAAACAGACCTCATGTTTCTCTTCTTTCTACTTCTTCCAATACCTCTGTCCCATCTGGAGCACCACACCATGAACAAATATAGGGTGTACTACCTGTTAGAAGCCCAAGTGCATCCATACTAGCATGACAAGAAGCTGGAGATGCTGAATGTTCTCTGTGGATGCTAACTCTGCTCTGTACCATCCTGGTAGTGGCATTGCCATTGAAAAAATCTTTCAAAACAGACAATTTTACAATATATTTAAAGAAATAAGTTTATTTCATGTCAGTTGGCAGTTGTCTTATGGCCTTCTGATGAGATAATAGGTGAATTAGAAAATTATTATAAAATTGTTTTCGAAAACTGAAAGAAAAGAAAAATCTATAAAAACAATATATTTTTGGAATATATGCATATTTGTACTGTTTGAGCAAACTTATCCACTAGTACAGGGTGTGACACATAGGGGCGCTGTCATCCCCTTGAACCCTCAGACCAGATGGCAGACACCAGATAAAAGTCCAAATGATAGATTTATTAATACAATAGCAAAATACTGTGTGTTAAAGAAGCAATGAAAAAGAAAAGGAAACATTTTGAAAATAACGTCACTCACTGTTGTGAGTGATGAGTGTTGCTGTCATATATATATATATATATATATATATATATATACACACACACATATATACACATACAGTGTATATACATATATATATATATATATATTGTGGAGGACTGCCGGCTTCCCATGCCGGTCCGCACCCCCAGGCCACCAGGAGGAGCTCTCCCAACAGCAGGATCGTGCCCCGAGTTCCAGCAGGGCCTTATGGACTATGTAGTGTTTTTACACAGCCCTGCTGGATACCTTGGGGACCACCAGGAGTCGCTGTAGGGGGGCTCATGGGCTCTTGTGTGCCCTAAAACCCGGGAGTACGTCACGGTCATGTGACAGGAAGGAACGACGATTGAAGAAAAGGACTGTTTGCCCTGACCCAGAAGGAATAAGGAACTGTTGTCTGTTGGGACAGTAACACCTCCGGGTCAGGGGCTATAAAAGGACGGTGCCTCAGTCCAGACACTGAGCTGAGCTGGGAGGTAGGGTGGCTAAGTGTCTGGCCGAGGAGGAGAGTTTATGGTTGAAGAGTATTGTGTTTATTATAGTTAGTAGCGTAGTTTAATTGTATGAGTAGTGTGGAAGGTGCTTGGTGCACTGTGGGAAAAGAAAATAAAGAGTCTTGGACTTTAACCTGGTGTCTGGAGTTGTACCTGAGGGTTTAAGGGAGCACTAGCGCCCCCTACTGCCACAATATATATATCTACCTATACACACATACATATACATACACACACACATATATAAACATATATATACATACATATCTAAATATATACATATACACACACACATATCTATACTAATAAAAGGCAAAGCCCTCACTCACTCACTCATTCACTCACTCACTCACTCACTGACTCATCACTAATTCTCCAACTTCCCATGTAGGTAGAAGGCTGAAATTGGGCAGGCTCATTCCTTACAGCTTACTTACAAAAGTTGGGCAGGTTTCATTTCGAAATTCTACGCCTAATGGTCATAACTGGAAGGTATTTTTCTCCATTAACTGTAATGGAGTTGAGCTGGAATGACGTGGGGGGGCGGAGTTTCGTGTGACATCATTACGCCTCCCACGTAATCACGTGAACTGACTGCGTAGAAAACCATGAAGACCTCCAAAAAGCGCTTAAGAAAACATGCATTATATAATTGAGAAGGCAGCGAAACAATAAGAAGCGAGCGAGTGACATATACTACCATATTCATGAGTGCTGCTACCTCGGAAAGAAAGCAAGGTGTAAACCTAAAGTTCATAGACAGGCTACCGCTGGCGTTTCACATGCCCACAGGTAATGTGGGATACAAGTTTAATGAGAGGACGCAGGATATAAACGAGAGCTTTGATCACTTTGTAACTAAGTTAAAATTGTAGGTGAAGGGGTGTGCTTATGCAAATTCGAGACTGTGTTTGTGGGGGATTGACAGTTAAGGCGGGTGGGGGAGTCACGTCATCATCTCCCCTCCCATTCATCTCATTTCGCTCTGAGCTGAGCTCCGCAGCTAACGCCGTCTTCGAAGCAACTTCGTCAGACTGCCACCAAATACTCACAGAAGAATCCACAAGTTAATACTCACGCTGTCTCTAGAGTTTCTCCACACTGAATCCTCCAGGCACTACTTACAAAAGGTTACATTGACAATCGTGTTACGTTATTTTTAAAATCTTTCCTTTTCTTAGCACAAGCACAGCTGAGAAGCTTTGATGCATGTGCTCCATAACACGTTAAAAAATAATGCATTTAATCACACTTTGCATTACAAGCAAAGGGGAGCTTTTGTCAATGCATGATTTCCTGGTACACGATTACATTGATCAGCGCATCCCGATTCATTTTACCCTCGCACCACCTTAGTTTGAGAAGAAGTATGAAAAAATATGAGGTTAACACAGAAAAACAGATCACCAATTCAAGCTTTATGAATAATCGATTCGCCATCAATAATTGTTTTGGTAAAGCCATCCTCCTTCCATTTTATAATTTTTCCGCCATTAGCCATGATTAAATGAGCGGTAAATAAAGTAAGAGCAAAGCGAGGGTGACTTATTTAGGCAGGCATATATATGACAGCAACACTCATGACAATGTCAATCATGTTACGTTATTATTAAAATGTTTCCTTTTCTTTTCATTACTTCTTTAACACACTACTTCTCCAGCTGGTATTTTGATATATATATATATATATATATATATATATAATATATGAATGACCTCCAAAGAGCGCTGAGACTTTTGATATCATGAACGTGTCTGCAAAAACTGTGGTCTCCTGCCCAGCAAAAGTCGAGCAGCCAGCGCGCGTGCATAGCTGTGCCGGCCTTTGAGACGCTGACTGCGCTTCTGCCTTAAGTCAAAGTGAGCACTTTTAATTTTTTTCATCCTCCCCCTCCGCTATAGCCCAGACAAGTGCAAACACGGGACCCCTTTTCTACACCACGGCAAAATAATATTAAGGCGATTCACACTTTCTTTTGCACGTATACGATTATGAGGTCCTCACCTCGGATAATGAAGACACGCACACGAGTGGAGGACTGACAGTGCCATCACAGCTGATTAATGGCAGGGACGTCTCACCAGTCTACGCAAGACCCACCGCGACTGTCCCCAAAAGGCGATCATATAAAAGAAAAAGGCCAATTTCCTATCTTTACACCTTTTTTCCTTTTATCCCAAACCAAAGCCTTTCTCTCTTAACACTGCAGAGGACACAAAACTAATTTTCTTTAAATGCTGGTAAGGCACATTACCAGAGGCACAAATTTGAGCGTTCACATAGAAAATGTAATTTCTATACCACAGCCGTCGTGTAGCGCCTTTCAAAAGGGATCTACTACCGAGAGATGATCCATATACATTTTAGCTGCTGTTAGTTACTTACCTGTTGTGTTACACAGTCTTTAAAATGTAGTTTACCCGCAATCACTCCAGTAGTGCTCAATGTACCTGTACTTCTTAACACGTTAATGTTTTACTGTTTAATAACTTATAGACTATATTTTATTATTTTTCCCTTGCACTCAGTGACCAAAGCTATACACACACATATAGACACATACAAACATACACACAAGTATATGTATGTATATATATATGTATGTATGTGTATATATATATATATATATACATACACACACCCCTATCTACATTATATATATATATATATATATATATATATATATATATATATATATATATATATATATACACATACATACATACATACATACATACATACATACATATATATAATTTGTGTGTGTGTATGTATGTGTGTGTATATATGATGTAGATAGGTATGTATATATATATATATATGTGTATATGTAGATATGTATATAGATATGTAGATATGAAGATATGTATGTGTATATATGTATATATATATGTATGTATGTGTGTGTGTGTATATATGACAGCAGCAATCCAAGCTGTGAGAAAACAGTAAAAAGGAGGCGTGTCAGACGTCGTGGTACATTTTCTGATGCAGCTACCGAAAACAACTTCGTGACGCTGCCGCCAAATACACAAAACAATTACTTTGACAATCATGTTACATTATTTTTAAAATGTTTCCTTTTCTTTTTCATAACTTCTTTAACACATGACATCGCTGCGAAGCGCGGGTATTTTGCTATATATATATCACAGCGACACTCATAACAGTGACAAAACAGTTACATTGACAATCATGTTACGTTATTTTCAAAATGTTTCCTTTTCTTTCTCTTTCCTTCTTTAACACACTACTTCTCCGCTGCCAAGCGCGGGTATATATATATATATATATATAGATAGACAGAGATATATATATATAGATAGATATGAGAACAACATATGTATGTATATATATATATATATATAGATATATATATAGATATATATATATATATATATATATATATATATAGATAGATAGATATGAGAACAACACTCATATCAATGACAAAACAATTACATTAATAATCATGTTACGTTATTTTTAAAAATTTTTCCTTTTATTTTTCGTACCTTCTTTAACACACTACTTCTCCGCTGAAGCTGGTATTCTGCTAGTATATATATATATATATATATATATATACATACATATACATATAGAGTCTTTGGGGTGCAAGCAACTGTTGCTGGGGGTGCCAGAATATTATGAACTATCGTATCTGTTCATGTTTTATTTAAATTTTAAATAGAAGGAATTTTTATTTAGTCGACAGAATATTATTCCGGAATAAATCAACTCAAACCTTAAATAACTTATAATATTTTGCTCTCCATAAAAATATATCCTGTCTAAATTATACAAGTTAGAAATAAAGTAAACGTTAAAAGAACAAACATTCAAATTTCTTTACTCTTATGTAATTTTATATAAAAAATAAACTTAAATTTTAAATATCCCAAAAGATTTTGCTTTCCATAAAAATATATCCTGTCAAAATTATACAAATTCAAATATGAACATGGTGCATAACAAACAATGGAAATATAAATAAAATTTGTTCTTTTCAGCAATAACAAATCAAATCATTCAGTTGTCTTTGCTCATATGTCATTTTATCAGAGCTGGACGCCTGGCATCTTTTCTTGGCAACAAGTTCGTTTCTGTTTGGTGTGAGGTTCTGTGTTGTGGAGATTCTCAGGATGGACTGCAGGTGCTCATCAGTGAGGCGACTCCTGTGTGCTGTTTTGTTAGTCTTCATCACTGAGAAGAGCTTCTCACACAGATATGTGCTACCAAACATGCACAAGGTTCGAGCCGCATGTAGACGGAGCTGGAGCATTTTGGGGAATGGAGTGAATAAACTGTGCGGGCCGTGCAGTATTGTACTTTGCCTTCAGTGTGCCATTACACTGCAGCTCAATCACCTCCATCTGAATCTGCACAGGTGCAGTTTCCACATCGACGGCAAATGGGTTGCGAAACAACTCAAAATTCTTTTTTTGTTCCTTAAAGTCACTAAAGCGGCGTGCGAACTCAGTGCGCTCAGTTTATCAGCAAAGTGCTATTTGGGAACACCGTTGTGCCGACTTGGTTCAACATTACTTGGCAACAGGGAAAGTGGGGCAAGTTGCACTGGTGCATTTGTGTCTCCCATAAAAGTAGCTTCACTTGAAATCACTTTGTGATTTTGCTCGGGTAAAAACGTCTGCTGAAGTGTCAGATTCTTCTTTAACTCTTCTGCTTTCTGTATCTTGTGCATTGCATTCAGGTCTTTCAGGTTATCTTGATGTTTTGTCTCATAGTGCCGTCTTATATTAAATTCTGTAATTACAGCCACATTAGCTCCACAAATGAGACACACGGGTTTACCGGCAATGTCAGTAAACATATACTCAGCCTCCCATCGGTTTTTAAAGGCTCTATGTTCAGAATCACCTTTTCTCTTTGGCATCGTGTGGGCTAGCTTCGCAATAACTTGCAGCATCATAAGCTAGACTTGATTAACGCGTAAGTGTTCGGCAAGGCAGCTGAAACGCTGCATTATGGGATCTGTAGTTTATTGTGTTAAACAGCGCTTCACATCTCCGGGCCATTAATAACAATAATATATAAAATGATCTCGCGGGCCGGATATAATTACACACGGGCGGATGTGGCCTGCGGGCCTTGGGTTTGACACATATGGACTAAATTGAACTTGAAAAGATATATTTTTTCAAATGTGATCGCGCAATTCAGATCGAGTTGACGCGCACTACATCGAGTCCGCGTGCTATTGTGGTTTTGCCTGCGTGCCTCAATAACTTACCTTCCCCTCGCTCTTACTTTTTTACTTTTCATCCAATGAATACACTGAGTATGGCTTTACCAAAACAATCATTGATTGCAAATAAAGTATCCATTATTCATAAAGCTTCAATTGGTGATCTGTCTTTCTGCGTTAACCGCATATTTTTTCATACGTCTCAAACCAAGGGGATGCGAGGCTAAAATGAATCGTGAAGCGCGCGTACATACTCAGTGCATCCCCTCTCGGGAATTGAACCTCGGACGCCGGCGCTAGAGGCGAAGCTTCTATTATTGCGCCACGGCGTGTGGTTTGTCTATCTGAGCATAGCAGTGTAATTCGGTTTTTGTTCAGCACTCTTTGGAACTGTTGCTTTTTGTCTGCGCACTGCGTCAGTTCAGAGCCGCTGAATATGGTTTTATATGTCACTCGCTCGCTTCTAATTGTTTCGCTGCCTTCTTAATTATTTAATGTATGTTTTCATCAGCGGTTTTGGGAGCTCTTCCTGGTTTTCTACGTACTGCGTTATTACGTGAGAGGCGTGATGATGTCACACGAAACTCTGCCCCCCACGGCTTTCGAGCTCAACTCCATTACAGTATATGCAGAAAAATAGCTTCCAGTTATGACCATTATGTATAGAATTTCGAAATAAAACCTGTCCAACTTTTGTAAGGACGCTGTAAGAAATGAGCCTGCCAAATTTCAGCCTTCTACCTACACGGGAAGTTGGAGAATTAGTGATGAGTCAGTGAGTCAGTCAGTCAGTCAGTCAGTGAGGGCTTTGCCTTTTATTAGTATAGATAAAGTGCACCAAGCACCTTCACCTCCACTACACAATAAACAATCAATAATACACAATAATCAATCCTCCACTCCCAGACGCGTTGTCACCCTTCCTCCCAACTCAGCTCCCACGCTGGGGTTTCCCACAGTCCTTTATAGTCCTTGACCTGGAAGTGCTTCTGATCCTTCAGTCCATGTGATTTCCCAGCACTTCCGGGTCAGATGAAAATTCCTTCTCTTTATCCCGGAAGTATGTCATCTCCTCTGTTCCTGTGACTTGGAATTACTTCTGGGCTATACGGACGATATAAGTCTCTGAGCCTCCTGCAGTGCCCCCTGGCGGCCCCCATGGTATCCAGTAGGGCTGTGCATTAACACTTCATGGTCCATGAGGCCCTGCTGGAATTCGGGGCACCTCCATATTGCAGGGAGGGCTCCACCTGGCGGCTTGGGGGTACTGGCCAGGATAAATTGCCGGCCATATATCACAAGGGATACAGCCAATCATATATTCTGTTTACTCTTCATTTTCTTCTTTAAAATTTTTTGATCTTTCCCAAGCTGAAACCTCAAATGAAAGATTGTAACTGTAAGATTCCAAAAAACAACTGAAAATGTGAATAGATTACGAGACTAAAAGAGGGAGAGATTATTTTGCAAGTAATCACAGGGCACAACTACTAATTACTTGCTTACATTTTGATTTTCTTTTGCTTTTCTTTTTATTTTTTTTACCTAAACTCATATGCATGTCTGGTCCAATTTGCAAGGTTATAACAGCAAGGGTTACAACTATTTTTAGAAACATATTTTTACATGTAATAGTTGTATAAATTTATACATACTTAATTTAGTGCCTAGTTAATGGTTTCTATTATGTTTAATTTACTATATTGGAAATATTCAATGAATAATTGATCACAATAAAAGGAAGAAAGATAAATAGAACTCATTATCATATATAAATGTACTGTATAAAGGTAATTCATAATTGCATTTGTTTTCTATTAAATAATGTTTTTGTGGAAAATTGTAATTTAAAATTATACTGAACATACAAAAGTGTGCAATTTATTTTTCAGTCATGATTATTTGTAGACAGAAATAGATATTTTTTACACATAACGTGAAAAAATGTTGTTTATCATTAAAGTAGCTGTATAGTTTTATCTGACTCATTGTAACACAAACAAATTAAAGGCCCTGCAAGCTTGAATATGAACATACAGTTTAATTACATTTTTATTCACAATACGTTTGTGTTTCTCTTTTTGCATGAAGATAGGGACATTTGATGAATGGATAAATGAGGAATACTTTCTAAAGGAGAGTATTTACTATGGATGGGAGGCTGCTGACTTTCTGGATCATGTTTTTCTTTAAAAGTTGTGATTAATTATGTGAATAGTGATTTAGGTAGAATTCGACTTGGTATGTGAATGTGAGTGTGCATGTTTAAAATGATAAGCAGGAATTGGAGACTGGTAATCAATAAACAGTTAGCTGCAAGGTAATTGAAACATTTATACAGTGTCAAGTGTTCCAAGATGGAGTATGGTAATTAGTAAATGCTTGTTATCACAGTATTTGTTCAATACCAATTGGCTCTTAACATGTGAAAAGAATACTCTAGAATGTGTCTGGCAAAAAGCTTTAGTAAAATATAAAGTTAACTTAAAACTCTTTTTATCCACTTACAATATCGTATGCATTACCACAACTGCAACTTTGAAACTGTAGGTTAGTTGAGTGTCTACTAGTTTTAAATTCAAGCAATATAAAAGTCTCTCCTGAATGCATTACATCAGATTAAACACTGGATCACTGATCCTCTGAATTTATTGTTTTACTATATGACAGATTTTCTGAACAGGCAGGAATTTTGGAAACTGACATCAATTAACAAGCTGACACAACATTGTTGTCAAATTTAAGACCAAATAACAGGAACCAAAAGTAATATCATTGCTAAGAGCATAAAAATAAGGATGAAGAAAGAGCTAAAGCAAAGACCCATAGACTACTAGGAATACAGTAATCCCTTCTCGATCACGGGGGTTGCGTTCCAGAACCCCCCACGATAGATGAAAATCCACAAAGTAGAAACCATATGTTTGTATGGTTATTTTTATATATTTTAAGCCCTTATAAACTCTCCCACACTGCTAACATTATTAGAGCCCTCTAGACATGAAATAACACATTTTAGTCAAAAGTTTAAACTGTGCTCCATGACAAGACAGAGATGACAGTTCTTTCTCACAATTAAATGAATGCAAATATATCTTCTCTTCAAAGGAATGCGTGTCAGTAGCAGAGAATGTCAGAGAGAGAGAGAGAGAAAGCGAGAGAAAAGCAAACAATCAAAAAATCAATACATGCTTTTGGGCTTTTAAGTATGCCGAAGCACCGCGATAAAGCGGCATTTTTTTAGAGGAGCGTCCGTATCCTCTAGGCAAACAACCTCTGTGCAAAAAGCCCCTCTGCTCACAGTGAGCCTCACGCCACCTCCGTCAGGCGCAGAGAATGTCAGAGAGAGTGAGAGAGACCGAGAAAAGCAAACAATTAAGCACCGCGCGAGAAGCATATCGTATATCATTGAGGAGTTTTAGTTAATACGTAATACATGCTCTGATTGGGTAGCTTCTAAGCCATCCGCCAATAGCGTCCCTTGTATAAAATCAACTGGGCAAACAAACTGAAGAAGCATGTACCATAAATTAAAAGACCCATTGTCCGCAGAAATACGTGAACCAGCGAAAAATCCGTTATATATATTTAGATATGCTTGCATTTAAAATCCGCGATGGAGTGAAGCCACGAAAGTCGAAGTGCGATATAGCGAGGGATCACTGTAACAACATAAGGCCTGATTAGCAGAAGAGGTAGTGTGGGTGGCATTGATGTCCTCTCACTTGAATTAGAGACACACATTCTCCTGGGCTCATCTGGTATCTTCTTTAGACTATGAAATATTTTCAGCATTTAAGTCAGCATGAGTTCAAGGGGGAGTCACTAAATATTTACTTAGTAGGTTTAGAACTAACACAGTGGTAGGTGTCTATTATACTTCATCCTTCCTTACAGTCATTACTAGATAAAAACAAAAACATACTAATATATTTGATGTAATTACAATGTTTATTTTGAACATTTATTTGCAAGAAAATCTGAAAATGTGTTTTCTTTTTTTTTGCAAAAAATGATTTAAGTATATTTAAAAAAAGAAGAATGTACACTCACCTAAAGGATTATTAGGAACACCTGTTCAATTTCTCATTAATACAATTATCTAATCAACCAATCACATGGCAGTTGCTTCAATGATTTAGGGGTGTGGTCCTGTTCAAGGCAATGCAGCAAAGCATTTGTGAAGCCACAACACGCACAACCTTGAGGTGGATGGGCTACAACAGCAGAAGACCCCACCGGGTACCACTCATCTCCACTACAAATAGGAAAAAGAGGCTACAATTTGCACGAGCTCACCAAAATTGGATAGTTGAAGTCTGGAAAAATGTTGCCTGGTCTGATGAGTCTCAATTTCTGTTGAGACATTCAAATGGTAGAGTCAGAATTTGGCGTAAACAGAATAAGAACATGGATCCATCATGCCTTGTTACCACTGTGCAGGCTGGTGGTGGTGGTGTAATGGTGTGGGGGATGTTTTCGTGGCACACTTTAGGCCCCTTAGTGCCAAATGGGCATCGTTTAAATGCCACGGACTACCTGAGCATTGTTTCTGACCATGTCCATCCCTTCATGACTACCATGTACCCATCCTCTGATGGCTATTTCCAGCAGGATAATGCACCATGTCACAAAGCTTGAATCATTTCAAATTGGTTTCTTGAACATGACAATGAGTTCACTGTACTAAAATGGCCCCCACAGTCACCAGATCTCAACCCAATAGAGCATCTTTGGGATGTGGTGGAACGGGAGCTTCGTGCCCTGGATGTTCATCCCACAAATCTCCATCAACTGCAAGATGCTATCCTATCAATATGGGCCAACATTTCTAAAGAATGCTTTCAGCACCTTGTTGAATCAATGCCACGTAGAATTAAGGCAGTTCTGAAGGCGAAAAGGGGTCAAACAGTTCCTAATAATCCTTTAGGTGAGTGTATAATGAGAGGCGAAGGAGAATATTGCAGCAAATGTTCAGCAGGACAGTTGATTGGAAATTCAACAATATCAGTTTAATGGTGTTGAATGTGGGCAAAATTTTACTCAGGAAAGGAAGACAATCACTACCAGAAAATACCATTAACTGGTTACCATTAGTTTATCAACATGTCATTCGCATAATGAGCTCTATCTGATTTATATTATTTGGGGACTTGCTGGAAATGTGACATTTGCCCATTTACAGTGTTATGAAATAACACTTAATATAGTTTTCATCTTCATAGCTTCAAGTAATTCTGGTTAGCAGAAGAGACTAGGACTATACAGTATTTTGTCTTTTTAGCAAACTTGTGGATAACAAAGATTTTTCTTATGTATTCTATTTTAGATGTACATTTTTGTGTTTATTGTGGCATGTTTTAAATATTCTCTACAAACGTTTTGATTTGAAGCAAGTATTTATTTGTTTATTGTATTGTTTTAACAAGTAATTGTTTTTTTTTTAACTGATTGGGCTTGATGTTAACTTATTCACGACTTTATATAGTCAGTTTAATAGTTATTCACATTAGCTAGAGAATTTTTAAAGTAGCTACACTGTCTGGTGTTAATAAAAGGAGGTTAGTTACAAACTTATTCAATTAGGTTTAATTAGGTAATTATATTATCTGCTCTATGCACACCAATAAAACAAAAGATAACAAAAACACACCTTGTATTTATATTGGCATGTTTTATTTTAGGTACTTTAGAATCATAGCATTCAAAAAACATGATGATTGCACAGATAAGGCATGAAGATCAGAGCTTTCAGGCAGTGATATATATTAACATGTGTTTATGTGTTTTATTGTTGTTTTTGGTTGGAGCCCTTGGAGATGAGGCTGCCCTGATGCAGGAGAACAGTACAGTGATCCCCCGCCTATCGCGGAATTTACATTCTAGACCCATCAGCGATATGTGAAAATCCGCGATATAGAAATAACCATATAAATAAACTTTTTTTATAGTTTAAGCAATAAAATACCCCTCCCACATGCTTTAAACACATGTAAACTTATTAAACCACACTTTGTAAACACATATGATATGTGGATGTCGGGCTAAGAATATGAGTTACATCTCTCAATTATAAAAAAGAAATCTTGGCAGGGAGACCAGGGAGACGAGACGTGATCTTCCCAGAAGAAAATCTGACGTCCCGCGAGACAAGGCAGTGAGACAGAAGGACAACTGCTGTACAGGCTTTTAAACTGTCGCAGAGTGACAAGAACACGCATCTTGGCAGAAGCAGCACAAAGCCAGTAGCTCATCCGTCCACTTCTCCTTAGCGTGTGTTCAGCTCCCACCCCTTTACAAAGCACGCAGAAGAGACGTGAAGTGGCAGGATTGTAGCGCGCCTCCAGGTAGGTATGAGCAAAGAGATCGAGACCAGATCATCTCAGAGAGACACTTTGACAACAAATGAGACTAGACATTACAACCTTAAGAAGCAAAACACATGAGATGGTGACTTTTGCATGTCACACTCTACTTACAAACAATTTAAAACAACTTCACAGACATCTAACTTAGCAGTTGTTGGAATGCTTTTGGCAGACACACTTCAGGTGTTCCCAGCTCTTAAAACAACGACAAGCAGAACACACAGCTCGCCAGCAGCAGCTGCAGCAAGCTAACAGATGATCCAAGTGCATCTCCTTAGCATGCATTCAGCCCTCACTCCCTCCCCCCTTCAGAACTCTAGCGTCAGAGACACAAAGTGGCAAAAGGACAGCTGCTGTACAGTACAGGCTTTTAAATGATTGATACAAAGCGTGACAAGCAGAAGATGCAGCTGACCAGCAGCAGCAGCAAGACAGCAGCTGAACTGATCGCATCTCTTTAGCGTGCGTTCAGACCCCCCCTTCACAACACGAGCAGCGTTATAAGTCCCGCGAGAAAGAGATTTAACCTGGCCTGGGGCAAGAAATAAATCAGGTTATATTGGATATATTAGTTCTGTCATTGTACAGCTAGAGTTGCCCCGTTGTCTCAAGTTTGTTTCTTTTTTTTTATTCATTTTTTTATTTCACTATAATGTTTCTTATTATTTTAATTTTTTCTTGTCATTATATGTAGGTAATATGATTTTATTAATTTTGGTTATATTATTTATTTCTATGTATGTTTTAATATTCTACTATGTTACTTGTGATTTGTTGGTGTAGACACTTGAGACATTACAAATCGTAAGACCTCTCTCAGGCTGTTTAAATCAGCTAAGATGGCTCAGGAATTTTACTGCAGAGTTCTGTAAGTACTGCTCTCTGTGTGCAATTACTGGTTTTGTGATTTCCTTCCTTCTGATTAAGAATTCCATTTTTTATGTTCATATTGGGACTTGTTTGCTTAGGACTGTCTTTTTAGGCAACTAATTTTTCCTCTTTTTGCTCTGCTGGACTTTTTCTGTATTTTGCTATTTTGGCAAATACATCTTTCATTTACAAAGTTTCTTGCCTTTTTTTTTTTTACAAGTCGAGGAGTCACGGTCATTCTTCTTTTTGTTTGGCTTATGTTTATTTTGGGGGATTAAATCCCTTTTATGCTAGTTGGGATGAGGCATTTTCTAGGCAGGTAAAGAAGGTCTGTCCTTGCCAGTGAAGCCTTTAGGATGCCTACATCCATTTTTACATGTTAAAAGACTACTTTATAACAAGCACATAACAAGTACCATTTAAAGAGTGGAGCTCTACTGTTCAGTAAACAAAATTGAAAATTTAAAAATGTGCCAAAGCAACTCAGTGTAATGGGTACCAGAATCCACGTTTTATTCCGCACCCTGGTAGTGCCTTAAGTACAGGACTGTTTCATGCATTATGGGATAGATTAGTATGTGGCATGAGCTATGAAAACCTACAGAAATAATTGCTTTCCAATTTACAGTGGAGTGAGAGGGCCTAGTGGTACTGAATGCAGGTCACTTAATGACTCTAAAAATGAAGGTTTTTGCTTGTAGTTAATTATATGTGGTGACCTCTTCTTCATTAAGAGACTGAAGACCTTACGATGAGACCATGAGAATGGCATTTGGCATCATGACAATGCATACATAATTGGTATTGCAGGGTCACTTTTATACTCTACTGTATGCTCTCTTAGTTGCAGTTGGTGCACATTCCAAATGGCCCAAAGTTATTTGTATGACATGAACAACTTTGGAAAAGACTATTTCAGTACTGTGAACAATATTCTCAGGAAATGACTTACAAGGGCAGGTCCACAGTGATAATGCACCACTGCTCACTTTAATGGAATTTATACATTTTGTAAGAAAGAAAGACATTAAAGACATCATGTGTACTAATTATCATCCAGCTAAAAATGGTGTGGATGAGAGATTTCTTCAAACATCCAAAAAAGTCTATCTAAGCCATGGATGAAAAAAAAATATATCATTACAACACAAACTTGATATTTATTTGCATACAGAAATTTGTTTCATGGAACAACTATTGCAACATCAGCCTTGATGTTTTTAAACAGAATAAACACAAAATAAAAAATGTAATCACTAATATAATTGACCACGAGTTTTAACATTGAACATAATGTTCTAGTTCGAGACTGCAGAATTAATAAAGGGCAACTGGAGAAATATTTATGTCTTGAAGGACAATAGGGAGAAAAGAGCATAAAAACGCAGTTTTGCTGAGACTACTTCAATTATTTGCAGGCCATGTAGTGCCTGAGCATTACCTACTCTAATTAAATGTTTTGGGCCCTTGGTTTACCTATGGACACTGTGGTTTGAAGGAAACTCATTTTTTCAAAAGAGTTGTTAACGGTCCTGAGAACTTCAAAAACATTTTAAACAGACTAGCAACCAGACATCAGAATATAATTGGCTTTTCATCATGCACTGTGTCATAAATACAAGTCCAAGACATTATAAAGGGTTTGGGGCAGCCACCCGTATATTGTTTTTCCCAGCTGTAAAAGGGTTTTATGGATTAAATATATGATGTGCATATCACAGAGTCCAAAACAGAACTGGCTATAGTAGCCAAGATGGAGGCTTTAAAGGTCTGGAGAAGAACTGATGTCATCAAAGGGGCCGGAACCAGAAGTGACTTCATCAAAGGGGCCGACTTTGGAAGTGACGTCATCAAAGGGGCTGGCTTCGGAAGTGATGTCTTCTGAGGCGCCGGAACCTTGCAGGATTTCCCGGAAAAGGTCTGTAGGGAACTGAGAAAGACAGTCAGCGCACTCCGCCGCCCCCTGGTCGGATGTTTTATTACAATTACTCAGGCCCTTTAGCTGCCTCCTACTCGTACGTGTGTGACAAGGCCCCCCCTCATCACAGACCCATCGGGTCGGGCATCCTGCACTGAGAGGTGGTGGGCACGAGAGAGAGCATCATCGTTAGCATGAAGAGAACCCTTACGATGAATAAGCGAAAATTTGTAAGGTTGAAGGTCAAGAAACCACCTAGTGACCTGTGGATTCGACTCCTTGTGAAGGGCTGTCCACTGTAAAGGAGCATGATCGTCACTAGAGTGAACTCCCGGCCCAAGAGGTAGTACCTCAACTGTGTAATCGGCCATTTGATTGCAAGGGCTTACCTTTCCACCGCTGCATACCTGGTCTCCCGAACCAACAGTTTCCGGCTCAGGTAAATGACAGGGTGTTCAACACCATCGACGCTTTGGCTCAGCACGGCACCCAGGCCTGTGTCAGAAGCGTCCGTCTGGAGAATAAAAGGGAAAGAAAAATTAGGAGCTTTTAATATTGGTACTGACAATTCAGCCTGTTTCAAGTAACTAAATGCAGCGTCCGCCTTGTCAGTCCATACCACATGATTAGGAGCCCTCTTCTTTGTAAGATTAGTCAAGGGGGCGCCTCACTCTCTGAAAACCGAGGTACAAACCAGCGGTAGTACCCGGCCAACCCGAGAAAGGCTTGGACTTGCCTCTTGGTTCGTGGACGAGATCATTTAACAATGGCATCTATTTTTGAACACTGTGGTTTCATGGTACCCTGACCCAACAGGTAGCCCAAATATTTAGCCTCTTTCAATCCAAAGAAACATTTCTTGGGATTAATGCAAAGCCCGGCTTTTCCTAGTGTCCGCAATACTGCAGTGACCTGCTGTACGTGTTCCTTCCATGTGCTGGAATAGATGACGACATCATCCAGATAGGTAGCACTGTACGCATTATGGGGTTGGAGCACTTTGTCCACCAGATGCTGGAAAGTCGCAGGAGCCCCGTGTAAACTGAATGGAAGAACATGATATTGCCAGTGTCCGCTAGGAGTGCTAAACGTGGTCTTGGCCTTTGTGGAGTCCGTTAAAGGAATATGCCAGTACCCCTTTGTCATGTGAAGCGTGGTCAAAAATTCAGCTTGTCAAAGTCTCTCGGGGAGGTCATCCACACAAGGCATGAGATAAGCATCAAAAAGGGAGACCTGGTTAAGCCGACGGAAGTCATTGCAAAACCTCCAACTGCCGTCAGGCTTATTTACCAAGGCAATTGGGCTGGACCAGGGACTATAACTTTCCTCAATCACTCCTAGTTCCAGCATCCACTTGATTTCCAGCTCCACTTCTGTTT
This sequence comes from Polypterus senegalus, assembly GCF_016835505.1. Classification (NCBI taxonomy): domain Eukaryota; kingdom Metazoa; phylum Chordata; class Cladistia; order Polypteriformes; family Polypteridae; genus Polypterus; species Polypterus senegalus. The sequence goes on from NC_053154.1 coordinate 155,501,469, forward strand.
TCTTTGCCTCAGGAAGTCTATAGGGACGCTCCCGAACTATAACCCCTGGTTCAGTCACTATGTTGTGCGCAATCAGAGAGGTCCTTCTGGGTTTTTCACTCACCACCTCTGAGACGGACAGGATAGCTGATTCCAGCTCCCGTCTTTGTCTATAAGTTAATTCCTCACCGAAATGAAGGGTGTCTATGTGAGCAAAGAATGAGCAGGGCTGAGCGGAGGAGGGATCTGGGTCCCTCTCCTTCCACGGCTTCAGCAAGTTCACATGATAAACCCGCTCATTTGGTCTATGATTGTGTTGTTTGACCAAATAGTCAACCAATCCTTTTCTCTCCTTAATTTCATAAGGGCCTTGCCAATGGGCAAGCAATTTAGAATGGGAGGTGGGAAATAATACCATGACACGATCCCCCGGCTGGAATTCTCGGAGTGTTGTGCCATGATTGTAATAATGGGCCTGTGCTGCTTGTGCTTCTTCCATATGACTTTTTAAAATAGGTCGGATTTTGCCAAATCTATCGCATAACTGTGCGATATATTCCAAAATATTTGTAGAGGGAAGAGCCTCTCCTTCCCAACCTTCTTTCAAAATATCCAATATACCTCAGGGTTGTCGTCCATATAACAATTCAAAAGGAGAGAACCCCGTAGAGGCTTGTGAGACTTCCCGATAGGCAAAGAGAATGAGGTGGAGGAGTTTTTCCCAATTCCACCCATCCCCGCTGACCACCTTGCGAAGCATTTGCTTGAAAGTCTGATTAAATCTCTCCACTAGACGGTTAGTTTGAGGATGGTACACTACGGTCTTTAAGTTCTTTATTTTCAGTAACTAGCCCGTTTCCCTGAACGTCTCCGAGGTAAAAGGTGTTCCTTGGTCCGTTAGGACTTCTTTAGGAATACCGAAATGCGCAAATACTCCTACTAGTTCCCGTACATTTGCTTTAGATGTAGCTGAATGCAAGGGAACAGTTTCTGGATATCGGGTCGCATAATCCACGAGGACTAATATATATTTATGTCCTCGGGCTGAGGGCTCCAAGGACATCAATTAAAGGAAGGGGAACAAGAGGAGCATGGTCCCTCCTAGGAATTTGCCGCAATTGACATTCTGGACAAGAAATGCAAAAACGGCAAACCTCCTCGTTAATTCCCGGCCAATAAAATCTGAGCATGGGCTGGTGTGCGCATTGGCCGTTGACAAGGACTACTGCATTTTATGCAAATTTTAGGGAGTCATTATTCCACTGCTCTCTTTTAAAGGAAGCCGATGTTTGTTTAAACTGAAAGTAAATGTCGGAGAGAGGGTCCGATCTGACCTCAAGAGGAGGGGATTCCTCCCGAATCGTGGTGGATGATGTATTTGCCTGCGACGGACCAGGAATCTCCCCGTCGTCCTCGTGGGCTTCCATATCTCTCTCGGCCGGCTGTGTACATGCTGTGCAGACACCTTGAGACGAGTTATCCCTATCTATAACGAGGCCTAAGTTTTTATCAGGAGTAGTCAATAGTTTACCACATTTATTTTCTGACCAGTCCCGTCCTAGAATCGCTGGAAAGGGAAGATTAGGGTGGACCGCCATGGGAAGTTTTTTTAGCAATCCTCCCTGACTCATGAAACACAGGGCGGTGTTGTACATCCGGGTGTCTCCGTGAATACATTTAATACTGGTCTTTTTTTTAATTCTCTGTCACGGTAAGATATATTGGCAATCAACAATGGAAATGTTGCTGCCAGAATCTAACAGGGCCTGGAGTTTTTAACCATTAATGACTACTGATTCTATATTTGAACACGTCATGGGGTTGGCAAGAACGCATAAACCACCACCCCCCTTCCACCTACATCCAGCTGTTGCCCAGGAACTCAGAAACAGGCTCCGATGTATGTATAAGAGACTTATTCAGTGGGACGTGATCTCTAGGAAATCCACTGGAGGGCCTTTCTGCTCTCCCAGATTTTGAGACTGTCTCGGGTGATTTCATGACCTATATAAGCTCTTCCATAGAGTGAAAGTCACCCCAGTCTGGCTGGGCAAAGTTTTTAGGGAGGCCTTTTAAGAAGAGAAGGAAGGCTACCTGTTGAACTATCTGGCAGGTGGTTAATTCAAATGGCCTTAGCCATACAGTCACCTGCTTTCAGAGGGCCATAGCCTGCTCCTGGACTGATCTCTCTGGATCAAGTACCCAGTTTTTTTTATTATCTTTGCCTGCTGGACTGAGGATAGCCCATATTTATCTGGGACCTCAGTCCCAATGGGCGGCTAAGCTCTCTCCTCCGAGAGAACATAATAAGCCCTTTTTGTTTCATCCCCAGAAACCAGCCTACGCCTGTATGTCCCCTTCACATTCTCCATTTGGTAAGTTATAACCCCTGGGTTGTATTTGAGGAGCGGAGCCTGTACTGAGTCCTTCCTGACCCCCAAACACACTCCCTCCCCCCCAGAAACTCAGCCCCGGTACGTTCCTATCTGGTTATTTACATGTCCGAGCCCCGTTTCCTTCTGCTACTTTATCCTGCCAACTACGCTACTGTCATAAATACGAGTCCAAGACATTATAAAGGTTTGGGGCAGCCACCCATATATTGTTTTTCCCAGCTGTAAAAGGGTTTTATGGATTAAATACACAATGTGCATATCACAGAGTTCAAAACAGAACTGGCTATAGTAGCCCATGATAGAGGCTTTAAAGGTCTGGAGAGTAACTGATTTTAGCAAAGGGGCCGGAACCAGAAATGACGTCATCAAAGGGGCTGGCTTTGGAAGTGACGTCTTCTGAGGCTCCGGAACCTTGCAGGATTTCCTGGGAAAGGTCTGTAGGGAACTGAGAAAGACAGTCAGCGCACTCCGCCACCCCCGGTCGGATGTTTTATTACAATTACTCAGGCCCTTTAGCTGCCTCCTACTCGCACGTGTGTGACAACTGTTATATTTTAAACCCAAGACACAAACATATTGTATTGACTCAGTCTCAGTTTCAACATTACCAGAAGTTTCCAAGGCAACATCAAACCACAGATGACTAGTGACAAAAATTTATACTATTACAAAACTCAGAGTTGATGGCAGACTATGGCCATGGCATATTTATGTCAGTTGGAGTAGGTGGGAAGCCTAAATTCGGCAAAATGCACAGATCTACCTGGAGAATAACAATGTCTCTTTTCTCTGCTGTGACTTTGACACGTTGTATATATAAAACAACTTTGTTCCTATGAGCTTTCACCCACAGAAGTTAGGTTGTCTGCACATCTGTAGTCTGTAATTAACAAACAGGTAAGCTCAAACAGGTTCATACCAGTGAAGCAACATTTAGCTTGCTATGTGATGAGTTGATTTGGTTCAAGTGTGCTTAACTCAAATCTTAGGATTATTATTGCATTTTTAGTGATATCTCTTTGTCTTTTTTAGAGAACAATGGCAGCTAATGATCTACTAGTTTTGATAGTTCATGTTGTTCAAGAAAAAGAAGAAGGAAAGTAAAACTCAGCATTCGGACAGTCTCTGATGATGAACTCATCGATATGTTAAAGCATCAACTGGGATTGGATGTTAATTTTAGCCTGCAATATGAAGGCTCAGACTTTGATGGGAGACTTACTTCAGTAGTGAACATAAATGAGCTAAAACAAAAGGCAGTTGTGGAACCCTAAAACAAAAAACAAAAGGCATGCAAAAAGTGGCAGTTCACTTGCTTCTACTAAAGCATTATCTGATATTTCATTCCCAAAGTGTCTAAGCAGATGGCTACTAGTTCTTTTTCTGATTTCCATGTTTTCATTTGATTTCAAGCGAAGGTTCAGAGAGGGCAATGTTCAATTTGAAAAGAATGGGAAATATCTCAAATTGACCAGAGACCAAAACATGACAATTTAGACAGACTTCCTTCTTTCATATATAGTTTCAAGGCCTATCAAAAGTTAATTGAAATAGCACGGGCAATGAAGGCCCTAGCTATCAAATATCCATGTCTTAAAGGACTAAGATCTGATATAGAATGGGATAGCTGGAAGAACAATATCAAATTCAAGATGTGTAACAAAGGTGTGCTGAAATAAATTTTTTACCTAACCTTCTACAAGGACACAGACCATCCAGCCTTAAAACATTATAACACAGCATTGCCAAAGAGGTTAATGGTCATGTTTTTCACAAATGAAGGTATATGCAGAGTTCCCGAGAATAATAAACTACAACTTGCGCAACAAATTCTATTCAGAGCTGTATCAGCACATACTTCATTTGATGACAATGTTTAGACAGAAGGCATCATAAACAGGTAAAAGTTTAACATAACATGATAAATAGATAGGATAAATTTCAATACATAAAAATTGTAACTTTTCATGTGACATGGTCCAAGTGATTAAAGAAGTTATTAGTTTTGTGTCAAAATTTTATTATAGTTGCCAATTTAGCATAGAGGGAGATTCTCTTGAAAGTGGCCCAGAATATTCTGTAATGACACTCACTAGGATGAAGCACGAAAACAGCATGCAATGTGTCCTCAGTATATGGAGCTTTGAACAAGCCGGGATGACCCTTCGGTGGAGCGATGAGGTAGGCTGAACAGCCGTTGCGACATTTAACCTCCGTTTGTAATCTTCTGGGTGCATACTACCCGTACCCCTTCACTCAGTCACTTGAATTCTCATCAGGATGGTGGTGTAGAGTATTGAGCAGCACGTCTTCATGGTGTAAACCTATTGGGTCACCAATTCATTTAAGTGAAGTCAGAATCAAATGGATGATTGTGAGTTAACAGAAGGTTATTTCCAGCAAGACAGAGCCACATGTCATACATCCTTCTTCAGCAACAGGGTAATTTCAAAGGGGCTTTGGCCATCATAATTGCCAGATCTGACACCACCAGACTTCTTCCTTTGGGGTATGCTCAAAGGAAAATTCTATCGAAACAAGCCTCACACTGTGGAAGATTTGAAGGAAAACATCTAATGTGAAATTGCTGCTATTCCACCCAAGATGTTTGCCGAAATGTGTCTGACAGAAAACAGAAACCACTTCCAGCATCAAGCAAAAATGTCTCATTCCACAAGTATGATTGGTAATTATTATTATCAGATTGTATTATGACTGGTTAATATTATTATCATTATTTAATACTAAATATTTAGAATTTACTATTTTAGTGACAAATACTGTTTTTGATATATCATTGAAATGGTTGGATACCTGTCATTTGAATTATTCAACATGAGCAGTTTAAGAACTTTGTGTCTTTTGTTTTTGTTAGTTCTCTTCAAAAAACATTACCATACATACCCAGTATGCAATGAGAAATGTTTGCTAATTTTGGATTGTGCATTCTCATGCATCAAGTGGCTCAAGAATTCCTTTAATTGGAAAATTGTAAATAAACCATGATATTGTTGTATTGCTTGATAACTGCTTGTTTTTTTTTTTATTGTGTTAGCACTCATACACACATTGTCACTTTTATTGCCATCAACAAAATCTAGAAGTACTTGATCTCTGTTACGTGGCAGTGGTACTACTTACAGAACTTTTACACGAATCAGGTATGCCAAGCAAATACAGTAGTTAAATAAAGGCACATGCCATATTTCTTTTTTAATTGAACTCCGAGAGAAACCACCAATATTTAATAACCCAAAAGGACAGAGAAGGGGGAGAATGATGAATGGAGACATGCCAAGGTCAGAGAATGGGGAGCACCTGCCAGTTGAGGGCCGGCTAGAAATTAAAGGAAGCAAGGAATGATAATGAGGGACAAGATACAAGCAATATTGGTGGTTTTGGAATGGGCCTGGAAGAGACCAGGGGCCTCATGTATAACGGTGTGCGTAGAACTCGCACTATAACATGGCGTAAGCACAAAAGCCGAAATGTGCTGACGCACAGAAAAATCCAGATGCAGGAATCTGTGCGTACTCCAACTTCCACGTTCTTCCGTTACATAAATCCCGATCAGCGAGAAAACTAACGCTCGTGCACGCGCATTATGTAACGCCCCAAATCCTCCCAGAATTACGCCTATTTGAATATGCAAATCAATATAAATCGCCCTTAAGCACAGCCTTCTGTGAAAAGACAATGGGAAAAGCATGGGGGGAAAACATAAGAATTTCAGCGAATACCAAGTGGAGGCAAAGGAAAAACATACTATTTGTTCAAATAAGCCGTGGTATAATCAACAAAAGGAAGTTGATCGAGTGGCATAGCGTGTTGGAGAAACATGAAAGCTCACATCCACAAAATCGCACAGTGCGGAAATAAAAAGAAGTCACATATCAAAGTCGCCGTGGAAAGCCGAGTTGTAAGCCCACTGTCTGAGTGTCATATGAAAGCTTATTAGGGTACAGAGAAAAAAGCCATACGGTGGGGAAAAAGCACGAAATGTCCACTTCAATCTCGACATTTCCACTTTCATCACGTAGTTTATTTTGTCATTTAGTAGATTATAAACTTCATCTTAAAATCGTTTAATTAACCAGTTTCTCAAATCACATCGTAATTAAAGTAGCACGTTAAATGCTTTGTTTTGTATTTGATCTTCTACTCGTATGTGATCTATGTGTGTGAATCACTACTTGCTTCTTAAACTGGCTCTCTTCCTCCAACTGGACACAGAGTCCATTACATTTGTGATATTACAGCTCTCTGAATAACTAAAATACTGAGATGTATACGTGATGTCATTTTCATGATGATAGGAGCTAAAGCACATTATTAAACATGTGTTTCATGAGACTCGTGCTCATGACAAGCATTTATCTTTTGTCGAAATTTGTCGCTGCGTTTTTAGCTGTGTTGTTATTTTCTCTTTCTGTTTTATATTCAATATATATTGGCGTAGCCGTCACTGCAGTCCTTGCTTTTCTTTCCCCAAGTAACCGATCGCCATACAATCAGCTCTGTAATAGACGTTAAGCCATCTGTAAGCTTAGCGCCGATTCTTCAAAACATTTAAAGAACATTGAAATATCTTCGTAGTACATGTTTAATTATTCTATCCTTCACGACACTCCCAGTGAAGAATATAGATTATTTAAATGAAGTTAAAGTTTTATGTGTATAATTTAACAAACATATTTTGCTGCATTTCACCTTAAAAATGATATTGTCATCATATGTAAATACGCTTTATAAAGTGGCCCAGGTTGTGAGATATTATAACTGTAGTGCAAGTTTACAGTGGGGTGATTGTACTTATAAGTACAAACCGTTCTACAAGGAGCAATTGATTGAGTGCATTTAAAGTTCTTGGGATTAAACTGTTTCTGAACCGCGAGGTCTGTACAGGAAAGGCTTTAAAACATTTTGCCGTGGCTGAGACAGCGTGTCCTTAAAACTGTATACCGATAATTCTCTTTCCGATCAGCTGCTGCTGTGATTCACACTCAGATACAGTGATATAAATACTCCGAGTCGTGCAGTGAGAGTAATATGGAAAAAGATGATCCGCTGTGGCAACTCCTCACGGGAGGAGCTGAAAGAAGAAGAAGAAGAAGAAGAAGTGAGAGTAACAACGCTAAAGCAGTTATGGTATTTGGAATACTATGGCTGTTCCCTGGACCATTATATTGTTACGAGTTAATTACAATCAGATGCATTACACTAATAAACAATATGCGGTTAGTTTCTGTGTATTTATAAAGCTGCGTCATGAAAATAATGAGTAATCACACAAGAACAGTAGCACTGCTTTGACGCTGGGTGCCGCCAGTTTGCAAAACCGAGCGGAGAACTTGCGTACGACAAGGCATGAGGTACCGTGGAAAAGTGCGTGGCTTTACGCAAAGTGTAGGTTTTATACATCGCGATTTGAACGTGGAAAAGTTCTTACGCAACATTTCTGTGCGTACGCACCGTTTATACATGAGGCCCCAGCTGAAGTGGGGAGTCAGAGTAAGCATCGAATGAGCTGTTTCAAGCGAGGTCGAAGTGATAAGACATGATTATATAAACTGTAACTTTTGGCTTGTTCAGGGCTCAACTCAGCTTGGCTTAATTAGGTTGAGTCTGCATTATTGATTATTACAATAAAGCTAATTAATCTGTTTGCCTGTCCTTCAACTCCTGGAGCCTTCTTTCAAGGTAAGAATCTCCGGTGTATTTGCTGCCCAACAGGATTTGAGGTGAGCAATAAGGTGTTTTTGTAGGATAAAAAAGGGTATTTTGACTTGAACAGGAGGCAGAAAAGTAAAGAAACTTGTCATGTATGTGACTAACGTTTTTGATTGTGGGCTGTTTACTGCATTTACAATATAACGTATAATAGTTTGCACTGTTTATATGTGGAGATACATTGTCCTATGAAATTTGTATTGTGTAGGGAAAAAATAACATACACCAGTTTTGTGAATCTAAGCACTTAGATGGTGTCAATTAAGATTGTAGCTTTTAAATTGGTGATACTCTGTTCATTTAATCAATAGCCACTTAAGTGGTGAAACACGTTGAATGACAAGGTGTTAATTTCTTATTGTTAACTGAATGTTTTCTTTGCATTTATATATATGCGTAACTGGGAAAATCAAATACATTAGGTTTGGTAAGATTTTGCTAACTTTTATTAAATGAAATTATTAATGTGGACTTTTTTATTAAGTTGTATTAACTTGAAACAATTTATTTGAATCTAACACCAAACCAGTGAGTTCTGCAAATGAATAAATTGCATTAACATTTTTGAGTTTTGCTAACTTATTTGTGTGTATAGTGTGTCCAATGATCACTCCCAGTCTGTCAAGTTTCATCAACCTTTTTAATTGATAATTTGGCATATTTGCTCACCCTGTGTAATAACACTTGCCATGCCACAGATGGCACATTTACTATTCCTGACAATCTATTTGCTTAAGGTTATAGTAAAAATGTATCTGTATGATTATTGCAATTCAACATTTTCGTAGTAGGCAAACTATAATAAAAAATCTGGAAGTCAATCTCAGAACAAGCAAGGGAATTGAGGAGAATCAAGAAGTCAAAAATGGACATTATACAGCATTTGACTTCTTTGGACATCCTTGTTTCTGAAAACACAGTGAGATATGAAGAAGGGAAAGTCAAAACAGAATCTAAAACAAGGTAGATAAAAAGGTAAAAAGAAATCTTTGATTAATTATTATATGAATATTTTTGTAACAAGCTAATGCCGTGTTTTATTCCCCCAAAGTTCTTTTGTGCAAATATTTCTTTGCCTTTCATTCACTTTTGTGGTGTGTGTTTATCTCTGTTGAAGAACATTTTGATGTCTTAAGCAGACAGCATATTGTAAAAAAGTGGATCTCTTTATGTAGGCAGGTAGAAAACTAAACAGATTCAACCACTCAAAAGCTTCTAACCATGTCCTCAGCTGGAGAAAGCTTGAGTTGGTTCTCACACCCATTGACGAATGTCACAGATTTCAAGAAAATCGGCCCAAAAGTGCACACATTTTTTCACAAAACTGAGGAATGCCTTGGATCATTATGTTTGACACATAAATAAATGGCATACAGTATAATTGCATTGGTGAACTAATATAGACTGAAGCAGTTTACAATACAATGTAAGTAGCCACTCCATCTCTGTAAATTAAGTACTAAATAATATTTAATCTGCAATTTGTAATGTTCAGTTTTTGATAAGCTGCATGGCCCTGAATGATTTAATCTTTAACTCTATCCATTTCCTGATCCTGCATTAATCACTATTGTCAGGCAGAAGAAGAGTAGTCTAGCATCTGTAACAACAGAAGCTAGAAGGTGAGAAGAAAAAACATGATCGATTCCAGACTGAGACTTAAAGCGGTGAGAAAAAAAAAAAGAATCTTTAAGAAAGCTATGAGTTGAAAGAGGGGTAGAGGAGATTTACCCAGAACTGGGTCAAGAATACCAATAACAAACTCATAGTTATGGTTTGATAAAATAGCCGGATCTTATAAGAAGGTGTGGGTGGGTGCATACATAGTAATATGTCCAATCTTCCTACCACCACCTCAGACAGGAGATAAGGTAAAATTAGAATCACATCCTGAGCCTATAACGTTAGCCTGAAGGGAGTACCAGGCAAGTATCGCGGCTCCACAGAGAGGGTAGATGATGTTTAGGCTACATGTTTGTACAGATCCTCTAAGTGAGATTTAGATTTTTTTCCAATTTCAAATAATATACAACATCAGTTACCCACTGACTTAAAAGATGTGAGTTAAGATTCTTCCAGTTGAGCAAGATAAATCTACGTGCCAATAGTGAAGTAAAGGTAATTATAGTTTGTTTGTCCTTCTACAATATAAACCCATCTGGAAGAACACCAAACACAGCTGTTAATGGATTAGGAGGGATTATGACACCAAGGCTGTCCAAAATTATGTTAATTTGGTGCACGCCCAAAACATAAGGCTGGAACTTGATTGCAACGTTCGTAGGTCGGATCTTACCCTGGATGCATTTTGGACAATTTTAAACAAGACAGATGCACTCAATAGGTAATTTTAAGTTGGATAATTGTATGTTATGCACATATGGAGCTAGAGTGAATTCTGTGCATTGCTACCTTACACTCCTTTCCTGAAATGTTGAGTGAGAGATCCTTTTCCCACTGTATTCTGGGATGTTTGAAAGGGAGGAATTTTAAAATGTTTTTATATATTGCAGAAATGCTGTCTGGCTTCTCAAGACTGTTCAATATTTTTTCCGGAGTAGAGGTTGGTGGGAGGTGAGGAAAATTGGGCAGATTTTATTTAGCAAATTTTCTAATTTGGAGGTTGTGAAAGAAATGTTTTGCTAGAAAGTTACATTTGGAGTGTAATTGTTTGTAGGATGCGAGGACGTCGTCTATGTACAAATCTCTAAGTGATTTAATCCTGAATGTTTTCCAGACATTAAAAACTTTGAACGTTTCAGTGGGTGGAAAAAGATGGTTATCCTGCATAGAGGTGCACAGATAAAAGCTTCTCTGTCTTGAAGTACTTCCTGCATTAGTTCCATATTCTAAGTGAATGAAGCACAATTGGGTTGTTAGTATATTGGTGAATACTTGTATTTTTGGGGGTACAAAGTAAGGAGGGTGGAATGGTGGTGCAGTGGTAGCACTGCTGCCTTGCAGTAAGGAGACCTGGGTTCGCTTATCAGGACCTCCCTGCATGGAGTTTGCATGTTCTCCCCATGTCTGCATGGGTTTCCTCCAGGTGCTCCGGTTTCCTCCCACAGTCCAAAGACATGCAGGTTAGGTGCATTGGCGATCCTAAATTGTCCCTAGTATGTGCTTAGTGTGTATGTGTGCCCTGTGGTGGGTTGGCGCCCTGCCCAGGGATTTGTTCCTGCCTTGCGCCCTGTGTTGGCTGGGATTGGCTCCAGCAGATCCCCATGACCCTGTGTTAGGATATAGCGGGTTGGATAATGACAGAGTGACTGACAAAGCAAGGAATATAATGAATTACTGCAGGATTTTATTCCTATAGTGGACCAAGCCCGAGTGTGTTCATTTGTTTGTGCCAATTTACAGGTTTTTATAGCTTCTGTATTTGCTGCCCAGTAATAAAATTGAAAGTTAGGTAGAGTCATGCCACTTTAGGTCTTTGTAGGGTCGCCTTTTGGATACATGGATGTTGTGAGTTCCAAATAAATGAGGTTATGATTGAATCTAACGTCTTACAAAATGAATCTAACTTCTTAAAAAATTATTTACTGATGTATATTGGAATGTTTTGAAACAGAAAAAGAAGCTTAGGAAGGATATTCATCTTGACAGTGTTAACACTAGAATTATCAAAGCTTACGAGAAAAATCTGGCCCACTTTAAATCCACTCAGCCTCTTTTGTCTTGTAAATTTGTGGATAATCCCAAGCAGCAAGCAGCCTGCTATACCATCCCCCACCACTGCCGGAGAAACTGCAAAAACCTCTCCCAAATTAAGCCTTGTTTATCAGTGAGTCAGATACCTAGGCTAAAAAAATATATTGTTATTCGGAACATATGCATTTCACGTGTGTTCCGTGTCCACAAAGATCTGTGTAAGTGTAGGATGACAGAAATGTTGAACACATACCTGAAAGACAAACTTTTTCCTTGTATTAGTACTAACGCCAAAATGTAGACATGAAGTGTATAATGCGTGAAGACAGAAGTCCAAATATCAAATAAGCACTTTCACAAGTGTAACACAACAAATGCGCTTTTTTTCCCCAAGACTGTAACCGAAGTATCATACAAACTCATGTTTGTGATTATGTTTTGTGATGGTCTTTACATAAGAAGCATTATATGTTACTTATATAAAAGGCAGATCGAAAGTTACTTATGTTGATTTATTTACTTATCTTCCTACAGTGTAAAGTCACAAGTAGACTGCAGAGCTTCCTCTGTTTGATCATCAAGGGAATGCTCAGAAATTACACATGTAATGCAATGAAAAATACCCGCTGACACTTTAGTATGCGAGCAATGGTACGAGAATGCAGTTAGACTTTTTTTCAGCTAATACACCACGCTAGTGTTTAGATCTGGACGATGTAGCGTTGGCGAGCTCTGTAACCGTGCTGTTTCTTTCAAGGACAGGTGATTGGCAGAATGACGCTGGACTTCGTCCTGTATCCAAACGGTGCCATCTTTTGTCTTTACGCCTGGTGCAGCTGTGTTGTCCTTATATGTGAGTGGATGTTTCTTGCTCCGATCTGAGTTCACCTCTGTTATAGCACTTCTTTATTTGAAAACAGCAGTGCCAGATCAGGGAGAGCATGAACAAGACTGATAGAATAAAACTGAATAAAAAAACGCTAACTTTGACAAGCACTATAAATTTACAGCAGCTGTTACAGACACAAATCAAATGTACGTTTTTATTGTATAATATTAACAATAATAGCAGTTCTCTACTCAACTAGAAAAGCTGCCAGCATCGAACCCAGAACCTCTTGATTGGGAGTCAGCACTTCTTAGCATTGCAATACGCAAACTCACATCAACTGCCTACCGTAACCTGCTTTCTTTTTTTTTTCGGTTATATTGTTGAATAAAAGCACACTTGTTTTGTTATACTTGTACTTTTTGTGAAAGTGTTTATTTGATATTTGGACTTCAGGCTTCACACCTTATACACATGTCATAAAGATGGTCTTTGGGTGTGTGTGGGAACTGTTAACATTTGAATCTGATGATTGTATATAGCGCAGAACTGACCTCTCTGTACTATGCTGTCCTCTGCATCTTCTGGAGTTCAAAAGAAATACCAACATGCAGCAACATGTGGACACTGGCCAAGATCAGAACAAAACACTAAATGCGGTCACTAACTACAACTTCATGAAGGTATGCAAATGAATATAATGTTGCATTAGTGCAACAACGTTTTCCGAAATGTAAAATACAGGTCATAAAATGAATTATTCCAAATGTCATATATACCTAAGTCTCTCTTTTTTGTCAGTGACATCATGGATCAGAAGGTGCATACTAATTCAGCGTGAGCAAGAGCACTCAAGAATAAAACTGAATAAAAAGAACTGACATCCACAGTCATTCTCAGTCACGCACACCACTCACATCCACATCCACATTTTTCCCAGTCTCGTTCGTGCACAAGATCTGACACGTTTTTCAAATAAAGAGGGGGTGTAACAAAACAAGTTTGTTTGTTATAACACGTCTTTATCTGAAAATGGTGTCAGATCCGGGAGGTGTTTGGGAGCTTGAACATGAGTGAGAGAATAAAACTGAAAAAAAAATGTTAACTTTAACTATAAATTTACAGACACAAATCAAATGCTTTTATTGTATGATATTAACAATAAGAGCAGCTCACTATTGAAATGGTAAATTTGGGAAGCAGCTGATATCGAAACCGCAACCTCTTGATTAGAAGGCAGCAGTTCTTGGCATTGCACCACGCAAGCTGTCATATCAACCGCCTACCGTAACCTGCTTTCTTTTTTCTTCGGTTAAATTCTTGAATAAAAGTGCACTTGTTTTGTTATATTTGTACCTTTTGTGAAAGTGTTTATTTCATATTTGTATTTCAGGCTTCACACCTTATATATTTCATGTCTACATTTTTTCAATTATTACTAAAACATGAAAAATTTTTCTGTGTTAACTACGTTTTACATAGATTGTTGTTGACATGGAACACACATGAAATTAATGTATTCCAAATGATGATGTGCTATTTTACCCCATAAAGCTCCAGCACTTCACTCGAAGATAAACACTGAGCACATAGAAACTTCTTTGCGAAATGAACTGCAGCGGTGGGTGAGGGGATGGGATACCAGGCTGCTTGCTGCTTATCAACACATTTACAACAACAACAACAACATTTATTTATATAGCACATTTTCATACAAACAGTAGCTCAAAGTGCTTTACATAATAAAGAATAGAAAAATAAAAGACACAATAAGAAAACAAAATAAATCAACATTAATTAACATCGAATAAGAGTAAGGTCCAATGGCCAGGGGGGACAGAAAAAACAAAAAAAAAGTCCAGACGGCTGGAGAAAAAAATAAAATCTGTAGGGATTCCAGACCATAAGACTGCCCAGTCCCCTCTGGGCATTCTACCTAACATAAATGAAACAGTCCTCTTTGGATTTAGGGTTCTCACGGAAAGGCTTGATGATGATGGTCATGTAGACTTCTGCCTTTTAATCCATCCATCATTGTTGGAGCATCATGAAGCTTTGAGTAGGTGGAGCTTTTTTTTTTTTTATTCACTTTTCATTCTCTCAGTCGCGTTCAGAATCAATCCATACAACCCCATCTGACACGGCTGTTTTCACTAAAGATGCGCTATAGCTCTGCAGTGTACCACGATGTATACTAACGCCCACAAACCCCCGCCAACCGGGTTCTGACACACAAACGCTGGCGAAGCTGCCTTCTTCGTATCTCACCGTCACTTGATTTTCTTTTTATTCAGTTTTATTGAGTGTTCCTGCCAGTCCCTGCATGTTGCTGTATGCTGTTTCTTTACTACTCCAGGACATGCAGAGGAAAGTATGGTAAAGAGCAGTAACTTTGGCGCTATATGCAATAATCAGACACTCCCCACCTGCCCGTGTCGCTCAAACACAGGAACATATGTTGGTGTAAAAGTATAACAAAAGTGCACTTTTATTCAAGTGCACTTTTTCCATCGCCTTTTCCTGTAAGAAGCAATGTACACACTTCTCTCTATGCTGTGGTTTCTATTACACACCTGAAACAAAGAGACAATATATGTGAAAATATCATCGCACTAATGCAATATTATTTGAAAACGAACAGCGTCAGATCGGGTGTGAATTTATGCAGGAACTGGAAATTCTCTGATGCGGGACCTTCCCCCAGGGAAGAAAGTACAGTGTCAGGTTCTCATTCAGTGGAATAGGAACCATAGCACAGAGAGTTGTGTGCACTGCAACAAGTACACGTGTTGTAAATGTAGGAAGGACGATCCTTAGGTGTGTGGGAACTGTTAATATTTGAATGTGATGATTTTATATAGCACGAAATGAAAATCAGCACTTCTTAGCATTGCACCATGCAAGCTGTCGTATCAATCGCCTACTGTAACTTGCTTTCTTTTTTCTTTGGTTATACAGGTAGTCTTGAATAAAAGTGCACTTGTTTTCTTTGCGAAATGAAGTGTCTGCGTGCACTTTTCGTGGCATTATACGTGTATTTTTTGAGCATGCCCGTTTGAGCATGCTCAAACACAGGAACATAAGTTGGTGTAAAAGTATAACAAAACAACGAGCAGATGGGGAGTGTCTGATGATTGCATATAGCGCCGAAGTTACTGCTCTTTACCATTCTCTCCATTTGCACTAGTTGCAAACGATTTATGTCTTTCTTGGGTAGTCCTGAGAGGAGTGCGTTACAGTAATCTAGTCGACTGAAAACAAATGCGTGAACTAATTTCTCAGGATCTTTCAGTGATATTTACAGGACAAAAGACACTGACAGAGAGGTCAGAATGGATTTAAGGTGGGCCGGATTTACGAGCTTTCTCTTACGCTCTGGTAATTCTAGTGTTAACTCTTCCAGCTAAAGTGAGATGAAGGGTAGACCTTCTATGCAAGTCTTGCTTATTTTTTCCATACAGGCAGCAAAATTTTGTTGATAAAGAGCTTTTTGTTAACTTGTGATGTTTACACCTAGGTATTTAAACTGATCTGCAATGATAAAAGGGAAGGTGTCCAATCTAATATTGTGTGCTTCAGAGTTCACTGGAAAGAGCACACTTTTATTAAAATTAATTCTGAGACCAGAAATCTTTTGAAAATCTGTAAGTGCTGTTAGGAATGCAAACACAGTATTTTCTGACTCTGATATGTATAGTACTATATCAGCTCACAAAGTTAACTGTATGATCGTGGAAACATTGCTTTTTAACTTTTGTTGTCATTTTGTAATCTTAATTTAAGATAAGACAGCTTTGACCTTAATTTCCAATTTTTCAAGAAAGATTAAAAGGATAGATTAGAAATAGCTTGCTCTCCCACGTGAGGCTAGATCACACTAAGATAGATAGATAGATAGATGGATAGATACTTTATTAATCCCAAGGGGAAATTCACACAAGTCCCAGTCCTCTGACATATCTAGAGACAGAGAATATCCAAAGCAAAACAAACCCCCCAGCAGTGGCATATGAGTATTATAATAGAGATATCTATTGACAATACAACCCCAATACTATAAACGTAAAATATCACCTTTAAACAGTCTTGAGAGAGTAAACCCAGGGAATGATGTTAAACAGTAGCCCTGGATAAGCATAGTAAGCCCTAATACAATAACCAAGGTTATGATGTTAAACAATCCCTTTAAAAAAAAAATTACACATACATACATATATGCATATAACTGTAATTAAATTATAAACAAAAGGTGGACAAGAAGGAAATAGGATGTTTAATTATGGTAACAGTATTATTGCAAGCGGATCATATGGCAGGAAAGATTTTCTTTGCCATGCCAGGTCCAGATGCGACTCACAATCGTTTTCCAAAAAGTATTGGGATCAGTTTTCTGCTTCCTCCATAGAAGTAAAAATGTAGAGCTTGCCCTTGATGTCCACTTTCAGTTTGGCAGGATACAAGATGCTGTATCTGATGTTGTCTTTCCATAAGCACTGTTTAATGCTGTAAAATGCAGCACGTTTAGCAGGTGTTGAGGGTAAGAAATCAGGGAAAATGCAAATGTAGCTGTTTTCAAATATAATCTCTTGTTTCATTCTGAGAAGTAACATTATAAGTAATTTAAATTGTAATTTTTTCAAAACGCATGATGAGAGTCCTAAGTTTTGAGGTATTCGATCCACGTATGCGGTAAGCTTCTGCTATCTCGATGTCCAATTATTTTGGAGAATAGTTCAGCTACTTTTTCAAAATCTGGCAGGATCTAATCAATAACATTTTAGAATAAACATTTAAATCAAAGAAGTGGATTCTCTCCCCTTTTTATACTGTTTATTGTCACGCATCGGGAGCAGCTGAAGGACCCGACGCCCACCGCGATAAAGCCGGCCAGGGGATGAAGGCAGCGTACTAACCTCTCTTTCTCATTCCATAGAAATGATGAAGCAACACCGACATAAGCCAACCCGGAATAAACAAAGAACTGCACCTCTGGGTTCCTTTCTTCCCTCTGGTCCCCCAGTGATGACTTCAAACTCCCATACACCGCCACGCCTTCCCAGCATCCATCACGTCTGAATTCCGGTCTGCCCCTTTATATTGTCCCTACAGACCCTCCATTTTGTCTTTTGTTTTCATGCTATTTGTTTCTGAAGGAAAGACCTTGTTTTTGTTACAGTATACGGGGCTCAAAACCCCAAACTCTTTATGCTGTGTTTTGTGCTTTATTCACATTATATTAATTAATTTTTCCTATTATTAAAGTTTTACTCTGTTGGTCTAGCTCTCCTTCTCATGGGTGGGGGTTGATTTGATTCAAACCTAGTTTTGTAAAACTTGACTTGTTTGTATGGAATTTTTTTTGATTTTAAATGAATTCAATAAATGTTACAAAAAAGAAAAAAACTAGGTTAAAAGGCTCTAACTTTCCAAGAAGCTATATTTAAATAAAGAAACATATGTCATAAGAATCATGTGCATCCTATGGCAGTGTGTGCCTGTTGTTCACCCACAAACTCAAAAACTGTAATTTATTTTTGAAATTCTTAATAAATAGAGTTTAAAAAAAGTGCAGAAACTTTTTGAATGTAACTCGTATGTTCTTTTAAGGAGAAGTCAGAGATTTGTCAGGCGGTCTTGATAATTGATAAACCAAATTAGAATAGCAGGAGAGCAAGATGTGGTATCCTGTGTACAATATACCAAGTGTGTCTTCTCTATAATGAGCTGAAAAGAGAGAACAGCAGGGCACATTGCTGGCCAAAGTTGACAAACTAAACCCAGCATATTGTTTCCTTCTCTGCCAATCGTCATCCCAAATAGTTCACTGCCTCCACAACAGTTTTTTAAGATTTCCTTATCAAAACAAACCATGAAGGGAGTAATGGCATATTCCTCTGAGCTTCCTTCATGCTGGGATACATTTTTATCCAGACTTCTAAGAGAACAAGGGATCTTCTTTGTGAAGTAGCCATATTCAAATGTACAACAACAGCAACAACATTTATTTATATAGCACATTTTCATACAAAAAGTAGCTCAAAGTGCTTTACATAATGAAGAATAGAAAAATAAAATTAAAAAAGTCAACATTAATTAAAATAGAATAATAGTAAGGTCCAATGGCCAGGGTGAACAGAAAAAACAAAAAAAAAAACTCCAGACGGCTGGAGAAAAAAAAAATAAAATCTGCGGGGTTCCAGGCCACAGGACCGCCCAGTCCCCTCTGGGCATTCTACCTAACATAAATAAAAAAAGTCCTCTTTGGATTTAGGGTTCTCACAGAAGGACTTGATGATGATGGTCACGTAGACTTCTGGCTTTTAATCCATCCATCATTGTTGGAGCCTCATGATGCTTTGAGTAGGTGGTGGTGGCGCAGGCCGCCACCACAAAGAATCCGAAAAAAGAAACAGAAGAGAGAGTAGGGGTCAGTATGGATTTTAGAGCCACCATGAACAGTTATTATGATGAATTGAACATATAGAGTATCAGGATTAAGTTAAAGTTATGAAAAGGCCATGTTAAAGTAATGTGTTTTCAGCAGTGTTTTAAAGTGCTCTACTGTATTAGCCTGGCGAATTTCTATTGGCAGACTATTTCAGATTTTAGGTGCATAACAGCAGAAGGCCGCCTTACCACTTTTAAGTTTTGTTCTTGGAATTCTAAGGAGATATTCATTTGAGGATCTGAGGTTACGATTTAGAATATAAAGTGTCAGACATTCCGATATATAAGATGGGGTGAGATTGAAGGCACAGAAGGCATCCTGTGGGTGGAGCCATTGACCACAGGGTTGCAAGCCTGGCAGCAGGAGTTGGAGGCTAAATATTACATGCTGTCTTGACAAAGTTTAAATGGAAATGACAATCAGTGGTGATTAAAAAGTGGAAAGGACACAAGCAGAAGCAATTTTAAGCAGCCATTAGCAGCACAAGTCATGCTAGTCTTTATCCAAAGGTTCTTTTTACTATGGTGGACAAGTTAATCATGAAAATGACTAAATTATTAGTTTTTGTTTAAATTGTATACCAAGCCAATCCACATTAAACCTCTAAAAAAACCTCAGCGAAGCCCAGAACACTAAATACTTCAACTTTTGCTGTGTTACCTATATGTTACAGCATCACCTTTGAAAAGATTGCGTCAGAATACCTTAACAAAGGCCAGGAGCCTGTATCCCTTCAGATAAAGAAAATAGTTTCCAGATGCCTCATTTATAAATGTTGTGTATGCATAAAAAGAGGCTCAAAATGTAAGCACACCAATTTTGGGATTTAGATATAAAAGAAAACTTGACAGGGCAAAGTGTGTATATTTACACCAACACCAACTCATGACAAACTGGAAATGGTAACACTCTTGATCAATTAGGGAAATGCATAATTCAAATCACCAAGCTGTTATTATAATGTATGTTGAAGTGACAAACATATTAAAGCTCAAATGTGATGAATATGATGCACACACTGTATTTTAGTTCCCTTTTAAGAGAACCAATGATGCATATTTGCACTGAAGAACTTTTTTGGGGGTTTTTTTCTTCAGTTTAGACTATTTCTCTTTTTGAGGAACTCACTGAAAGATCAGTAATATTTCAGTCAAGCTTCACTCTGTCAGGCCTTTTGTGTTGGAGGCCTTTAACACTAGAATCTCTGAAGCATATGAAAACACTCGTAATCCAGGGCTACCTTAAATTCCTTCACATCTCTCCATTAGCATCTTGGTTTTGTAAATGTGTTGATCAGCATAAGCAGCAAACAGCCTTCTCTCCTATCTCTGCCCCCACCCGCCACCACTGCTGTCAACTCAGGCAAAGAGAAGAGTTCTACTAGCACAAGTATCTGGGGATGAGGTGCCTGGAGTTGTATAGGGTAAATAATATATTGTTATTTGGAACACATGCATTTCATGTGTGTTCTGTGTCTACAATGATCTATGCAAATGTAGGATAACAGGAAATGCAAGAAATGTTGAACACTTACCTAAAACAAACTTTTTTCATGTTATAGTACTAATGAGAAAATTTTGATATGAAGTGTATAATGTGTGAAGACTGGAGTCCAAATATCAAACACTTTCACAAAAGGTACACGTATAACAAAACAAGCGCGATGAAGTGCTAAATCCAGATTTCAGTAACATGTTCCTACTGTGGTATAGTGGCTCTGCAGCTTAGAAAAAGGTGGCCATTTTAATGAATAAATTTGCTGGATCACTCTCTGTGGGTGTGCATGCTCATGTAACTGCAGGGGGTTGGTGGAATAATTGGAGTGAGACACACCTGAATGTGACGGTGCGGTCTGTCTCAATTGCTTCATCGGCAATAAAGAACAACAGACACAATTGGAGGAGTTTAAAAGATGGAGAGAGAAGACAGGAGTAAGAGAGAGCCAGCGCGAGTGAACGAGAGATACAGAAGGCAGACAGCTGGGAGAACGTCCCAAAGGGGGCATGAGGCAGATAGTCAGAGGTGGAAGGAAGTCACTCCAGCTGAGTGATCTTAGAGTTTGAATGACTGATGCACTGTTCAGATGTAGCGACTCTGCATAAGGCTGTTAGAAATGCAGTGGGTGCTGCAGGGGTATCGGAAGACTCAAGAAGGCATCCTTTGGGTGAAGCCATGGACCACAGGGTTGCAAGCCTGGCTGCAGGAGTTGGAGGCTTGGCATGGTGCCCTGCTGGGGCCACAGATGGAAGCAAGGGCCTAAACCTAGAAGCAGCTCTGAAGAAGGGCTGAACTGCCAGTTAGATGCCTCCTTGGCTGCAAGAGCCTGCATAGGGTTAAGCTAAATAAATTTCCATTTTTGAAGGACTGAATCAGAGTTCATGTTTTATGAACATCTTCTTGCACTGTTTCTTTAACCTCTGATTTTAAACAGAATTGATTGGAACTATTTTTAAACCTAGAGTAGCAATCCGTTATATGGATTGTTTATTTATTGAACATTTAGAGCACTTCACTTTTGAACACTGTTTGGTTTTGGACACTTTGTTTTTTACTTGTTTTAAATAAACGCACTGGAGCACTTTTGCATCGACCCCTTTGTTTTGTGTGTAGTGTGTCGTCGTCCACTGGCTCATCTCTTGGGTATGTTATTGGCTGCAGCAGGTTCATAAGGCTCCTCGGAAGGACCCAGTAGCGTGGGGCCAACCAGCACCATCACAGTTACCTGCATAAAAATGCAATCTGCCCCAGTGTCTATTTTCCAAACTAATAAAAGTAATAATGCACACAAATTGAATAAGGGCACTTAGCAAGAATGAAGCAGCTTTTGTTAACCATTCACTATCTGAAAATATATTTTTTTCGATCTTGCCTGTACTGCATTTTCAGTATCATACACCATAAGTACAGGCACAGTCCAAAAAAAGCATGTTCAAATGGCATAACGTTTCCAAATAGTGACATTACCACTTATAAATGCGTGTGTGCATGCGCGAGAGGGGCAGAGACAGATTCAATCTTATTTAAGTGGTTACTAGAATATAAAATAAACACTTTCACAAAAGTACAATGAAACAAGTGCACTTTTTTCCAAGAATAAAACTGAATAACAAAATTTCAAGTGACAACAAGATAGCAAAAAGGCATGACTCACCAGCGTTTGTGTGTCTGCTTATATCCTGTCACGCATGAGTGCCACCACACGTTTATTTACACAAATATTTACAAGTCAAAGTGCACACACAAACCCCAAAGTCCTGGATAAGACACAATGCCTTCTCCTTCGGGCCGCCTCCTCTCTCTCTTCTCCTGCCTCGTCCTGCTTCCACCCGACTCCAGCCCCGAATGAAGGGAGACGGCCCCTTTTATATCATCCCGGACGAGCTCCAGGTGTGTCCCGGCATTCCTCCCTTGCCATGCCCCAGTGTGGCGGAAAAGCCGGCTGTTCTCCCGGAAGCTCTCCGGGTGTCCCTTTTCTTCTTCCCCCCAGCACTTCCTGGTGTGGCGGAAGTGCTGAGGTCCAGGGTCCCCAAGGCATTGGGGCGCCCCCTGGCGGTGACCACGGGTACCTACAGGGTTGGGCTTCCAAGCCCTCTACCCGTGGCCTACAAAGCAACCAGGAAGGCAGCCCCCACGTGATCCAGGGTGGGCATTGACTCTCTTCCGGTCCCTCAAGGCATCCCGGCCGGGTCGTTGCCCCTGGCATCCCTGACAGTGCCCCACAGCCAGCAAAGACCACTCGGGAGGAGAGACACGTCCCGCGAGGGCAGCTTACCCCAGAAGCGGGTCCTACTCCCGGGCCACCGAGGTCCGGCCCTGTTCTCCAAAGAGGGATAAGGGCGGAGACGCCACCTGAACACCTCCAGTTGGTGCTCTCCTGTGCCTCGCACAGGCTGCGCTCCCCCCTCTTATCGGCACCCCGGTGCCCACTCCTTCGGCTGATTTATTACACTTGTGGCTTGCCATTTTCCAAAACTACTGTCTATGATATGGTAAAATGCTTTTAAAAATAATAATTTGATGTACTCTGTTCAAACATACACTGTATTCTACTTTCAGAATGGCTAACTAAGTTCCTGAACACACCAGACTATAATGACATCTGTAACTTTTTTATCTTGTTGGTTTTTGTAATTCTATTGGTATTTTTCCATATGTTACACATATTTTACCCCATTAGAAACTGTGGAGAAATGAGTTTCAACACAGAAATGATATAAAACTAAAAGGATTCCTTAAAAACAATTTATTAATTTAAAGGCTAGTTTATTCATTTTTATCATGACAAATTGATTATTTTGTTTTGTTTTCACTCTGTTCAAATAATTTTACTTACTAATCTACAGTTTGTTCAAACTTAACAGTAACTCCAATTAAGTTTAGAGTTGATTTTAAAATCCTCTTTTTGATATATAAATTATTAATGGTCTTACCTTATAAAGTTTATTAATACCTATATTTCAGAGCATACTCTGTGAGCACTAAATGCCTGCTTAAATTCCAAGGAGAAATAAAACAGCATTAGATATACAGCCTCCAATTCAGGCATGATCAGCTTGTCAATGTAAAAGGCCCCATCAGACACTAGAAATTTAAATTAAGGCCGAAGGCCGACTATTTTAGCACAGCAAATCCTTGTTATTGCCACATGAGAAGCTGTTTTTAATAACTGTAACTAAAGTTTACTTGGTTGTCTTTCCTATTTTCTTTGTCTTCTCTGTGCCCTGCTCATTCACTTAGCGCTCTTGACATTTCAGTCATATTCCTCCAGATCTTGGTTTAAATGTGTCAATGACGATGATAGGAATTTTTTGTATTCTAGTAGAGTTATCAACATTTGCCTGAGCTGTGGTGCTCTGCGGAGTATCTGTGGAGCTAGCAGCTGACCTAGGGCAGTTGAAATTTGGAACTCTTTTTTTATAACTCTAGATGTAACTATATAACCATCTGCCCAGCTATTTAGTTCACCTGCTTAATGAATGTAAATATATATATAGGTCATGCAAAACCATCCTCCAGAGAGACTTGATGATTATGATTTCCTGAAGGAACAGATCCTTCTTTGTAAAGCTATGAGCTCCTTGGCCAGGGGGCACAGGTTCTGGCTGTGGCAAATCAATCTTATTCACCCTATCCGTGATCTAAAGCTGGTTTCATTGAGACACCTTCGATCGCATTGTGGAAAAGATTGCAATTGACGCTGTTGTCTGAGATAAGCGACGACTTCTGTGATGAGATGCTTCATAGCGATGTCAAAGCTCTGTTGGATCTGACCCACAGATTGGAAGGGCCCCAAGCCATGTGGGGGTAGAGGGGCTACCCTAGTTTGGCTGCGACTCCTGTAAAACCAGCACATCCCCACTCTGATGGGGATGACCCTGCGACCAGTGCCACATGCAGAAGATGCCATCCGGGAAATTCCACAACTGAGACTGGTAGCAGATGCTTTTGCTGTGACCAGTCTGGACATCTGGCTAGAGAGTGTTGCCTCCTACCTGCTCAGTCCCTCGAGATCAGCTTGGCCAAGTGCTGCTGCTCTCAGGCCAAGTTCTTGGAGATATATAACTTTAAGGCTTAGCTGGGCATGAGGTCCCATCCCTGTTGGATTCTGGTACTGATCTCTGCATCATCCGGAATTTGTAAACATTCGCTGTGTTCTTGGGGATGTTAAGAAGCATGAGACTGTACTACTCCCATTGAAATATAAGGGAAGGAACTTTAAGTTTGGACTACCGTATTGGACTCTTCATCCTGGCCTTTCTTAATTGCAAGGAGGAATGCACATGGGTCTTGGCTGCCAGCAAAGTACCTCTTTCTTTAGTAGAAAGAGAGGAGATTGCCACTGACAAGGTTGGCCAAGAAGCTAGCTTAGAGGTTGTACCAGATTTGGCCAGTGAGGATGGGGATGATCCCTCACTTGATTTCCTGGAACAGTTTAAGGGCGCTTCGCACCAGGCATTTGCACCTTCAGCCTACCTAGACGGGGCTGCTGCTTCAAGCTCTGGGGAACCATTGGCTGGGGAAGCAGGGTTTGTCACACTGTCGGAGTCAGGGGCTGTTGCATCGGGATCTGGGAATGCGGGGGCTGACACACAAATCAAGTCTACACACTTGCAGCAAGCCGACTGCAGCTTAGATTTTGCATTTGAACGAGCACATGTCACAGATGATTGTTACTACAAGGAGCAGGAGGGCCCTAGTTTTAAAACTACACAGTTTTTAATTACGAATGGCTTTTTGTATCGAGTGATTTCTTATAGTCGGGGCAGACTGATTGAGAGATTGGTGGTCCCGAGTGGTCACAGAGAGACAGTGTTGAAAAAGACTCATGTCTTGGGGTGTCATCTCAGCACGGAAGAGATGAGGGATCGCTTTTCAAAAGTCTTTTATTGGCTGAATATGGTCAGTGATGTGGAGCAGTTTTGTAAGTATTGTCCCGACACTCAAGTTGTTTCTGCTCATAGACCCACTACGGCTTCCCTTTGACCAACAACTATTTTAGACATTGTTGGTCCACTTCCCAAGAGTAAGAATGGTTATCAGTATATATTTGTGCTGACTGACTATGCAACGAATATCCTGAGATGGCCAATTTGTGGAAAAATAACATACAGGCTTTTGTAAAGGTTCTGTCAGAAGCTTTTACTCATATCAGCATTCCACGTGAAATTTTAATTGACCAGAGCGTGCCCTTTACTTCTTGTGTCATGAAACAGCTATGTGAGACACTTGCTATTAAACAATTGAACACCACTGTTTGTCATCCTTAGATGAATGGCTTGACTGAACAATTTAACAAGACTTTAAAGCAGATGATTTGGTGAGTGGCTCATGATGACCCGACCATTTGGGATACGATGTTACCCTTTCTCATGTTCGCTGTTTGGGTATCTCCCCAGGCATCTAACAGCATAGGTCCATTTGGGATGAGGGGTGTGGACGGGGGTTCACACTGAAACTCACAGAGGGAGATTTGTCGATTAGATCATTTTGCTCGAGGAACAAATTTCTAAATTGTCCTCTTTCGCTGTGGGGCACCAACAACATGAACAGGAGGCACAAAAATGTAATTACGATAGGAAAAGCAAACTTCATTAATTCAAAAGGGGAGATTAGGTTCTGGTTTTGATCCTCTCTAATCCACATACGTTTCTGGTGAAATAGCTGAGTCCTGTGATAGTGGAAGAACAAATGAGTCCTGTGCACTATAAGGTTAGGATTCCCGGCCAGCAAAACCTTGTTCAAATTTTACATATAACAATAATGACAATAATACATTTTATTTATATAGCAACTTTCCCATGCTCAAGGTGCTTAAAACAAAATGATACAAATAGTTTCTGCATAGAACAATAAACACAAATATACAAAAACATTAAATAGAAGAAAAGAAAGAATAAATCAGAGTATAATATTAAATTCACAAATCACATAATTTGTGATATAAAACACAAATTATTCTGAGCATCTGGACATAGAGGTAATCCAAAAGAAGGGGCAGAAAGTTAGGTTAAGGTAAAAGCCTTCCTGAACAGATGAGTTTTAAGTAGTTAACCTTTTGAAGCAGTGATATGATCCTAGTGAGGTATTGGCCACAACCGCCACACTCTCTCAGACTGATTTGATGGATACTCAGAAGGATGTGTTGCTGTCCATGAATGGAAGGAACTCTGTTGTCACTTAGGCCATGCCTGGCTGTACTGAAATTGCGGAGCAGAAGATTGTGACTGATCCAGGTGTTAAGGTACAGATGTGCCTATACCATATTCTGGAAGCAACAAGGACATGCGAGGAGGTGAGATAGATGCTTAATTTGAGTGTGATTTGTGAATGTAAAAGCAAGTGGTGCAGTCCAGTTGCTCTTGTACCAAAACCAGACAGCTTTGTTTGGTTTTGTATAGATTTTCAATGGTTGAATAAGATTTCTATATTTGATGCATACCCCATGCTGTGTATTTTTGACTTACTGAAGAAACTCAGGCAACCCTTGTATATTTCCATCCTGAATCTCATGAAAGGGTACTGGTGGAGGAATCCAGCTGTGAGAAAACTGTGCCCTTTCCCCTCTATCCTTTATGGGTTGTTCGAATTCACCAGACTCCCATTTGGTCTTCAAGGTGTGCCTTTAACTTTTCAGCAGATGATGGATTCGATTTTGTGGCCTAATTCAGGGTATGTTGGAGTGTGTCTCAAAATGATGTGGTCATTTTCAGTAATTATTGGCAGGCACATATCAACTACCTGCAAGCAATGCTTGACAGTTTGAGGCTGGCTGTTTCGACAGCTAATACTAAGAAGTGCTATTTGCTTATGCCGGAAATGCATTATTTGGGGTGTTTAATACAGAATGGTTTGATTAGACATTAGTTGAACAATGTAGGTGAGGTGCTTGTTCATTTAAGCCTGGAAACCCAGAAGCAGGTTTCTGTTTTCCTTGGACTTGCTGTTTATTAGAGGAGGTTCATTCTGAATTTTGCATACAGAACCACCCCTCTCACTGACATGGCAAGGGGCAGAAAGAATCACAGCATGGGCTGATGATTGTGAAAGGTTTTTCTCTATCTCATTGACAGCAACATGTAAACTTAATGATTTTTTCTTTGGTTATATTCTTGAATCAAATTTACATTTCCATTATATTATAGTAATAATAAGCAGAGAGCGGATCAGCGAGCGGAAGCAGAGAGCGGATCAGCCAGCGGAAGCAGAGAGTGGATCAGCGAGCGGAAGCAGAGAGCGGCGGCGTCTCCCACAGGCACGC
Source organism: Polypterus senegalus (assembly GCF_016835505.1). Classification (NCBI taxonomy): domain Eukaryota; kingdom Metazoa; phylum Chordata; class Cladistia; order Polypteriformes; family Polypteridae; genus Polypterus; species Polypterus senegalus. The sequence continues at coordinate 155,529,263 of NC_053154.1, forward strand.
AGCCCTTCGCAAGCACCCGAGCAAGTTCACCAGAGGTAATGCCGGCAGCTGACCAGTAGAAATAACCCGCAGTGAGAAATTAAAGTCGATCGCTCAGCGGGTGGTGGAAACTTAAAGCCGACGGTCTCGTAGCGATTCAGCTGAACACGGAAAGCACCGAAGCACCTATAAAAACGGCAAAGATGACTTCAACACTTAACGTAAGTTCTATCTGCTCTCTGCCCATCGAGGGCGCGTTTATATGTTGTGTGTCCTGCAGTATGTATAGTTCAGGTTTTCCAGCCGACAGTGTAGATAGCTTCACCTGCCAAAAGTGTTTAGTTAATTTAGAGTTGGTCGGGAAAATCCGTGAATTGGAGGACCGCGTTAGGAATCTGATAGCGATTAGGCAAACCGAAAATTGGATCGACTTGGTTTGTTTAGTCAATTCGCTACTTCTGATTCGGCTTCAGTCTCTCCAGGTCCCACTGTAGTCAGTGCTGGCCAAAATCAGCAGCACCAATTCAGCCACAGGGCGAGTGGGTAACAGTAAGACGGGGGTCTAAGAATCCAAAATATAGTCCCCCGGCACCCAGGTCACCAATTCGGACCCAGAACAGATTCTCAGCTCTCTGCAGCGCGCCTGTGGAAACTGAGAATAATAAAGTGCTCATAATTGGCGATTCCATAGTGCGGAATGTTAGAATTCCAAACTATGTTAAACCAGCAGTTAATGTTAAGTGCCTCGCAGGGGTCAAGATTTCTGGCATAGAGGCCGCATTGGACCGTGTCGCCGACGATGAAGTATCTACCTTATTGCTGCATGTCGGCACTAATGATATTTATTTACAGCAATCTGAGGTATTAAAGCAGAACTTCATCTCTCTATGCACCAAAGCTAAAAGAAAATGTCGGAATTTAATTGTATCTGGTCCCTTACCAAGATTATATAGAGGGGATGTGATTTATAGCAGATTGCATTCCTTTCACTGCTGACTAGAAACCTGGTGTGCAAATAAAAGCATAGCATTTGTGAACAATTGGGATGATTTTTGGGAAAGGCCTGGATTTTTCAGAAGAGATGGTCTTCATCCTAACTGGAGGGGATCTTATGTATTATCCCAAAATATGGCAGCAAAACTTCCTGGTTGACTGATTAGAGCACCATCCAGGCCGCAGTCATGTGATCTTAAATCACAGGCTGTTGTTTATCCCACCTGTTATTTTCTTGAAGCTGTTACCCATAATCCCTGTTGTGGGGCATCCAGTAAATTTAGTCTTAATACAAACCTTAATTAATTGATAACCAAAAAATAAAGTGTATAATTAGACCAAGGGATAAAACCAGACCCTCCACCAGGGGCATCTGTAATAGAAATTTACTTCAAATTAAAACAAAAAATATATCACCAGTTCAGAAAAAAACATGCAGTTTTAAATGCTGTTTATTGAACATTCGCTCTCTTGGCACTAAAGCTGTTTTGGTAAATGATATTATATTAAGTACAAAATCTGATCTGTGTCTTCTTACTGAAACCTGGCTTAGTAAATATGACACTGTTCCCCTAGCTGAGGCGTCACCAGATGGATACTCTTTCCTTCATAAGTCTAGAGATTCTGGTCGAGGAGGAGGCCTTGGAATAAATAATTGTAACAAAATGCAAATCACTATGTCTAAAATAGTTGTTGGTCAAAGGGAAGCCGTAGTGGGTCTATGAGCAGAAACAACTTGAGTGTCGGGACAATACTTACAAAACTGCTCCACATCACTGACCATATTCAGCCAATAAAAGACTTTTGAAAAGCGATCCCTCATCTCTTCCGTGCTGAGATGACACCCCAAGACATGAGTCTTTTTCAACACTGTCTCTCTGTGACCACTCGGGACCACCAATCTCTCAATGCATTTAGGCAACTTTACATCCTTTGAGGTATTCATTTTAAATATTAAAACAGATTCCAACACAATTATAGTGTTAGTCTACAGACCACCAGGGCCATATTCATTGTTCATGACTGAATTTAGCAACCTTCTGTTTCCTGCAGAGGCATTAGCTCTCTTGGAAATGTGTTCTTTTAAAATTGTGGCATATTAAATAATTAAACAATATCATAATATACCAGAAAAGGCGATATCCCTCCCATAGTGATTACGGCGGTACAAGAATCACATGAGACAAAATATCTTTTAGCTTACATTTACTGACGTTTTACGCGGTTACAGACAGGGAGGCATATGGACAGACTTTATCCAGGTGGGAAATCTGGATCAACAGAGTCAGCCATTTTCTCCGTCCCCACGCTGGGAGGTTTTTCGACAACTCTTTGTGTCGACACAGCCTCAAAGGGTCTGGCTACTGTCCAGACCTTTTATATGGTTCTTCTTCAACTTGCTGGTCCTTTCTGTCTCCAAACAACGGCTGAATTCCTCTTCCACAAAATACAGAAATATCATAGTGCTTACATGCCGATTCTCATTCTCCCAATAAGGAAAGAAGATTTGTGCTGATAGAGGACAGAAATATCCTAACCTGTGTTTAAGCTGACTATACAAGCCTCCAGTTGTCTTTGGCTATTTAATCCAATGCTTGGCTAGCAATTCTAACTGCTGAGCCCCTGTGTGCCACAGTTAACATGCACATGTGAATAAAACTCATAACAGTATTGTCCAGATATAGTGACATAAAGAAACATGTAGTATAACACCTTCTATCTGATTTGGCTATAAATTATGATCACATAGTACTGATGGGGGATTTTAATGTACACATTGATGTGGAAACTGACACTTTTAGCAAATGTTTTACTTATTTGTTAAATTCAGTAGGATTTTGTCAGATTGTCAAAGGTCCAACTCATAATCATAACAACACATTAGATTTAATTATAACTTACAAAGTTGAAATTCAAAATTTAAATATTACTCCATTAAATGAAGTCATTTCCAATCACTTCTTAATTACATTTGATTTAGTTCTGCCCATGCCAACGCACTCACAGATTAAAACAAAGAAAGTGCGACATCTAGATTGTAATTCTGCTTCAAAATTTATAGATACCTTGAGTAAGTCAAGTGTAATTGTGGAAAACCATTTAGATCAGTTAACATCAAATGTAAAAGTGGAAAACAATTTAGATCAGCTAACATCACATTATAATGTGACCTTGAGAGATGCTCTGGACACAGTGGCTCCCCTTAAAACAAAAGTGATCAAAGCACATAGAAACTCTCCCTGGTTTAATGAAAATACTCGAGCTCTTAAATTAGTGTCGAAAACTGGAGCGCAGATGGAAGAACAACAAAGCTACATGTCTTTCAAATTGCATGGACAGAGAGTGTTAATAAATATAAAAAAGCCCTCTTTAAAGCTCGCTCAGAATACTATTCTACATTAATAGATAGCAATAATAAAAATCCTCGGGTACTGTTTAGAACAGTGGCTAAATTAACAAATGGGAATTCAGATCAACAGTGCAAAATACCAACAGATATTAGCAGTACAGACTTTATGAACTTCTTCAATGAGAAAATTAAAAATATAAGATCCCAGATCTCAGCATCACAGTACAAACCAAATACTAGCTTAGCAGACCCTGCCGCACATTGCATTCAGCACTTTAGTAATTTTAATCCTGTAACTGAGCAGGAAGTCTTAACTTTAATTACTAAAATGAAGCCCATTACTTGTTCCCTAGATCCAGTGCCAACAAAACTAGTAAAAAGTGCCATGGATGTTCTTGCAGCGCCTATTTTAACCATTATCAATAGTTCATTATTGCATGGTACCATACCTGATGCACTAAAAGTGTCAGTCATTAAACCTTTACTTAAAAAGTCAGACCTAGACCCACACATACTAAATAATTATAGGCCTGTTTCAAATTTATCATTTCTCTCTAAAGTACTAAAAAAAAGTAGTTGCCAGTCAGCGTCAGTCACACCTTATGCATTACAATTTATTTGAGAAATTCCAGTCTGGTTTTCGCACTGGTCATAGTACAGAAACGGCACTAACATGGGTTGTAAATGACATTCTGATATCCTCTGATGAAGGAAACTCCACTGTAATTATGTTGTTAGACTTAAGTGCAGCATTTGACACCATTGACCATTCTATTTTACTGCACAGGCTAGAAAACGATGTTGGGCTTACAGGCCCCGTGCTCGCTTGGTTTAGTTCTTATTTATCAAATCGATTCCAATATGTACAGAAATGTGCTGACAGTACTCCATCGTTATACACAGAAGTTCAATATGGTGTACCGCAGGGCTCAGTACTGGGACCTCTACTGTTTTCACTTTACATGCCTTCACTGGGATCTCTCATTAGGAAACATAATGTTAATTTTCACTCGTATGCAGATGACACCCAGTTATACCTTTCATTTAAATCAAATGAAGTTTCTCCGATGTTGTCTTTAGTTGTGTTAGTGAATTAAAGGAGTGGATGAATGAGAACTACAGTAATCCCTCTCTATATCGCGCTTCGACTTTCGCGGCTTCACTCTATCGCAGATTTTAAATGTAAGCACATCTAAATATATATCACGGATTTTTAAGCTGGTTCGGATTTCTGCGGACAATGGGTCTTTTAATTTATGCTACACGCTTCCTCAGTTTGTTTGCCCTGTTGATTTCATACAAGCTTAGAAGCTACCCAATCAGAGCACGTATTACATATTAACTAAAACTCCTCAATGCTATAAGATATGCATCCCACGCGGAGCTTGATTGTTTGCTTGTCTCTGACTCTATCTCACCCTCTCTGACGTTCTCTACGCCTGACGAAGGAGATGTGAGCAGAGGTGCTGTGTGTACAGAGGCTGTTTGCTTAGAAGATACAGACGCTCCTCTAAAAAATGCCGCGGCAAACTTAAAAGTACATGTATTGATTTTTTGATTGTTTGCTTTTCTTTGCGAGCGCGCTCTCTCTCTCTGAAATTCTCTGCTCCTGAAGAGAAGATCTATTTGCATTCTTTTAGTTGTGAGAGAGCACATGGAGCACAGTTTAAACTTTTGACTAAAGGGTGTTATTTCATGTCTAGTGGGCTCTAATAATGTTAACAGTGTGGGAGAGTTTATAAGGGCTTAAAATATATAAAAGTAACTACACAAACATATGGTTTCTACTTCGCGGATTTTCATCTATCGTGGGGGGTTCTGGAACGGCCAAGGTCCAGCTTACTTGTCTGAACTTATCATGACTTACAACCTGAGCGCACATTAAAATCTCAAGATGCCGGTCTGCTTATGATTCCAAGTATTAATAAAATAACAGTGGGAGGTCGAGCTTTTAGTTACAGGGCCCCTAAATTGTGGAATGGTCTTCCTGCTTCTATAAGAGATGCCCCCTCGGTCTCACCCTTTAAATCTCGGCTGAAGACTCACTACTTCAGTTTAGCATATCCTGACTAGAGCTGCTGATTAACTGTACAGACTGCATCTCTGTTAGTCATTAGCACTAAAACATATGTAACATGATTGTTATAATTTGTTACTAACCCTCACCTATTCTGTTTCTGTTCTCGGTACTCAAATGTGGCAATTGGTGCCATGGCCCACCTGCCAAGTTGTTTGCCTGCCCATGGTAAAGTCATCCCTGATGGAGGATCACAGGAATCATGGGAAAGAGGGGTCCTTTCATCGGATTGGCTGGCGAGCAGCGTTTCAGCCGTGGAATGGCCAAATGAGGAGGCAGCTTGATGGATGAGGTCTCCAGGACTCTAAAAATATCCAAATCTTATTATGTGATATCATCTACAGTTAAATTCTGCTCCATGCTTCTAAAATTTGTATTATTATGCTGTATTAAGGATTTGTTCTGTTCTGTGTATTGTATTGTATTGACCCCCTTCTTTTGACACCCACTGCACGCCCAACCTACCTGGAAAGGGGTCTCTCTTTGAACTACCTTTCCCAAGGTTTCTTCCATTTTTCCCTACAAGGTTTTTTTTTGGGAGTTTTTTCTTGCCTTCTTAGAGAGTCAAGGCTGGGGGGCTGTCAAGAGGCAGGGCCTGTTAAAGCCCATTGCAGCACTTCCTGTGTGATTTTGGGCTATACAAAAATAAACTGTACTGTAATAGTAGCTCATTACTCAAAATGCAGAGCGCTCGGCCTGGAACCCGGATCCTTTGGGTTATAAGGCAATTCTTACCTCTACACCATTCAAGAATACATATCAGCTTTCAGTCAACTGACATCTGAGATTGGGCTTTTAACTCATTCACAACAACATGTAAATCGAATATTTTTTTTTTTATTGGCTATATTCTTGAACAAAAGCACAAGTGTTTATTTAAAATTTATACACTTCACGTAATTACTAGTATAACATGGAAAAAGTTTCTGCTTTCGGTATGTGTTCAGCATTTCTTACCTTGCATTTCACACTTACACAGATCATTGTAGACATAGAACACACATGAAATTTATGTATTCCAAATAACAATATATTATTTCTTTTACTTTATATACAACTCTTGGTACCTTACTGCCAGATAAAGTGACCCGAACTATGAGAATTTTGCGACGAACTCAACTCCATTGGTGTTGGAGTGGGATATCAGGCTGCAAGCTGCTTGTGCTGATCAACACATTTGCAAAATAAAAGACGCTAATAGGCTGGGATGGATTACAAATTTTTTCATAGGCTGCAGGGATTCTAGTGTTAAAGATAGTGTTGTCTTCATATCCGGTTTTGCGGAATCCACACTTTTCTAAGGAGCTCATCCTACAAACAGATGCAAACACGTTTGGATTGGGTGCTCTCAGAGTTTTAATGGGGAAGAACATGCTATCATGTTTCAGAGCATAAAATTGCTTCTCAGGGAGCATACTGTAATTAGTCGACCATCGGGAAGGAATGTTTGGCAATTAAGTGGAGGGTGGAGGCGCTCTGCTATTACTTATGGGGCAGGCAGTTCACCCTACTGACTGACCATGCTCCACTCCAGTGGCTCTACAGACAGAAGGATACAAATTCTCGGATCACTAGGTGGGTTCTTAGCTTACAGACATTTGATTTAGAGCTTTAATATCTTCACAGTTCTACACATGTCAACCCTAATGTCCAATCTCGTGTCTGTGAACTCAGCTTAGACTGTCACTTCATTCACACTGGTGTGAATAAAGCTGGGGAAGGGAGTGTGAGATTTTGGAGACCCCAGCAAACCCCCAATTGCAAAGTGTGCAAACTCTGTTAACACAGGCAAGGAATGGTTGTCTGCTGCTAGCACAACTGCAAGATTGCAGACTCATCGCGTAATGCTTCTGACACCTGAAGGCTAATGCAGGGAACATTTAAAAACAGCCACTGTTCTGGCTCTGTGCTCACATTCTGTCTTCTCTCGCAAGGAAGGCTATCTGATCTTTTAGGGGTAGAGAGATGCACCTAAGGCATAAATCCATCAGCACTTTTTATTGAAAAATGACAAGAACCAAAACCATGCCATTTCATTTTTTCATTCCCAATGCTCTATTTTGCCTGGCTATTTATTTATTAGTTTTGTAATTTTGAATTTTCAATTCTGCCGCATAACACGACAACTGCAAAAAGTATAGTACAAAAAACCTTAAATATTAAGAGTAAAAAGCCCTGGGATTATTTAAAAGCCCTAAAATATTATAAACACAGATATATTTTATCTTGAAAATAAAAAAAAAAACACTTATTCTGCTTGCAAGATGTTTAAACATTTACAGTATGAAAGGAATACTGCCCTACAGTATTTTTCCTTTGTTGTATTAGCTGTGAAAGTATTTTTAATCCTAAAGGAACATGCACACAAAATGAACCAATAATCCATCTATGAATTTTGCAAAATAATGAAGCCGATGAAAACACATTTGTTAAGATGTAAACTGTAAACCAGTCCACTGAGCTCTGCAAAATTTACACTTTTGCAATTTCACATTCAGAATATTTATTGTAGGTGTGTTTCTGTTTTTGTAATGTCAATGGCACTACAGATTTTTAGCTTCTTAAAATCATAATAACCATAATTTAATTGCAAAAATGTGTTATTTGGGCAGAAGTAATTGGCTTAAATGTATTGTTTATACAATTACATATAACAAAGTATAAAAATTATAATGTAGAAATTGCCTTTAAAAAACAACTTTTTTCACTTTGTATACAACTATTACATATGCTGATTTAAGAAATATAGAAATAAAAATACAATATATAAAATACAAAATATATAAATATTTTTGTAATTATTATTGTTATTCAACTGTGTGTGTGTGTGTGTGTATATATATATATATACAGTATATATATATATTGTGGTCACTATGTGGCGCTGCATCCACCAAAGCCTACACAGACAGGTGTGGACACAAGTTCAACAAAACACACACTTTTTATTTGCAGGGGAAATGCTTCCCAAGTAATGTTGCCCAGGAAAGCAGTTTACAAGGCACAAATGCACAATTCTTTTCTCTCTGTTATTCTTCTCCCTCCATTCCTCCTCCAGGAAGCATTGTTCACCTCTTTCTAACTCTGGTTTCCAAAGTAGTGGCTGCTGGCTTTTTTATGTGAGCCCCAGGAGTGCTTCTAATATCCCGAAGGATTGGTCTGGAAGCACTTCCAGGTAAGATGGGAGACTGATGATGTAGAGCTCAGAGGCCTCATGTATAACGGCGCGCGTAGAACTCGTACTATAACATGGCGTAAGCACAAAGCCGAAATGTGCTTACGCACAGAAAAATCCAGATGCAGGAATCTGTGCATACTCCAACTTCCACGTTCTTCCACTACATAAATCCCGATCAGCATGAAAAGTAACGCTCGTGCACGAACGTTATGTAAAGCCCCAACTCATCCCAGAATTACGCGTCTTTGAATATGCAAATCAATGTTATTCGCCCTTAAGCTCAGCTTTCTGTGAAAAGACAATGGGAAAAGCACAGGGGAAAATATAAGAATTTCAGTGAATACCAAGTGGAGGCAAAGGAAAAACAAACTATTTGTTTAATTTAACCGTAGTATAATCAACAAAAGGAAGTTGATCAAGTGACATAGAGTGTTGGAGAAACTTGAAAGCTCATGTTCACAAAATCACACAGTGCCAGAAATAAAAAAGAAGTCACATATCTAAGTCGCCGTATAAAGGCGAGTTGTAGCCCATTGTCTGAGTGTCATATGTAAGCTTATTAGGGTACAGAGAAAAAAAAGGCACACGGTGGGGAAAAAGCACGAAATGTCAACATCAATCTCCAAATTTCCACTTTAATTATGTAGTTTATTTTTTCATTAAAGTAGAACATCATAAACTTCATCTTAAAATCGTTTAATTAACCAGTTTCTCAAATCACATCGTAATTAAAGTAGCACATTAAATGCTTTGTTTTGTATGTGATCTTCTATGTGCTCTATGTGTGTGAATCACTACTTGCTTCTTAAACCGGCTCTCTTCCTCCAACTGGACAGAGAATCCATTACATTCGTGATATTACAGCTCTCTGAATAACTAAAATATTGAGATGTATACGTGATACCATTTTCATGATGACAGGAGTTAAAGCACGTTATTAAACATGGGTTTTACGGCGCAGTGATTCTGTGTGACCTTCAATGAAATAATTTATTGCAGCAGTACTCAGGGGGCTGCTCTTGGCTTGTGGTGGCCTTGGGCAGAGGAAGAATCGGTGGCTCCTTCGCCCACCAATGTCAATAAGGTAGCTTATGCACAGTGGATGGCCACGACCGTTGCGGACACTGAATAGTCGCCTCGTGCTCATGACACAAGCATTTAACTTTTGCCGAAATTTGTCGCTGCGTTTTTAGCTGTGTTGTTATTTTCTCTTTCTGTTTTATATTCAATACTAGCAGAATACCCGCGCTTCGCAGCGGAGAAGTAGTGTTTTAAAGAAGGTACGAAAAAGAAAAGGAAAAATTTTAAAAATAACGTAACATGATTGTTAATGTAATTGTTTTGTCATTGATATGAGTGTTGTTCTCATATCTATCTATCTATCTAGCTATGTTGTTCTCATATCTATCTATCTATATATATATCTCTATCTATCTATATATATATACCTCTATCTATCTATCTATCTATCTATCTATATATATATATATATATATATATATAGCAAAATACCCGCGCTTGGCAGCGGAGAATTAGTGTGTTAAAGAAGGAAAGAGAAAGAAAAGGAAACATTTTGAAAATAACGTAACATGATTGTCAATGTAATTGTTTTGTCACTGTTATGAGTGTCGCTGTGATATATATATATATAGCAAAATACCAGCGCTTATGCGATGTCATGTGTTAAAGAAGTTATGAAAAGAAAAGGAAACATTTTAAAAATAATGTAACATGATTGTCAAAGTAATTGTTTTGTGTATTTGGTGGCAGCGTCACAAAGTTGTTTTCGGTAGCTGCATCAGAAAATGTACCTCGACGTCTGACACGCCTCCTTTTTACTGTTTTCTCACAGCTTGGATTGCTGCTGTCATATATATATACACACACACATACACACATACATACATATATATATATAATATACATATATATATACACATACATATCTTCCTATCTACATATCTATATACATATCTACACACACAAATTATATATGTGTGTATGTATGTATGTATGTATGTATGTATGTATGTGTGTGTGTGTGTGTGTGTGTGTGTGTGTATATATATATATATATATAATCTAGATAGGGGTGTGTGTGTGTATATATATATATACATATACTTGTGTGTATGTTTGTATGTGTCTATATGTGTGTGTATAGCTTTGGTCACTGAGTGCAAGGGAAAAATAATGAAATATAGTCTATAAGTTATTAAACAGTAAAACATTAATGTTTTAAGAAGTACAGGTACGTTGAGCACTACTGGAGTGGTTGCGGGTAAACTACATTTTAAAGACTGTGTAACAAAACAGGTAAGTAACTAACAGCAGCTAAAATGTATATGGATCATCTCTCGGTAGTAGATCCCTTTTGAAAGGCGCTACACGACGGCTGTGGTATAGAAATTACATTTTCTATGTGAACGTTCAAATTTGTGCCTCTGGTAATGTGCCTTACCGGCAATTAAAGAAAATTATTTTTAAGTGTGAATCGCCTTAATATTATTTTGCCGTGGTGTAGAAAAGTGGTCCCATGTTTGCACTTGTCTGGGCTATAGCTCAGGGGGCGGATGAAAAAAATTAAAAGTGCTCACTTTGACTTAAGGCAGAAGCGCAGTCAGCGTCTCAAAGGCTGGCACAGCTATGCACGCGCTGGCTGCTCGACTTTTGCTGGGCAGGAGACCACAGTTTTGCAGACACGTTCATGATATCAAAAGTCTCAGCGCTCTTTGGAGGTCATTCATATATTATATATATAGCAAAATACCCTCGCCTCGCAGCGGAGAAGTAGTGTGTTAAAGAAGTAATGAAAAAGAAAAGGAAACATTTTAATAATAACGTAACATGATTGACATTGTCATGAGTGTTACTATCATATATATTCCTGCCTAAATAAGTCACCCTCGCTTCGCTCTTACTTTTTTACCGTTCATTTAATCATGGCTAGTGGCGGAAAAATTATAAAATGGAAGGAGGATGGCTTTACCAAAACAATTATTGATGGCGAATCGATTATTCATAAAGCTTAAATTGGTGATCTGTTTTTCTGTGTTAACCTCATATTTTTTCATACTTCTTCTCAAACTAAGGTGGTGCGAGGGTAAAATGAATCGGGATGCGCTGATCAATGTAATCGGTATACCAGGAAATCATGCATTGACAAAAGCTCCCCTTTGCTTGTAATGCAAAGTGTGATTAAATGCATTATTTTTCAACGCGTTATGGAGCACATGCATCGAAGCTTCTCAGCTGTGCTTGTGCTAAGAAAAGGAAAAATTTTAAAAATAGCGTAACACGCTTGTCAATGTGACCTTTTGTAAGTAGTGCCTGGAGGATTCAGTGTGTTGAAACTCTATAGAGACAGCGTGTGTATTAACTTGAGGTAAATGGGAGGAGATGATGACGTGACTCCCCACCCTTAACTGTCAATCCCCCACAAACACAGTCTCTCGGAATTTGCATAAGCACACCCCTTCACCTACAATTTTGACTTAGTTACAAAGTGATCAAAACTCTCGTTTAAATCCTGCGTCCTCTCATTAAACTTGTATCCCGCATTACCTGTGGGCATGTGAAACGCCAGCGGTAGCCTGTCTATGAACTTAATTTAAAGTTTAGGTTTACACCTTGCTTTCTTTCCGAGGTAGCAGCACTCATGAATATGGTAGTATATGCCACTCGCTTCGCTTCTTATTGTTTCGCTGCCTTCTCAATTATATAATGCATGTTTTCTTAAGCGCTTTTGTAGGTCTTCCTGGTTTTCTACGTACTGCGTTGACAGTCAGTTCACGTGATTACGTGGGAGGTGTGATGATGTCACACGAAACTCCGCCCCCTACGTCTTTGCAGCTCTACTCCATTACAGTTAATGGAGAAAAATACCTTCCAGTTATGACCATTAGGCGTAGAATTTCGAAATGAAACCTGTCCAACTTTTGTAAGTAAGCTGTAAGGAATGAGCCTGCCAAATTTCAGCCTTCTACCTACACGGGAAGTTGGAGAATTAGTGATGAGTGAGTGAGTGAGTGAGTGAGTGAGTGAGTGAGTGAGTGAGTGAGTGAGTGAGTGAGTGAGGGCTTTGCCTTTTATTAGTATAGATATATTGGCGTAGCCGCCCCTACAGTCCTTGCTTTTCTTTCTCCAAGTAACCGATCACCACACAATTAGCTCTGTAATAGACGTTAAGCCATCTGTAAGCTTAGAGCGCCGATTCTTCAAAATGTTTAAGGAACATTAAAATATCTTCGTAGTACATGTTTAATTATTCTATAGTTCACGACAGTCCCAGTGAAGAATACAGATTATTTAAATGAAGTTTAAGTTTTATCTGTATAATATAATAAACATATTTTGCTGCATTTCATCTTAAAAATTATATCGTCATCATATGTAAATACAAGCTTTATAAAGTGGCTCAGGTTGTGCGATATTATAACTGTAGTGCAAGTTTACAGTGGGGTGATTGTACTTATAAGTACAAATAGTTCTACAAGGAGCAATTGATTAAGTGTGTTTAAAGTTCTTGGGATGAAACTGTTTCTGAACCGCGAGGTCCGTACAGGAAAGGCTTTGAAACGTTTTGCCGTGGCTGAGACAGCATGTGCTTGAAGCTGTATACCGATAATTCTCTTTCCGATCAGCTGCTGCTGTGATTCACACTCAGATACACTGATATAAATACTCCAAGTGGTGCAGTGAGAGTAACATGGAAAAAGATGATCCGCTTTGGCAACTCCTAACAGGAGCAGCTGAAAGAAGAAGAAGAAGGTGCAGTGAGAGTAACAACGCTAAAGCAGTTATGGTATTTGGAATACTATGGCTATTCCCTGGACCATTATATTGTTACAAGTTAATGACAATCAGATGCATTACACTAATAAACAATATGCGGTTAGTTTCAGTGTATTTATAAAGCCGCATCAGGAAAATAAGGTGTAACCACACAGGAACAGTAGCATTGCTTTTACGCTGGGTGCCGCCAGTCTGCAAAACCGAGCGGAGAACTTGCGTACGACAAGGTATGAGGAACCATGGAAAAGTGCGTGGCTTTACGCCAAGTGTAGGTTTTATACATCGCGATTAGATTGTGGAAAAGTTCTTACGCAACATTTTTGTGCGTACGCACCATTTATACATGAGGCCCCAAGAGACACTGCAGCAGCTCCTGCAGAACCCCCTGGTTTTACTCATGGGACCAAACAAGGCGGTACCAAGCTCCAACTCCCATGAACCCCTTTGGGGGTCCGTGGTGCTGCAGCAACCCAAGGGGCTGCCTTCTAACATTCCAGAGGACATAATGACCACATTCTCTCCCCATGTCCTTCCATTGTGGAGGCATCCTGGCTGGCCAAGGGCCCTGGCTATCCCCCTCTATAGATATATAGGCAGATTTAATCAATATGATTGCTCAATTAAGGACAGCATCATATGTGCAAACATTTCTATATTTTAAGAAACAGAACAGTATTTTTAATTTATGTTATCCCAGAATGAAAACAACAGCTCATTCAAAAGGATGAAAAAATAGGAACAAATGGACCTAGAGATGGAAAGACAAAATTCAGAGGCTATACAAAATAAATTTTAGTAATCAGGCTAAGGTTGTTACCAGGGACCTCATGTAAAAATGGTGCATACGCAAAAAATGTTTCCATGCTCACATCACAATATATAAAAACTAAACTTGGCGTAAAGCCACGCACATTCTCATGCCAGCTCAAACCGTTGCGTACTAAAGTTTTCAGCATGGTTTTGCAAACAGGTGGCACCCAGTGTCAAAGCAGTGCTACTCTTCCTGTGTGGTATCTGTGTTTGTAATCACAGCTCTACAGCAGATGACTGGAAAGAGGATTAACGGGATACAGCATCTAGCACACACTGCCTCAGCCATGTGCACAGTCTACTTGAACCTCTACCATACGGCAAACACTAGTGCCTTTCCTGCACCATGTTTCCCCAAAAATCAGACAGTATAGTATAGTATACTAGTATATCAATAGTATAATAATAGTATATCAATTTTTGTTCCAAAAGATGCACTAGGGCTTATTTTCAGGGGCTATCTTACATTTATTCATGCACAACAATATACATTTATCCAAATACAGTTATGTCATTTTCTTCTGGAATATCATCACAACTCTCCACATTCAAACCGTGAATTCCAGCCTGAATTTCTTTCTCCTCCAGCCGCTTTTACCATCCTACAGGATCGATGTGCGTGCTTCTATGTTTGATGAATGGTTCGATGTGGTGAAGCAAAATACCAACATACAAATGTATTCATGTTACTTTGAAGTGTCGCATATTCCCCAAAATAATGACACAATACATTTTTAAAGTCTCACATACCATCTTCTGTGCCGTTTTTTTTTTTTTTTGCACCTTCACAATACCATCAGAAAGTACGGCGGTGTATTTGGGCCACAGAGAAAAAAATAAGGACAAAATGAAAATGTCTATTTTGTGATTAATATGGAATTTTTGGCTTTAACCTTGAAATGTCAACTTTAACCCCATAATTTACTTTATCATTAAAGCAGACCGTCGTAAACAACATCTTAGAATCAACCCAGTTGTTAAATCGCTACTCATTTCTGGGGCTTCCTCCTGACCTTACAGCAGCGGCATGCAGCATTGCCACACAGAACAAATTAAATTTATAATATTCCAGCTCTCTGCATATTTAGAATTCTTAGATTTATACTTGATATCACTTTCATGATAAAATGCATTAAAATATGTATGTTACATTTTACAGATAAATCGTTAACTTTGTTTAAATAATGAATACTGTTAATAGTTACACATATGGGGTGACACGGTGGTGCTGCTGTCTCGTAGGGAGTCACGTCCCTTGTGATCCCTGTCTGGAGTTTGCATGTTTTCCTGGTGGATTTCCACAGTGTGCTCAGTTTTCCATCCAAAGACATGAAGGTTTGGGGATTTGGTTAAGCTACAATGACGCTATTGTATGTGTGTGCTTGTGTTCACCTTGTGATGTGCTGATGACCCATCCAGGGATTTTGTTTCTGTCTTGTGCCGATCCTGCTGGAATGGATGCATCCCCGAATTGATGGATGTAATCATTAAACATCCTTTTCAGAGATATTGTGGCAAGGTGTCCTCTGAATTTAATAGATGTTTCGGGCACACGTATCACATCACGTGAAGTATAAACCCGGCCTTAGGTGCATTACTTTTTAGCTGACAGTCATGACTAGGGCTTATTTTTGAGGAAGAGCTTATATTACTGAGCAGCCTGAAAATTATGCCATGGCTTATTTTTGGAATAGGTCTTATTTTAGTGGAAACACGGAAGGGACCTCGCGTCTCAGAAACAGTTTCATCCCAAGAGTTCTAAACGCACTCTATCATTCCATCAATTGCTCCTGGTAGAACTATTTGTACTTAAAAATACAATTATCTCACTGTAAACAGTTGTAATATTGCACAACCTGAGCCATTTTATGAACCATTTGCACTATCTGCACTATAGTGTATGTACATGTATATTGTTCTTATGCTTTCATATTGCATATGCATGTTTCATTTTTCTATCTTATTATTATTATTACTGTTATTTTATTGTTAAATAAGAAAATAAGTTTATGGAGGATTTGTACATTGAATCTCACTGTACCATACAATAACAGTAATGGAATTCAATTCAATTCAATTCATGTACTATGAAGATATTTCAATGTTCCTTAAACGTTTTGAAGAATCGGCATTCTAAGCTTACAGATGGCTTGACATTTATTACATAGCTTATTTTGTGGCAAATGGTTACTTGGAGAAAGGAAAGGCAGGACAGGAATTGGGCATAGTATGTTTGAAAGAGAGAGTACTTCTGCAATAAATTATCGTGTGGGAGGCAGTAACAATCTCTGGATGGGGCGCCAGGTCATTGCTACCTCTGCACCACCATGCCCCCATGTTTAATACATGCTTTAATTCCTACCTCAAGAAAATATCAAGTATATAGTATTTAAATTGTTCAGAGAGCTTTGCAATGTATTCTGTGTCCTGTTGGCATAAGAGAAAGCCCGTTCACAGTAAGAAGCATGTAGTGATTCGCACACAGAGTACATAGAAGAACACATAGAATATGAAGCATATAATGTGCTACCTTAGTTACGATGGGATCTGAGAAACTAGTAAATTAAACGATTTCAAGATGTAATTGTGAGAGAAGTCAGTTTGGGGTGGCAGGTGTTTGCATGTGCATTACATTTCACCCTGACTGTGATTTATGTAGCGGGAGAAAGTGAAATTTGGCGTAGATTTATGCGTCTGGATTTTTTTTGTGCACACACACATTTCTGGATTTGTCCGTATGCCATATTTTAGTGTGAATTACATGCATAGTGTTATAAATAAGGCCCCAGAAAACTACAAAACCTAGCAAAGGTACCAAATAAACAAAAAAAAAAAAGTCAAGTCTCAAAAAAATTCAATTGTACTAACTGCAAAGAGGGTGCATAAGTAAAACTGGGAATATAATCCAGAGATGAATTAAGGTGAAAACCAAGCTAAAACTCATAAACAGGAAATTAATAAGCATGTAACTATAACTCTGAAATCATAATCAGAAAACAGAGCAGCAGTAACTTGTGTACCAGAATTAACAAAACAACAAAAAAGCATTCCTATTAGATTTGGGATAAAGTTCCCTGGAGCAGTGACATCCTTGACATTATTATGATATCCAAAACAAAAATGACATAACAAGTTGAACAAGCCTAGAAGTAAGCAGAAGCCAGACCAAGGAAGTATTCCATAAAACACACTTAGCAAAGTAAGCCTCTCTTAAATCGAGACACCAGGCTTATCTGAGCCTGTTTTGATTCCAACTAAGAAAATTAGGGCAAGTTGGTAACCACAGCAACAAACAGTTATATTTTAGGCACTTCAGTACCAGGATAAAGATGATGCTTAGTGGAGTGTTGTGAATTGAGAGTTCATGAAATTCCTGCTCAGTGAGAAAAAAAAACTGTGGTTAAGGTTTAGGGATTTTTTCAGCATATCTAATTTTGCTGATTTTTTTGTTTATTGACATAATGACAAGAACCAAAAACATACCATATTTCTTTTTTCCATCCCCATTGCTCTTTTTTTGTCAGTGAGAAACAAAAGGAAAAAGTAGAGCAAGAAAAAAATCTGTTAACAAGGGGATGTTTTATAATGTTAAAATTGTAAGGTTATTGTTATACCATTTCTAAGTCATTAAACCTTTAACACTAAAGTCATGTTCATAGTAATGTACAGGAAATGTCACACTTCAAGACCTTCTATGATCAACCCTGTCTTGATTTCATAGCCATAATTTGTGGAATACAACACTTCAGTGGTCTGCCACATATGCAAGCCTCACCCTTGTTAGCCTTGCCTGTATAGGTCCTAATTGGTGTGATTCTTTTAAAAGTTCAAAATACTCAAAATATTCAAAAATGACCTTCAATGCAGATGAAAACAGCAAATCTTGGGCTTAAAAGAACAAAAACAAAAGAGTCCATCATTAGGAAATTTATTTAATGAACAAAAAAACACAAATAACGTCAAATCAAGGAATAAGGAAGGGCCATAACTCCTCAGCCAGAATATAAAGTCTGAGGGCGGTTTCTCAACAATGTCATCTTGGTGATCCCACCTCTTGGGATTCTATCAATAAAACATAAGTAAAATACCCACAGCACATAGACATACTATATATAAACACTGTATAATATTTAAAGCACACAATAAATACAAAAACTACTCAATAGCCAAAAACAAAAAACATTTCCAAATCAAAAAAATTACTCAAAAAAGGAAAACATACATAAGCCAGGACAAAAATCCTGGCTGAAACATAACTTCATACAATACAAAATTCAACACTTTCTCCTGACAACTGGCATCCATTTTATTGTAATAAGACCAGAAAATTATGGCTCCCCAAAAAAGAAAATTATAATGGGAAAGTATGATAATAATAATAATTTAAAAAACAACATTAAAACTATAAGGAGAAAGGTAGGCATAAGCCCGGTAACAAACTCTAGCTGAGAAATAACACAGAAAACAGCACTCAATAGCAACAGATTGTAAATAAAGTTACCCAAAATAACAAATAATATTTCAAATAAAGAAAGAATTATTAATAACCATTCAGTCATTAACAAAAATATGAAGGAGTCAAAAAAAAAGCTTCTAAACAAAAATAATAATTATGACTATACTTTTGTGCAATTCAGAGTGCAAGACATTAGATTTTTAGAGCTTTGGCATGCTTCTGATCATGGGCCTTATGTATAAGATGCGTTTACGCTCGGAAACATGCATTGCCATTGTCACACACGTGTGCATAGGAGGCAGCTGAAGGGCTTAGAGAGGACTGATTATACATCTGCCCTTGGGGGGCGGCTTACGCTGACACTCTTTCTAAGTTCCCTACAGGTCTTTCCCGGGAAATCCCACCAGGAGCCACCAACTCGAAGCGGGACACATCATTTCCGGTCCCGGCCTCGAGGACGACATCACTTCCGGTCCCAGTCCCAAGGACAAAGTCACTTCCGCCCAACGTCCTATAAAGCCTCCCACCTTTGCTCTGGGAGGCAGTTCTGTTTTGGACTCTGTCATGTAAACTTGTCTACATGAATCATTTGCTTTTGCAGCCAGGAACCCGCATTAAACGGGTGGCTGCCCCAAACCTTGCCCTGCCTCGAGTCTCTTCTTGTTACACCATTTAATACTCAAAAGGTTGGGATTTAAAAAACACTAACTTTTCATTAAAATTGATTTAACGTTTTGGCTAATTTTGACTATCATTTTTCAACCATAAGTCCTATATATATATATGTTACATATGTTCTATATGTTAGCATTTTAACAAATCCACGCAGCAGGGCAATGAAGTGAACAAAGAGTCTAGTTTTGTTGCACATTTCAGTCATATTCTGATATTCTTAAACACAGTTAGCTTATATATTCTCTCAATACAGATATCATACCTGGCAATGACAGGGTTACCAAGAAGCCAACCATCACTCACAGTGTAGACACCCTTGGAGTCTACTTCTCACACTAGTATTTGATAAAATAAAGGAATCATGGATTGAGCCAGGTCCCCTCACAACAATGTTAGTCAGACACATTTAAGCATCAACAGCATTTATTTATATTGCACATTTTCATACAAATGATGTAGCTCAAAGTACTTTACAAGGTAATGAAAGAAAAAAATATAAAAATAAAATTAGGCATTACTAATTAACAAAGCATAAAGTAAAGTCTGATGGCCAGGGAGTAGAGAAAAAAAAAAAAACTGCAGGCGTTCCAAGGCCACGAGACCGCCCAGCCACTTCTAGGCATTCTACCTAACATAAAGGATCTAAATCAGTCCTCATGCTTTTCAGGCTTCATGTGGAAGAATTAGACAATGGTGGTCATGTGGACATCTGGCCTTCAATCCATCAATGTAGGGACTGCACGGTGCTTTGATCAGGTGGTGGTGGCGCAGATCGCCAATACTGAAAACCAGAAAAAGAACAGCAGAGAAAGTAGGGGTTAGTATGGATTTTGGAGCCATGAAAAAAATGCTAATTAAATGCATATGCTGAATATCCGGGTTACACTACCATGAAGCTATGAGAAAGCAATGTTAAAATAATGGGTTTTTAGCAGTTTTTAAAGTGCTCTACCATATTAGCCTGGCAAATTTCTCTCGGTAAGCTATTCCATATTTTAAGTGCATAACAGCAGAAGGCTGCCTCACCACTTCTTTAGAGTTTAGCTCTTGGAATTATAAGCAGATACTTATTTGAAGATCCAAGGTTATGATATGGAGTATAAGGTGAAAAGCATTCTGAAATATAGGATGGAGAGAGATTATTTAAGGTTTTGTAAACCATAAGCAGCATCACATATTAGTTGTATAGTACTTTCTGTTTACAAAACAAAATTCGGTCTGTGTTGGTGCCTTTATCTCAATATGGGTGAGATCAATTGTGCAAATTACTTTAGGAATTCAGCAATCATTGCAAATCATAAGAAATTCCCTTGGTAGCACCTGTAATTGAACAGGGATTACATGATTTCTGTGTGATGTCTGTATGAAACTTCATACACAATTCATTACACAACTCCAAGTGGACGGTATTCTGCCCCACATCTTGTTAGTTGAGACTGCTATTTGTTGAACTGTGCTCCCCCTTCATCTTGTCATTTATTAACACACCAGTCAGTCACGTCCTACACTCACAGTGGTGCTATAAAAGTCTATGAAACTCACGTAAAGCACGTAGGTCCCATAATAAACATTTGAATACAATACACCCCATGTCTCTCACGTAGGTACCCCTTTATCTCTTATTTTGGTCACGTCCAAAATGTATCCTTAGGGTATATAAACCCCTGGGTCTGGGTAGTTGTGGTACGCAGCAATATGAACCTCTGTCTACACGCTTCTCTTTGTCTTGAGACAACCGTGGAAATCACTCGCCTTGTAAATGTCTTTTAAAGCTTTATTGTTTAATGTATACTGTCTGCTATGTACTGCTTTGTAAATCATTCTTTATTGTCTTTGATTGTACACATGTAAATGCCTGTAT
Organism: Polypterus senegalus; assembly: GCF_016835505.1. Lineage (NCBI taxonomy): Eukaryota > Metazoa > Chordata > Cladistia > Polypteriformes > Polypteridae > Polypterus > Polypterus senegalus. Next base: position 155,550,436 of record NC_053154.1, read on the forward strand.
GTTTCTTTTGTATATATTGCAGTTTACAACGAGGTACGGCCAGTAAAAGCCTTCAAGAAAGCTCGCTCACCCCTTGTCATTTTTTATGTGGATGTGCCGAGTTGTTTAAGCTCTCTGCGGCCACTTTGCACGGAGAGTGCATAGTGAGGCAGAAAAGACGGCTTTAGGAAACTTATGTTGGCTTATAATGAAGTCATCATCATAAGCCAAAAATCATGTTGCCACTACCATTTATGCCATACAACACACCACTCAACTTGTATAACCTTTCTTTAAAATGATATTGGGTAACCCCTGAGAGCCTGTTGCCTAATACCACTCACCAACATGCAAAAACCATGAGAGAGGAGATATAATGAAAGGCACTGTCGCATATGGTCAACAATCTGACAGCTCAGTGCTGTAGAGCCTCAAAAGATTAACCTCATTGTGATGTCTTGTGTAGTACTGCACAACATAGCACAGAAACATGAACTGCCTCTGTCACTTGAGAGAGGTCAAGATGAGCATCATTATTTGGCAAAATAATTTCATTTTCTTAAAAGTTCAATAGGAATGTTCTTAATATCTCAAAGTTATAGGCATAAAGCCTGTGTCAATTCTCGCTATGTTTCCTTTAGTGTCTGCAGCACCTCGTCAGTCAACACACATTACTTGTGTTTCTTGGCACTGGCATTGGTCTAGTCACTGCATGACAGCACATTGCTATTGTTCTCTACACTCAGCAGCTGTCACTTTAAAACACTTATTAGTTTGTTCTTTTATTTGTGACTCCTGCACAGAGACCAGACATTCTTATCTTTAGTCAGCAATACCTCAAGTTCATATTCACTGAATTTTTATTTTCGGTGTTCTCCCGTGGTTTGTAGTAAAGATGTCGCACTGGAACATGGGTATATTTATGTGGTGATTAGATTACGATTATCCAAAAAAATTATTTTTTAAGCTATACATGCTTACTAACAAGAAGTGATGAGGAGTAGCTAAAAGTGTGTGTGTAAGTGCATAGTTTTAAGTTGATTTGAGATTTATAAAAAAAATTTGGCATGACATGTGGCCTAAGTACTGTTTTATAAGTGTCATTTTTTTGTGTATACACCATTTTTGCCTCTTGAGCATAAGGAAAATTTTAGTATGGAATCTAAGCAAGGCTCAGATACATAAATACTAGTCCATTTAAATACAGATGATCTGCTGAAGTTTTGTTATATATAGCAGTATCACTGCTATAATAAGAATAGATCACTACACAAAATACACTGGTGTGCAAAAGTATAAATTCAGTTGTCATAATTGTCTGCATGACAAAGGATTTGTACACATATTTATCCATTCAGTATTTTTAATATGAACTCATGCTATAACAATACATTTCCAAAGTCAAATGAAACCGTTTTCAACTCAAATGTAATGAACAGGTGGCTTTGCCTCATGGGAAACCACCCACAAAATACAGAGAATAACCAATTAAATACATATAAAATATATCAACTAAGTTATACTGTAAATGTATAGTAAAATATTAACAGAGATAACCAAACTAAATAATATGAACTCAAAAATGAAGATAAAAAGATGAAAAAAAGAAGAACAAAAAACATAAGTTATCAAAGGAACACTGGCCAAAACATAACGGATATGACATGAATGCTAAAGATTCAATCACGTTTCTACATGACTATTACAAAAAATTACAAAAAGATGCCTTTTCAAACATATAAAGAAACACAAAGAGTGGAGAACTGTAAACATTTAGATTGGCTTGATGTTTCTGGATTAATAGGCTTGTAGTTATTTTGAATTGTTCTATTTGTAGTGACTGAGTGTGACAGTCATTTTTGTCAACTATTATTTGTGCAAGTGTTTATGAAGAAAATTTCGATTTGACCCCTGTTGAGCTTGTTATCACTTTAAGTTTGTCATTGTTGTTGACTCTGCTGGTTGTAGTATGATAGTGTTAAGCTACCATTATTATGCTTTCTGTTTGTCTGAACAGTGCAAATGTTTTAAGGATGGAGGCACTGTTTTTGGCAATTTTGTTTATATTTCAACATGTTTTGTGTCATGATTGTGACTTTACTTGGGCGTATTCCTTGGTGCAGCTAGGAGTGCACATGTTGGCGTATGTAATATTCAGAAGTGACATAATCAGTTGGTGCTGCCAGCCATTTTAGGGACTACAGATGTATAAGATGACACTGCTCAAAGATATGGGCTTGACAATAGTCTTGTGTTACTAAAAGGAACATAAAATAGTAATTAAAAAAAAAATTACAAAAACTTATTAGCCCAGATACTGGGTCTAAACATTTGAATCCCAACATTAACAGAAGCTAAGTGGCAAAGATGGGCACTTATTCTAGTGGCATATCTATGAAATGAGGTACAAACCATTTAGGCAGCATGGTAATGCTGATGCATTATCCAGACTGCCAGTCCAGGAAGAAGCAGAGGAATGTAATTGTAATTTCATAGTGTTGTTCCTGGATGCTGTGCCTTTTCCAGCCATACATATTGTTGTTCAGTGAAAAATAGACCCAGTTATGCAAAAGGTAAAATATTATACGCTTCATGGGTGGCTTAGATGGGTAACTGAAGAGGATTTAAAGCCATACAAGGTAAAAAAAAACAAAAACACTAAATTGTCAGTCAATGTGACTGTGTAATGTGGGGATTTAGTGTAGTAATCCCAATATCCCTCAGAAAGCCAATATTAAAGGAACTGAATGAATATCATTTAGGAGTGGTGAAAATGAAAGCCAAAGCTTGCAGTTATTTCTGGGGACCAGGCCAGAACAAAGACACTGAAACAATGGTTTCAGAGTGTCATACATGGAGATGCATAGCATTTAGTACAATGCCTAAAGAAGGCACTAGAAAAGGCAAAATACTGATTTTAAAACACTACTTACATAAGTTTTTATTTTCTTATAGAGCTTATCTGCAATGTAAAAATGGTAAAGGTGGGGTTCAGGCAACTTTAAGGGTTTTTAAACCACAACAAGAAGTACTGGTAAAGAACTACAGGGGAGAGGAGAGTGAAAAGTGGGTGCCAGGAACGATTGTGAAGGCACTTCCAGTAACATTTTGTGGAAGTACAAGGTGTATGTAATATGTAAGAGACTTGTGGACCAAGGGCCTCATCTATAAAGCCGTGCGTAGAATTCACACTAAAACATGGCGTAAGGACAAAGGCGGAAATGTGTGTATGTACAAAAAAATCCAGATGCATAAATCTGTGCGTTCACCAATTTCCACGTTTTTCCACTCCATAAATCCCGGACAGCGTGAAAAGCAACGCACATGCACGTGCCTGCTGTCCCGCCCCTTCTCCTCCCAAAATTATGCCTCTTTCAATATGTAAATATACTGTAAATAGCCCTTAAGCTCAGTGTACTGTGAAAAAGGTAATGGCAAAAGCATGGGGGAAAACAGAAGAATTTCAGTGAATACCATGTGGATACAAGGAGAAACGTAATATTTGTTGGTTTAAACAGTGGTATAAACAACAAAAGGAAGTTGATCGAGTGACATAGAGTGTTGGAGAAGCTCAAAAGCTCAAGTTCACAAAGTCGCAGAATGCCTAAAATAAAAAAGAAGTTGTCAGATATTAAAGTTGCTGTGAAAAGTCGAGTCATAGCCCACCGTCTGAGTATCATATGCAAGCTTATTAGGGTACAGAGAAAAGAATAAAAAATAGTGACACAGTGAGAAAAAAGCTCAAAATGTCAACTTTAATCTTGAAAATTCCACTTTAATCACGCAGTTTATTTTGTCATTAAAGTAGAACATCATAAACTTCATCTTAAAATCGTTTAATTTACTAGTTTCTCAAATCCCATTGTAACTAAAGTAGCACATTAAATGCTTTGTTTTGTATATTTTCTTCTATGTGCTCTATGTGTGTGAATCACTACGTGCTTCTTAAATGGGTTTTCTCTTCCTCTGACAGGACACAGAATTCATTACATTCGTGATATTACAGCTGTCTGAATAATTAAAATACTGAGATGTACTGTATACTTGATATAAATTTCATGATGGTAGGAATTAAAGCATTTATTAAACATGGGAACACGGTGGCGCAGTGATTTTTCATGCCTCACGCAAGATGCTTGCTGTGCTGTGCTGGAACTTTGATGAAATAATTTATTGCAGGAGTGCTGTCTCTTTCAAATGTACTAACCCCCAATTCCTGTCCTTCCTTTTCTTTCTCCAAATACCCAATCGCCACACAATCAGCTCTGTAATAGACGTTAAGCCATCTGTAAGCTGAGAACGCTGATTCTTCAAAACTTTTAAGGAACATTGAAATATTTTAGTAGTACATGTTTAATCATTCTATCCACCTATCCTTCCAGTGTCGCGCCAGCCCCAGCAAGAATACAGTGCGACGCAGGAACAATTCCGTGAACGGAGCGTCAGCTCCTTGCTAGCACTGCAACACCGTGTCCTCACATGTTTAATTATTAACAATATACAATATTTAACATTTTAATTGTTAACATTTTATCTGTTTAATGTAATATAACATATTTTGCTGCATTTCACCGTAAAAATGATATCGTCATCATATGCAAATGCTCAGGTTGTGCAATATTATAACTGTTATCGCAAGTTTACAGTGAGGTGACTGTACTTATAAGTACAAACAGTTCTACAAGCAGCACTTGATGGACTGATTGATTGTGTTTATAGTTCTTGGGATGAAACTGTTTCTGAACCGCGAGGTCAGTACAGGAAAGGCTCTGAAGTGTTTGCCGCATGAGAGCAGTTCAAATAGGCAACATGGCTGAGGCAGCATGTGCTAGATGCTGTACACTGATAATTCTCTTTTCGATCAGCTGCACTAGAGCTGTGATTCCACACTCAGATAGAGTGATATAAATACTCCGAGTGGTGCAGTGAAAATAATATGCAAAAAAGATGATCCGCTGTGGCAACCCCTAACAGGAGCAGCTGAAAGAAAAAGAAGAAGGTGCAGTGAGAGTAACAACACTAAAGCAGCTATGGTATTTGGAATACTTTGGCCATTCCGTGGGACATTATATTGTTACGGGTTAATTACAATCAGATGCATTAAACTAATAAACAATATGCAGTTAATTTCAGTGTATATGATAAAGCTGTATCAGGGATGTGGATCTAAAAAAGAATGGGAAACCACACTGGAACAAAAGCACTGCTTTGATGCTGGGTGTCGTCAGTTTGTAAAACCGAGCAGAGAACTTATGTACGCCAGGGTTTTAGCTACCGTGAAAATGTACGTGGCTTTACGCCAAGTTTAGGTTTTATATATCGCAATTTGAGAGTGGAAACGGGAGTATGCAACATTTTTGTGCGTATGCAACGTTTATACATGAGGCCCCAGATTATCAGCACACAGTTGAAGAACAAATGTGAACTTCAGTTATATTTTCTAGGATGATTCACCCCGACAGAAAAGTACAGATGGTACATGTATTCAAAGAGAGGTGTCAGCAGTGTCTCCAGTTGCTCCTTTGAATTAGCAACATTACAATCAATAGGCAATAACACATAAAGAAATAATAATGTAAGTGCTATTGCATTTCCACTTTTACACTCATTATATATGCTACCAAACATCTGTGACATCTTGAATCCTGCAAAATAATAACAGTTAAATACCCACACATCCTGCACCAATGGCAACTTCTGAGTCATTCACCACATCTGTCATGCACATCAACAGACACAAACTAGAAGTTTACATTGAAAAATTCTGTACAAACCAGACAGAAGGAGTGCTTAAACCACCACAAAGCAGTACCACACTAATAATATTAATTCATTAACTTTGTCTCTCAGACCTATCCACACTGGACTTTCATGGCTGCAAAGTTTTAATTGCATCTTCTGTTTTAGTTTTCTTCACCAGTTAATGCTGTATGGAAATCATGAGCAGTCCATTAAGGTTGTCCTGTTTCATTACATTGAGAAGACAGGTTTAGGGTTAGGGGTAGAGTTATGCAGCAGGAGAGTTGTGGTCATTTTAAAATGTGCCCTTAACCTATCCATGATCAATCAGAATTGGTGAGAGTGCCATAGAGTTGCAGGTGGATAGCCTGACCTGAGACAAACAGATTACTCATGTGGCATGATAAGAGAGACCTTGGTAGAATGATGTGCTCATTCATTAATAGATTATATAATAGCTTAAAGATGTACATTTACCACTCTATGTAATCACTTAGTTTGCCTTTACAGTATGGATGGGCCAGCCCTGATTGTTTCATTCATGACAATGCAAGCCAATACACAAGCAATGCCTATCCCCCTCTGAAGATGCCCCTCTACCAAACTGGTATGTAGAGATGTTGCTATTGTCTCTGTGGATGTTCCTGTCTAGGGGTCATGCCTGGCTCACCACTGTGCTTTTTAAGGTTTCTTTAGTGTAGTGCTGGCTCAAAGACTAACTGCAGTCAATCAAATATGTCAAATCATGCATAGAAAACAGAATAAGACAATTAGAATAATTTTTGTATTACTGTCTGTTGTGTTTATTTCTCCTTTTCCTTCAGCTCATCTAAATTGGATTCCATATTTTTCCACTTGACCTTTATATGAAGTCCAGAGGACAAGGACTCATTTGGCTTAATCAGTTGTACCTGCTTCCACTGTGGTCAAGAAACACAGATCTTGGTAGATTATCAAGACAAGTCTGATATATTCTTTCTTAATAATTTCTTCATTTATATGCATGTACATAAATTTAATGAGCTTTCCAGTGATACCAGTTAAATGCAGAGTTTCAAGCAAAATTGTTAAACTTTCAAGACTGCAAGAAAAAAAAGCCTGTAACCAAAATATAAAATAGTTAACTGCTTTCATGCATGACCTTCTAACAACTGAGAATATTCCCTTATTTAGATTTAATAATTATTTTTCTTTATTTTTTTTTATCTTACTGCTTCATTCATGAATGAAAACAGCAGTTCTTTTTATTTCCATCCAAATGTTCAAAGGCAAAGGGACAACCCTTTAAAGGTTTATGTTTTCAGTAGTGTTAAAGCAGAGGTTTAGTATTACTTTCTTAGCTATTCTGTATGCCCCAGGCAGTCACAAAGCAAACTCCATTTCCTTTCAAATAACTACACTGTCATCTCTGATTAAGTCCTCACCACCTAAAATAATAAGAAAGCTTACATTGGTGATACATTGCTATAGTATATGTTGCAATCAGGAAACAGATATCTATAATTACAAGTGAGCTCTGCTGGAAGATCCCCAGGGCTGGGAATGAGCATGCAGAGCCGGAGGTCAGAGAAGCTGAAGTACATGGATGGAATTATAAACATGAAAACCTTTGCAGGCAGGTTGCTGTCTCTCACTCATACTGTTCACACTGTGTATGTTTCAGTCCTGTATAAGTCACAAGTCTTAACTTTAAATACAAAGTTTAACATTATGTTTAGCTTTGCTTCTGCTTTTACAAGTAACCTAAACTTACTGCAATGAGTACTTTTTAAATAAGTAATTGATTACATACTTTTACTGAATAAAGCATTCAATACTCAGTACTCAGAATAATTATGTTTCAAAACAAGCTAAATATACATCTCCATCATCATACACATTTTTACATTATTTTTCGGTTTATAAGATAGATTTATGATGGATTTCCCAGTTTCTTGCTGCAGAGTGTACAACATGTAACAAAATAAGACTGTGAGGCAGAACTCTTTTCAGGTAATATGCAAGGTTTAGTAACAGAACATTTTAGTGAGATAATTTAGTATAAATGAAGAATTCTCTTTACAGTATATGTCCTGTTGGTAAGTGAAGTGGTCATTTTAATACTGTTGCTGGTAAAAAGCATTTTCATGGACATATCCAAACATTTTATCTCTCTCTGGTTTCAGTTTTGTCCAAATTCAGTTTCTGAGTCAATGACAAAGTAATAATAATAATTTTTTTTAAATATAAACTAGAAATTCACTTGTCTTCCAGTCCTGATTCCAGGCTTTCTGTATGCGTTATTGAAACAAATGAAATTAGGCACATCTTAATGAGAATATTGGAAGAAAAAATGTAGGAAAAAATGTATGGCATGGAAATACTTTATATACCAGCAATTAATTTATTTGTGTTAATAAACAATTTGTTAATGTGATTAAATTAAGACATTTAATTGTAAGTGACTTTAAATACCCAAATATGAATTCAGAACTTATTAAATATTAAGTCTCCTGAATAAGAGCTCATAAAAATAATTAATGATAGTGCATGTTAAATAACCAACAAAAGGAAGGCTTAGATTTACTTCATATTCTGCAATAATTTAGATAGAAATCTTCCTGCTGTAACATACTGCACTTGGATTATAAAGGCTTGTGGCCATATGTAAGATATTTTACTTATATCAATAAAGGATGAGTTTGAACTATTGATATTTTGATGGCTTCTACTTTTATATAAATACTACATTGAAAAATTACCTGCATGTGGCATCTTTTGAAATAATTTTGTGAGACTTCTGAACTCTTTTGTGACCCTTCCCAACTGGACAACACACAGAAGGTTACTTGTCCATCGCTGTGGCAACTGCAGATTTACAGCTCCACAGAAACAACTACAAGCTGACTGCTGTCACACGCAAAGCGCTGTTCACCCAGTGGATGATGCAGTGAACATTATAACTTGACCACTGAGCCAGCCCCGACCCTGCCATATTTGCTGTGTCTGTGTATAGTAGAATGGAAGATCCTGCTACAATAAATAACTTTACTGTTGTTGTTTTGTGTTGAATAAAGTTGGTTTTGCTAAAGTACTGAGACTCAGTCTCATCTTTGGGATGCAAGACACCAATTCATGTGTAACATGGTACCAGGAGTGGGGTCTTGCACAAATGGAACCACAAGAGGCACATAACATCCTGATAATGGCATTATTTTTAGCTTTGCTTCTGCTCATACAAGTAACCTAAACTTACTGTAATGAGTATTTTTTAAATGAGTAATTAATTACATACTTTTACTGAATAAAGCATTCAATACCCAGTATTTAGAATAATTATGTTTCAAAATAAGCTAAATATACATGTCCACTGAGGAGGCTCTACAGGTCATGCAAAACCTCTCTCCTGAAAGGCTTGATAGTTATGACTTCCTGAAGAAACAGGTCCTCCTCCACGCAGTTATCAGCCCAATGGCTAGGGGGCGACAGTTTCATCTGTTGCACATTGACACAGATCACCCTATTTGAAGACAGATCCAGGACTTAGTGTACCTGATTCAAAGGTGGATCCACAGGGACACTTTTGAGCACATTGTGGAGAAACTGGCTATTGACGCAGTCCTGTTGGGGATATATGTGGGCTTTTGAGATGAAATGCTCCAGAACAACGTCCACTTGCTGTTAGACCTGACCCACAGACTGGAGGTCACCCAAGCCACCTGGAAACAAAGGGGCTACAATGACTTCGATCCTACCAAAACAGGCTCCTCAGGTCGCCGGCGACATCGTAGGAACACCATAGTGCAGACTGAACGCAGCTGCTTTCTCTGTTATCAACCAGGACATCTGGTTCGGGATTGCCACCTCCCACCTGCACAAACCATGGCCATTGGTCTGCCCCAGGGCCTCTAGCTCCCTAGTTGTAATAAGTTCTTTTGCAATTGCGGCATTTTAAGTAACCAGAAACTATATAGACATGATATTAAAAGGCGATATCCCTCCCATAGTGATATGACAGTAAGAAATCACATAAGAGAAAATAACTTAGCTTTCTTTACTGACGATTTACGCGGCATTACAAACGGAGGAAGCCATAGCAAGACAATACTTTTATCAAGGTGGGAGCTTGATGTATACAGTCTGCCATTTTCCATCGCTGCGCTGGAAGGGTTTTCAGGGCAGATGACGTAATCTTCCATCAGTCCATCGGCTTTAAAGGTTTGGCTGCTTGCTGTCCAAGTCTTTTTATACTGTCTTCTCCATGTGCAGGCCCTTACTTAGGTTCCAAACAAGGCCAGGAGAGGATTCAATTTCATCTCTAACATACAGAAATAGTACAATGCCCGTTTTCCTAGTTTTACCTTTCTCTCTTCAAATGCTTGAATAGCAGTTCTAAATGCTGAGAGCCCCCGTGTGCTAACTTTGGCCTGGCCTGTACATGTGAGTGGATTTTTGTATAGAACACACAGACATTAAACTTATTATTCTGATTACAATTGAACATGAGTTGTCCATTGACGTTGGGGATGAAATCTCTAGAGAGGACCTGGGCAGCTGGTGGACTTTATCATTCGGTCACTCACACAAATAACCTCCCCAGTCCGCAGAGCCGCTACGGACCCTGGCAAAATAGCAATGGGTTGTTTGGACCAATGCCTGTGACACAAACTTCTCAGACCTAAAAGCTGCTTGATCCTCATTCACGCTTCTGTGAAATCCAGACTTTTTGGGGGAATTTATTTTGCAGACGGATGCAAGTGCTTTCAGGTTAGGAGCAGTGCTTTTTCTGACTCAGGTGCCGCCGCGAGTGGCAGCCTTTCCAGCAGCTCCGTGTACGACTTTTCTACAATCTTTTCTTTATTTTACTGATCACTCCTATCACTTTCTTTTATGTGGACACCATCCTAACCCACTCTCACCTCGGAGTACTGCAACCTCTACCCATCCTTCTGCTGATACCAGCATAGGAGAGACATCCACACCCATAATTACAGCAGCCCAGGTGAGCAGAGAGCTGAGGAGACTTCGTGCCAGCAAAGCAGTGGGTCCAGATGGAGTATCACCACAACTGCTGAAGGCCTGTAAGCTGGAGCTTGGGAGTCCTCTACAGCACATCTTCAACCTGAGCCTGGAACAGGGGAGAGTCCTGAGGCTTTGGAAAACATTTTGCATTACCCCAGTCCCAAAGGTATCACGTCCTAGTGAGCTGAATGACTTCTGGCCTGTCGCTCTGACATCACATGTGATGAAGACCATGGAGCGGCTGCTGCTTCACCACCTGAGGCCACAGGTCTGCCATGCCCTGGACTCTCTGCAGTTCGCATACCAGGAGAAGGTGGGAGCGGAGGATGCCATCATCTATATGCTACACCGATCCCTCTCCCACTTGGACAGATACAGTGGTGCTGTAAGAATTATGTTTCTGGTCTTCTCTAGCGCCTTCAATACCATCCAACCTCTGCTCCTTAGGGACAAGCAGACAGAGAAGGGAGTAGATTCATACATGGTGGACTATCTTACATACAGACCTCAGTATGTGCATCTCGAGAACTGCAGGTCTGACATTGTGGTCAGCAACACAGGAGCGCCGCAGGGGACTGTACTTTCTCCGGTCCTGTTCAGCCTATATACATCGGACTTCCAATACAACTTGGAGTAATGCCACGTGCAAAAGTTCACTGACAACACTGCTATCGTGGGCTGTATCAGGAGTGTGCAGGAGGAGGAGTATAGGAACCTAATCAAGGACTTTGTTAAATGGTGTGACTCAAACCACTTACACCTGAACACCAGCAAAACCAAGGAGCTGGTGGTGGATTTTAGGAGACCCAGGCCCCTCCTGGACCCCGTGATTATCAGAGGCAACTGTGTGCAGAGGGTACAGACCTATAAATACCTGGGAGTGCAGCTGGATGATAAATTGGACTGGACTGCCAATACTGATGCTCTGTGCAAGAGAGGACAGAGCCGACTATACTTCCTTAGAAGGCTAGCATCCTTCAAAATCTGCAATAAGATGCTGCAGATGTTCTATCAGACGGTTGTGGCTCTATTGTAGGCACGGAACTGGACAGTTTGACATTCATGGCAGAGCAACGGCCGCTGAGCAGGCTTCTGTCAATCATGGAGAATCCACTGCATCCACTGAACAGTATCATCTCCAGACAGAGGAGCAGCTTCAGTGACACACTGCTGAGGACTGAGGAGGTCGTTCTTCCCCCACACTATGCGACTCTTCAATTCCACCCAGTGGGGTAAACGTTAACATTATGCAAAGTTATTGTTTTTTTTACCTGCATTTTTATCAGAGATCTTTTTATCACTCTCTAATATTGTTTTTTTATCAGTATGCTGCTTCTGGAGTATGAATTTCCCCTTGGGATAATAAAAGATATCTATCTATCTATCTATCTATCTATCAGGAAGAACACCCAATCACATTTCTCATTAGGAAACTGCTTCCTTGGGAGCTCAATTATTTGTCCACTGAGAAAGAATGTTTAGTGATTAAGTGGGCTGTAGAAGCCCTGCAGTACTACTTGTGGTGATAGCGGTTTACCCTTGTGACTGACCACACCCCTCCCCAGTGGCTCTACAGATAGAAGAATACGAAAACCCAGCTCACTCTGTGGTTTGCCACTGTCACAGGGCTGCAAACATCAGTGCTCATGGCTGGTGTGGACAAAGCTAAGTGGGGGGGTGTGAGACTTCTGAACTCTTTTGAGACCCTCCCCAACAGGACGACAGCCAGAAGCATGATTGCCTCTTTTGAAAAGGATGACATGCAGAAGCGTGAGTGCCACGTCTGTTGAAGGGTGCTTGTCCGTCTTCAAGGCAACCACACATTTGTAACATCATAGAAACATTTACAAGCTGACCGCTGCCATGCTCAGAGCGCCGGTTACCTAATGGGTGATGCAAGGAACATTATGACTTGACCACTGACTTGGTCCCAACCTGCCTGTTTGCTGTGTCTATGCATAAAAAGGTAGATCCCACTACAATAAATGACCTTGCTGTTCCTGTTATTAGTTGAATAAAGCTGGTTTGGCTAAAGTACTGAGACTCAGCCTCATCTTTGGGGTGCACGACACTGACTCACACATCACAATCTTTTTGCACACTTTCAGATAGTTTGTGCTGTTTAAAAAGTCCTGGATATGACTCTTGTTGTCACAAAATTTTGATAAGTATCCTTCACCACCCACCTTAGTGCTTTGGTTGTCCATAAGCATATTTTTGAGTAAGGGCTGATATTCAGTTAGTTAACTTACATTCATCACCTTCATTAAGACTGGACAGAGTTAACAGAAGAATTACTATAGTTGAACTCGCCCCTAATGCTAGTGCATCACCAAAATTTGGATTGAATGACAGGCACAATGTGATTTGACATAGGCAGGATTTTCAGCAGTCATGAATGATAAGAATGACCTGCCATCATTTAACTGTGCTGAAATTTTGAGGGAAACATGAAGATAATAAGAATCTCAGTATACAGTGTACATATAATTGTAAACCTGAACATAGAAAGTGAATCTGTAACATATATTACTCATAATGTGTACTAAGAAAAAAATAATAATGATTAAAAAGGAAAAGAGGAAGTTAATATGCATTATGAATTGAAATGTAATTTTCAGTGTTGATACATTTTGCTAATTGGAATGGGGAAGCCATTGGGTTGGCAGGCAGCTATTAGAGCAATGAGCAATTTTCTATTATGATACAGTATGATCCACTTAAAATAACTAGTCTCAGCCCAGGATTAAAGCACTCATTTGGTCAGATTCATGTTTTCTCAAATATACAGGTTTTCTTCCTGCAGACCCACAATTATACAGCACACCTCTGTCATTATTTTTGCTTGCCTGTTCTTATGCAAACAGTTCACAATATGCCATGCACTGACACCACAGTGCACTGACACCACAGTCCACTGCCTGTTAGTAGTTGCTTCAGACTTTACCCAAGTGTGATTTTCACAGTAGCTTATCTATTTACATTTACTTATTAGGCTGACACCTTTATATAAGGCAACTTACAACATTTATGATACAATTGGTTACATTTCTTTAGGTTTTATAATTGGAGCATAGGCAGTTCAAGTGACTTGCTCATGTTCACAGTGTCAGAAGCAGGATTTCAGCCCACAACCTTAGTGTCCAAGCCCTTAATCACTACAACACACGCCATTCCTGTTGGGAGCATCCCTCCCTCAATCCAGTTAACCTAGCTGAGAAAGGAACTTGGTTTCCATTACTTAACATGCAAGCAGGAAAGCAGGTAAACAAATTTTAATCTTTAACTGTTATCCTAATGGTTAGTACAATAAGTAAAAGAATATAGAGTGTCAATTCACACCATATGACTTGGATTGTCCTGTAGTTCTGTGAAGTAGATGAAGATCAGCAACAGTGATTATCTCCAGTTTTTATCTCTTATAAACAAAAACATGAACATCAAAGCAATAAACCACATAGCAGCATTCCTAAAACTCTAGGTTTATAATGCTGTACAGTTCTAAAAGTTTTCAATTAAAAATAATTATTAAAATATTCAGGTAATTCTTATCTAATATAAAAATATTTACAAAGTAGTTGCTTATTTTTAACATAAAAGGCTGCTTTAGCATTGAGAAAGTGTCTTTGTAAAAATTCTCAGTTACACTTTTAAACGTTTTTTTCCACACCTTAGAGAAGAATTCTGATTCTTTGTTATACACTGCAAACAAGTGACAGTACCACTATTAATACTAATGCTGATACAGGTCTCAATGGCAGAGAAATCATCTTTAACTTAGAAGGCAACATTTATCCTTATACTTTGCATATTTTAGAGAATGAGAGAGTTGAACAAATGACATTCCACCACACAAGCAGAAAACAGTAAGCAGCCTTACAATTGTTCTTCTATAACCCAGATGGTAAATGTCTGCTGTTTGTCTGAGGCAACTTTGGAATTTCACAGGAAGAAGACACCACTGTCTGACACTCGAGTCAAGATCCAGGGAAGTCCAGGTAGGGGTTCTTGTTAATTTCATTTTGTTATAGTTAAGAGAGCAAAAATCAATACAGAAGGAACATTTTAAAGTAAAGTTTTATGCATTTATACATTTTCCCCCAATAAGCAAAATCTTCCATAATCACATTACATATTCAGAATAAATGATGACAAGATACAATTACTTTGTTTACCTGTAATAATAACAGCAAGTAAAATAAAAAAAACGTAGGGTAATATATTTCAGTTAGTCAAGCTGTTAGTGGATCCAAATCTTAAGAAAATATTTAAAATGTACAGCAGGTTTTTATTATAATGAATGACAGAGCAGTGAATAGCTTAATCATATTTTTGATATTGAAATGTAAATTTAATTTGCAGCCTTAAGGCTTTGTTAAAACTTTTTAACATTCCTTTAGACTGAAATGTCTGTGGAGCATTGGGATTATTGCACCAATGCCTTTTCGACAATGAGCTCACCTTTTAGCTCTCTCTCTCTCTCTCTCTCTCTCTCTCTATATATATATATATATATATATATAGTGGTGATTATTCTTGCCAAAATAATACTTCACAAAAACAAACAAAGTTTTGGGGACTGTCCCTGTATATTGTCATCCAGACAATAAAGAAATAAAGTGATTCAAAGTCTTAATTCGAACAATTAACATATTTTACTGGAGGAAAACAGTGGATTTATAACAAAAAAGATTATGGGACAGGAAATGGTTGGCAGGAAGTGACGTTGCAACAGAAACTGGAACCAACGTCATATGATGAGATGGAAGTGAGGTGATTTGATGGAGTCGGAAGTGACGTCATCATGTTTGGCCGGAAGTGACGTCATCACGGCCACTTTGGAACCCAGAATTTGAAGGAATTATTTTTCTTCAGGTTTTCTGTTTCTTTAGGTAAGTACCACGTGATAACCCTTTATCTTGTGATATTTCACTAACCTTTAGGCTCTTTGACTGCCACCTAATTGCACATGTGTGACATGACCCCTCCCCTCAGCCCAGATCCATCGGGTCGGGCAACCTGCACTGAAAGGTCGTGGACACAAGAGAGAGCGTCTGCGTTGGCCTGCAAGGATCCTTTACGATAAATGATACTAAAACGATAAGGCTGAAGATCCAAAAACCACCTAGTGATGTGAGGGTTAGACCCACGATGAAGGGACATCCACTGTAAAGCGGCTTGATCTGTCACCAGAGTAAACTCACACCCCAATAGGTAGTACCTTAAAGACGTGATAGCCCACTTGATCGCCAAGGCTGCTCGCTCCACCGCAGCATACTTGGTCTCTCGGTCCAGCAGTTTCCGGCTAAGGTATATAACAGGGTGTTCAACACTGTCGACGCACAGGCTCAGCACAGCACCCAATCCTGTGGCCGATGTGTCGGTCTGGAGGATGAAAGGAACAGAAAAATCAGGAGATCTTAAAACAGGTGCTGGTGTAAGGACCAATTTTAAGTCAGTGAATGCTTTATCAACCGAATCATCCCATACCACTTTTAAAGGTGCTCGTTTCTTTGTTAAATTAGATAAGAGCGTAGCAATTTCAGAGAAATGGGGTACAAAATGGCAATAGTAACCCATCAATCCCAAAAATGCTAGTACCTGCCACTTATTTATCGGACGGGGCCAATTCATGATGGCATCAATTTTATTACATTGTGGTTTAACAACACTCCCACCTACTAGGTAGCCTAAATATTTGGCTTCTCTTAATCCAAAAAAACATTACTTCGGATTAATATGAAGCCCCTCTGATACTAGCATGGAGAGTATTGTTTTAACCTGCCACAAATGGTCCTTCCACGTGCCAGAATAAATTACAACATCATCTAGGTAAGCAGCACTATATAAATTGTGGGGCTGTAGCAGTGTGTCTACTAGATGTTGAAAACTAGCTGGTGCCCCATGCAAGCCAAAAGGAAGGACCCTGTATTGCCTATGTCCACTGGGTGTACTAAAAGCGGTTTTCTCTTTAGCGGAGTCCGTTAAGTGAATTTGCCAATACCCTTTCATCATGTCAAGAGTAGGTAGGAATTGTGCGTTCCCCAACTGATCAAGTAGATCCACTTGCGGCATGGGATACGCATCAAATTTAGAGACCTGATTAAGTGGCCAAAAGTCATTGCAGAACCTCCATGACCCACCAGGTTTAGAAACTAAGACAATTGGACTAGACCAATTCCTCAATAACCCCTAATTCCAGCATTTGTCTAATTTCCAACTCTACTTCCGCTTTCTTTGCCTCCGGGAGCCTATATGGTCTCTCTCTGACTATCACACCAGGGTTAGTAATAATGTCATGAACAATCAGCACAGTATGTCCAGGTATCTCATCCACAACTTTGGGGACAGACAATATAGCCGCCTCAAGATCAGATGTCAAAAACCAAAATTAATGTGGGCACATAACATAAAAAGAGAATGAAGCTGGCCGGAAGAGGGATCAAGATCCCTGACCTTCCATGGTTTCAGCAAATTAATATGATACACTCGGTCGACGATTAGGTTATTTATACAAATAATCAACGAGTCCTTTTCTTTCCTTAATTTCATAAGGGCCTTGCCAATGTGCTAATAACTTTGAATGAGAAGTTGGGACAAGTACCATTACACAATCACCCGGGACGAATTCCCAAATGGTGATGTTTCGGTTATAATAACGGGACTGCGCTGCTTGTGCTTTTTCCAAATTCTATTTTAGGATAGGTCTAATTTTCTCTAGTCTAGATAGATACTTTATTAATCCCTAGGGGAAATTCACATAATCCAGCAGCAGTATACTGATATAAAAAACATTATTAAATTAAAGAGTAATAAAAATGCAGACAATAACTTTGAATAATGTTAGCATAGTGTGGGGGAGGAACTATCTCCTCAGTCTGTCAGTGGAGCAAGACAGTGACAGCAGTATGTCACTGAAGCTACTGCTCTGCCTGCAGATGACACTATTCAGTGGATGCAGTGGATTCTCCATGATTGACAGGAGCTTGCTTAGTAATTGCGCGATATATTCAAGAATATTTGAAGTAGGGTGGACCTCCTCTTCCCATCCTTCTTTTAGCATATCCAAAAGCCCTCTGGGTTGTTTTCCATATAATAATTCAAAAGGAGAGAAACCAGTAGAGGTCTGAGGGACTTCCCGATAAGCAAACAAAACGAGAGGAAGTAACTGATCCCAGTTTCTTCCATCCTCGTTAACTACCTTATGTAACATTTGTTTCAAAGTTTGATTAAAATGTTCTACCAACCCATCAGTTTGGGGATGATAGACGGATGTTTTCAGATGTTTTATTCAGAGTAATTTGGCTACTTCCCTGAACATCTCCGAAGTGAAAGGAGTCCCTTGCTCCATTAAAACCTCTTTGGGATCCCAACATGAGCGAATATTCCTGCTAATTCCCGTGCGATGTTTTTCGTATTAGCTAAGCGCAACGGAACAGCTTCTGGAAAGCGAGTGGCATAATCTTCTAGTACTAAAATATATTTAAAGCCTTTTAACGAGGGTTCTAGCAGTCCAACGAGATCAACTCCGACTCGTTCAAAAGGGATATCAATAAGGGGAAGGGGAACGAAAGGAGCTCAAGTCCTTCTTGGAATCTGGCGAAGTTGACACTCTGGACAGGAAGTGCAAAATCACCGGGCCTCCTCATTAATTCCCAGCCAATAAAATCGGAGTTTTATTCTCTCCAAAGTTTTATCAGAGCCTAAATGGGCTCTCAGAAGGTGAGCATGTGCTAATTCACACACTTGTCACCGAAAAGTGCGTGGAATCAACAGCAATGCTCGCAATTCACCCCCGTGTTCTGCCACTCTATATAATAATTCATTTTTAATTACAAAGAATGGCATCGGTGTCATGGTATTCAGGGTTGTATAACCCTCGGTGGATACTACTGCATTCCTAGCAAATTTTAAGGAATCATCGTTCCACTGTTCTTTTTTAAAAGATGAAGGTGTTAATTGGAATTTGGCAGTAAAATCTTGAATTGGGTCCTGTGTGACCTCAAGGCGAGTGGCCTCTGTCGCCATGTCCTCCACGTTAACTGTACTAGTTCCCGCAGAGGACGATGGGATATCGATTTTTTCGCATTGGGTACCCGTATGGGTCCGTGCTACTGTGGGACACGGCGTGGAGGCAGTCGGAGCAGTATTCTCCATCACTAAGCCTAAATGTTTCTTAGGTACAGTTACGTTATTACCACTGGTAATTTTATTCTAATCTCTATCTAGTATGACTGGAAAAGTGGGATCCGGTAATACAGCCATGGCCATGATCTTTAGGTTATGATTCACTGATACCACACATCTAGCTGTTTTATAATACCGGATATCCCCATGAATACATTTAAGACTAGTTTTTATCTTAGTCCACTGTTGCGGTAAAATGAAACGGGCAGCAACAATGGAAATGTTACTCCCGGAATCAAACATTGCCCTTACCTTCCTGCCATTTATAATAACTGCACCTGCATATGGAAGAGACAAAGGGTTAGTCACCGTGGCACAATACCTTTCTCCCCTTATTAATGAGCAATCCATGGACTCGAAGGAGCAGTTGGGGGACAGATGCCCAATCTCCCCACACTTGAAGCAGCGGGGAAGACTAGCTGGTCTGTCCCTTTTACGGAAGGTTCGGGAGCTTGTCGGGTGGGCTCAGGAGCTGCCCCACGTGCCTTTTGGGTTCGGCGAGAGAACCGTTCTGATCGCCCTGATTTAGAAGCTGCCCAGTGGCGCTCTGCGATTTTTATTAAGGTGTCCATATCTTCGAAGTTATGTTTCCGGACTTGTTGGCCGATATGTTCAGGTAAGGCATGTACAAAAGTCTCACATGTTAAGAGCTTGGCCATTTTGTGAGAACTGTTAATGACAAACTGACAAAATTTCCCCCAAGCTTCAAAGCCCTGGATTCTTAGCGGCCTCTCAGGGTCGAACTGCCACTCCCTCCGTTCTCTTGCCTGCTGTTCGGGAGATACGCCATAGCGCTTGAACACCTCTATTTGTAGCGCGTCATAATCAGCGGCCTGCTTCTCAGTTAGATCATAATAGGCTCTCTGCGCCGTTCCCTTCAGGTATGGAGCAAGTTGGTACGCCCACACTGACCTCGGCCAAGCGTTCTGCTTGGCGGTACGCTCAAAAATCAAAAAATATATTTCGATGTCATCTGATTCTTTTAGGGTAGTTAATGAAATACAAGTACTAGTCTCTGCAGAACAACATGGGCGTTCCTCAAGCAGTATGGGCGGGTTTCAACCATCCAATCAGAGAACGTAATGGCCGTCCCCCAAGCTGTATGGGCTGGTTTCAAGCATCCAGTCATCGTTAAACCTTTTTTTTTTGATGACAAAAAACACGGAAACTGGAATTCAACCTGCAAAATACAACTGTAACGGATTGGTTCTGCCACTAACTTTCAATATTTAAAATACGATGAGCTGGGATGTGTAATGTGCCTGCATTGCTCTGCATTAAGCGGTACCGTTTCAATTTATAACCACACACATCCACAAGCGATCTCCTGCTGAGCACGCTTTTTTTTAATCAACCTACCATTCTCATGTCAATGTCAGATACGATGCACATTACATTTATTCTCGTCACTGTTATGTGTACATTCTGTCTACCTCCCTATCCCCTTAGCACAGTAACATGACTGTACAATACCAATATTTCTTTTGTCCAATATATATTTATATTCTACTACAATATTCAAATCAATGTGTATTTAGCTCCTATATAATATTCTGTCTCTGTGCAATGCTCATGCACTTTACCTTTTATACGATTATTCATGTGTAGATATTCCACAAACCTAACACCAGCTTTTAAAACAAATGGCTCCCTCACTCGAGGACATTGCATCCGGTACCATAGCAGAACAAAGAACATCATCAAGGACACGTCTCATCCCGGTCATCAACACTTTGAACCTCTGCCCTCAGGAAAACATAACGTCAATCAAAATACACACTAACAGACTGCCGAACAGCTTATTTCACAAAGAATTCTAGTCATTAAATAATAACTCTGAACGTTTTTAATATCCATACACATAAATCTTGTTCATAATACATGTACTGGCTGCTGTAATCTGGCACTTATTACACCTTAAACTTTTAAGCACTTTATATTTTTATCTTTTACATGATTGTCAATTTTACTAACTTTTACCTGCCTTGGTTGTGGTTTATACGTTGTTTTTTATGCCAAGTCTTGTGCTGTGTGATTTCAATGTTTAATTCAACTGCGATTGGGACTTGCAGTGTCATTGTATACAGTTAAAGGGGGTCCAATCCGCTACTAGCAAGGTGCACCTAATTAAGTGACCATTGAGTGTATAGATTAATGTGTGTAATTTTTTTTTTCTATCTTGTTCATAGTTATATACTCAGCAAAAAAAGAAACGTCCTCTGACTTTCAACTGTTTTTACTTTCAGTAAACTTAATGTGTAAATATTTGTATGAACACTAAAAGAGTCAACACCATAAGACATAAACTAAAAATGTTTCACAATGTGTCCCTGAATGAAGGGAGGCTCAAAATCAAAAGTACCAGTCAGTATCTGGTGTGGCCACCAGCTGCTTGA
Source organism: Polypterus senegalus (assembly GCF_016835505.1). Lineage (NCBI taxonomy): Eukaryota > Metazoa > Chordata > Cladistia > Polypteriformes > Polypteridae > Polypterus > Polypterus senegalus. The sequence goes on from NC_053154.1 coordinate 155,571,738, forward strand.
AGTACTGCCGTGAGATGTTACCCCACTCTTCCACCAAGGCAGCTGCAAGTTCCTGGACATTTCTGGGGGGAATGGCCCTAGCCCTCATCCTGCGACCCAACAGGTCCCAGACGTGCTCAATTCCTTCGACGATAAACACGAATCCGTCCATCATCCCTGGTGAGACAAAACCGTGACTCATCAGTGTAGAGCACTTTTTGCCACTCCTGTCTGGTCCAGCGAAGGTGGGTTTGTGCCCATAGGCGGCTTTGTTGCTGGTGATATCTGGTAAGGACCTGCCTTACAACAGGCCTACAAGCCCTCAGTCCAGCCTCTCTCAGCCTATTGCAGACAGTCTGAACACTGATGGAGGGATTGTGTGTTCCTGGTGTGACTCGGGCAGTTGTTGTGGCCATCCTGTACCTGTCACGCAGGTGTGATATTCGGATGTACCGATCCTGTGCAGGTGTTGTTACACGTGGTCTTCCACTGTGAGGATGATCAGCTGTCCTTCCTGTCTCCCTGTAGCGCTGTCTTAGGCGTCTCACAGTGCGGACATGGCAATTTATTGCCCTAGCCACATCAGCAGTCCTCATGCCTCCCTGCAGCATGCCTAATGCACGTTCACGCAGATGAGCAGGGACCCTGGGCATCTTTCTTTGGGTGTTTTTCACAGTCAGTAGACAAGTCTCTTTAGTGTCCTGCGTTTTTAGAACTGTGACCTTAAATGCCTACTTTCTGTAAGCTGTTAAGGTCTTAACGACCATTCCACAGGTGCATGTTAATTAATTGATTATGGTTAATTGAACATGCATGGAAAACATTGTTTAAACCCTTTACAATGAAGATCTGTAAAGTTATTTGGATTTTTAAAACATTGTTGAAATACACAGTCCTGAAAAAGGGCCGTTTCTTTTTTTGCTGAGTATATTTAAACATTTGTATACTTTTTAATCTATACTTTTAATTTGTATTAAAACAAAAACTAATTTTGAATTTCCATCTTATTCACATTAACCTGTAAGTTTAATATTTTTGTTGCATTGTAAAATCATTCAATATCTGTTGTAGGATGTTATATTTTAAATATTATGCAAGTTCTGCATCATAATTTGCATCATCCAATTACACATTCAGAGATTGAAGACAAAAACACTGCACAACAATTACTTGGGTACAAAAAGGCACATAAACAGAGTCCGTTCACATCCGATCCACCACCATTGTTTCTGCACGCATCCAGACTAAGATTCTTTTTCCAGTATGATAAGAAGTTCTGTCACACAGTAAAATCAGATACTTAACTTGAAATCTGCCCAGTTGTTGTTTTAGCCAATCAGAAACTCCAATGGAACCCACCTACTCCACTTGAAATACACCCAGTGTTTGTTTTAGCCAATCAGAACGCTTTGAAACTGCCACTGTAATACACTTCCAGTACTTGAAATACGCCCACTCGGGTCAGTGTTCTGCAGAGACACCCTTCTCATGAAATAGGCTGTGACCGAGCGACCTCCATCTGTAGTCCTGCAACAGCACGAGCCTCATGTTCGGCTATTTGGGTCCTCGTCTCACCCATTTGTATTTTTAAAGTTTGTAGATTGCCCATGATGGTGTTTACAATGGTGTTCAGGCCCTGTTCTTCCGACATCTTGATAAAATAGACAAAAAAACAATCCTGCTGACTATGCCAATTGTGGTGATTATTCTTGCCAAAATAATACCTCACAAAAACAAACAAAGTTTTGGGGACCGTCCCCGTATATTGTTGTACAGACAATAAAGAAATAAAGCAATTCAAAGTCTTAATTCGAACAATGAACATTTTACTGGAGGAAAATGGCGGATTTATAACAAAAAGGATTATGGGACAGGAAATGGATGGCAGGAAGTGACGTTGCAGCAGGAACCGGAACCAACACCATATGATGAGATGGAAGTGAGGTGATTTGATGGAGCCGGAAGTGACGTCATCATGATTGGCCGGAAGTGGCGTTATTGCAACCATTTTGGAACCCGGAATTATTTTTCTTCAGGTTTTCTGTTGAAAAAAAACAGGTTTAGGTAAGTACCACGTGATAACCTTTTATCTTGCGATATTTCACTCACCTTTAGGCTCTTTGCCTCCTAATCGCACATGTGTGTCAATATATATATATATATATACTAGCGAAATACCCACACTTTGCAGCGGAGAAGTAGTGTGTTAAAGAAGTTATGAAAAGAAAAGGAAACATTTTAAAAATAACATAACCTGATCGTCAATGTAATTTTTTGACTGTTATGAGTGTTGCTGTCATCAAGGATTTGATTATCATTATTTCTTTCAATCATGTTCGTATTTGGAGAACGTGTTGTTATGAAGTTACATTCCGTGTTTGTCAACCGTTGTAAAAATAACAGGTTTCATTCATCAAATTGTTCACCTCGCTACACGTGAATGTAAGATGTTTAATAGGCATTCCCAGTATTAACTTGTGCTAAACGTACCATGGTGTAACGTAAGGGGAGCTGACTGAAAAAAGGCAAGGAGGTGCGTATTTTGAACGAAAAGGGAGAAGACATCGAAGGAGCGGAAAAGTGAGAAGGAAAAGTGTTTAAATAAAGAGCTAGGAAGGTGAATGGAAAGAAGCAGCCAGCGGTAAAGCAAGGAAGACTTCGTAATAAGGACAGTTCGGTGCACGTAGAAGGTGTAACAATAAGGTTGTTAATCCTTATGATAATGTTCTCGCACGGAGGATTTAGAGAAACGCACTAGGAGAAGTATAATGTGAACCTCTCTACAGTTTTGTTTATTTTCGGGTTGTAATGTTCATCAAATTTACGTATCATCTGGTCCATTGGCGGACCGTGCATCTCCCACCTAGGCCTTCAGTAGTGCTCCATCTGAATCAACCTGCCCCTCAAAAACTAATTTTTGGTTATAAAAACCATCTTAATATGCAGAAATACAGTATGAAGAGCCGCTGCATCACAGAAAGATAACTCCTGTAGCCACAATAAATGCCTTTATTGACTAGACAAACCAGGGGGTGAACAAGTTCCTTTCTACTGCAGCCACAGCCGCGACACACATAAAAAACATAAATAATAACTCATAATCTTTCAATATTATTTAGGAAAATCGCAACATTTTATGCACCAAAAATTCGAATTATTTGTAAACAAAATCCACCCTCCTCTCTTTCCTCAAAAACAGTTCAATTACTCTGTCGTACAGATTATCGGTGCGCTTCAGTTCCATCAAAAAGTCCCTTTTTATCGCCATCGAAGCTAATGCTGAAAGTCGAACCTGCCCTGTCGTATTTCTGGCATAAGTTTTAATTCGCTTTAGGACTGAAAATGTCCGCTCGACAGAAGCAGTGTATACGGGAATGGTCACCGCCAAATATACCAATGTGAACAGCTGCCCCATGCTCTCATTCTGATTTTTCTGATGAAGGAAGTCAAGGAGAGCAGTGGGAGATTTTCCTGCAAAATCATTCATGGCATACATTACAGTCAGTTCTGTTTTTAGCCGAGACAGATCAAAATCCGCTCCGTGGCTCTTGTGTTAAACTGGAGAAGGCTGCATGTGGGAAATGTTTCTTGTATTTCCGAAACTTCTGGGGCTCGAGGAGCATGACAAACATCAGGTTTTCATGGTCTTGAATTCTGGTATGTGTCTGGCAAATAATATTGTCCAGAATCCTGCCATGGAGTTGGCCGTAGTGCGCGTGAGGATCTTGCGCTCGGAGCGCTTGTGGTGCGTTCAGTGGCCTCGTAGAGTTCCTCATATCGGCTCTATCCAATCAATGGGTCTGAATACCCAGGCCGTACGCCTGCTAGAGGGCCCTACTGACACCAACTCAAAATCTGATTGATTGAAGCAACAGGTTAATCAACATTTATTCTGTGTTAGAGTGCCTGCACAACGGATTGTGAAGGCCTCTCTGCCTGGCAATAAATGATGGCTGAAATGTGATTGGTTAAATGCTTTAATACAGCAATGATGGATGAATTAAAAGGCAGAATTCTACATGACCATCTTCATCAAGCCCTTCCGTGAGAACCCTAAATCCAAAGAGGATTGTTTCATTTATGTTAGGTAGAATACCCAGAGGGGACTGGGCGGTCTCATGGTCTGGAATCCCTACAGATTTTTTTTTTTTCTCCAGCCGTCTGGAGTTTTTTTTTTTCTGTCCCCCCTGGCCATTGAACCTTACTCTTATTCGATGTTAATTAATGTTGATTTATTTTGTTTTCTTATTGTGTCTTTTATTTTTCTATTTCTTTGTTATGTAAAGCACTTTGAGCTACTGTTTATATGAAAATGTGCTATATAAATAAATGATGTTGTTGTTGTTGTTAATACGAAAATACATGCCTGGAAGCAGCACAACCATCGGAAAAGCTATGAAAGGAAGCGGACATTCTATTTGGAATTATTTAATAAGTATTCATGGACAAAATATAAGTAACATCAGTTTGTGATTCAGATTTTTTTACTTATGAATATGCTAAGCACAGTCCTTCACCCACGAATATTTACCTTATATGGGCAGGCACTCAATTATGTGGGAGGCATGATGATGCGAGATACAACTCCGCCTCCCATGGCCATCGAGCTGCAGTCTATTACAGTATATGGACGAAAATAGGTTCCAGTTATGACCATCACACGTAGAATTTTGAAATGAAACCTGCCCAACTTTTGTAAGTAAGCTGCAAGGAATGAGCCTGCCAAATTTCAGCCTTCTACCTACACAGGAAGTTGGAGAATTAGTGATGAGTGAGTGAGTCAGTGAATGAGTCAGTCAGTCAGTGAGGGCTTTGCCTTTTATTAGTATAGATATACTACATATACACTATATCTTGAAAGAAAGATAACACTTAGCCAGTGGCACTGATATTTCTCCCATAACAACCTTTAAGAAGTATCTGGGTGAGATAGCGGGATAGCTTAGCCATTAGCTGAACAATGTTGATGTACTGAATGGTTTTCTCATTTTTGTCACATTTCTTACAGTGGTATGAAAAACTATTTGCCCCCTTCCTGATTTCTTATTCTTTTGCATGTTTGTCACACAAAATGTTTCTGATCATCAAACACATTTAACCATTAGTCAAATATAACACAAGTAAACACAAAATGCAGTTTTTAAATGATGGTTTTTATTATTTAGGGAGAAAAAATCCAAACCTACATGGCCCTGTGTGAAAAGTAATTGCCCCCTTGTTAAAAAATAACCTAACTGTGGTGTATCACACCTGAGTTCAATTTCCGTAGCCACCTGATTACTGCCACACCTGTTTCAATCAAGAAATCACTTAAATAGGAGCTGCCTGACACAGAGAAGTAGACCAAAAGCACCTCAAAAGCTAGACATCATGCCAAGATCCAAAGAAATTCAGGAACAAATGAGAACAGAAGTAATTGAGATCTATCAGTCTGGTAAAGGTTAGAAAGCCATTTCTAAAGCTTTGGGACTCCAGTGAACCACAGTGAGAGCCATTATCCACAAATGGCAAAAACATGGAACAGTGGTGAACCTTCCCAGGAGTGGTCGGCCGACCAAAATTACCCCAAGAGCGCAGAGACGACTCATCCGAGAGGTCACAAAGACCCCAGGACAACGTCTAAAGAACTGCAGGCCTCACTTGCCTCAATTAAGGTCAGTGTTCACGACTCCACCATAAGAAAGAGACTGGGCAAAAACGGCCTGTATGGCAGATTTCCAAGACGCAAACCACTGTTAAGCAAAAAGAGCATTAGGGCTCGTCTCAATTTTGCTAAGAAACATCTCAATGATTGCCAAGACTTTTGGGAAAATACCTTGTGGACTGATGAGACAAAAGTTGAACTTTTGGAAGGCAAATGTCCCGTTACATCTGCGTAAAAGGAACACAGCATTTCAGAAAAGAACATCATACCAACAGTAAAATATGGTGGTGGTAGTGTGATGGTCTGGGGTTGTTTTGCTGCTTCAGGACCTGGAAGGCTTGCTGTGATAGATGGAACCATGAATTCTACTGTCTACCAAAAATCCTGAAGGAGAATGTCCGGCCATCTGTTCGTCAACTCAAGCTGAAGCGATCTTGGGTGCTGCAACAGGACAATGACCCAAAACACACCAGCAAATCCACCTCTGAATGGCTGAAGAAAAACAAAATGAAGACTTTGGAGTGGCCTAGTCAAAGTCCTGACCTGAATCCAATTGAGATGCTATGGCATGACCTTAAAAAGGCGGTTCATGCTAGAAAACCCTCAAATAAAGCTGAATTACAACAATTCTGCAAAGATGAGTGGACCAAAATTCCTCCAGAGCGCTGTAAAAGACTCATTGCAAGTTATCGCAAATGCTTGATTGCAGTTATTGCTGCTAAGGGTGGCCCAACCAGTTATTAGGTTCAGGGGGCAATTACTTTTTCACACAGGGCCATGTAGGTTTGGATTTTTTCTCCCTTTATAATAAAAACCATCATTTAAAAACTGCATTTTGTGTTTACTTGTGTTATATTTGACTAATGGTTAAATGTGTTTGATGATCAGAAACATTTTGTGTGACAAACATGCAAAAGAATAAGAAATCAGGAAGGGGGCAAATAGTTTTTCACACCACTGTATGTTCTTAATTTTTTGTATTTATATGTTTATGATATTGGTCTAAAAGTCACACTGACTTCCTGTTTCTCCTGTTAAATTAAAGGATGGTGCTGGAAGAGGAGGGGTTGAAAGCTGAGCTGAAGCTTCATTTTTAAGTCTAAAGACTGATGCAGAAAACTGGTTAGTGACCATGCAGCATCCATATACAGTATCCTCCATATATGGCAATTAAATTAGTTAAAAATTATTGACTTCAGGTGTTTCAGCAGCACCCATTAATTTACAGGTGCATTAAATCAAGCATACAGCCATGCAATCTTCTTTACAACAACATTTATTTATATAGCACATTTTCATACAAAAAGTAGCTCAAAGTGCTTTACATAATGATGAAAAATAAAATAAACAACAAAATAAGAAATTAAAATAAGACAGCATTAGTTAACATACCGATGGCAAGGGTGGACAGAAAAATAACTCCAGACGGCTGGAGAAAAAAAAAAAATCTTCAGGGGTTCCAGGCCATGGGTCCACCCAGCCCCTCTGGGCATTCTACTTAACATAAATGAAATAGTCCTCTTTGTAGTTAGGGTTCACTTGAGTCACTTGATGTTGATGGTCATACAGACTTCTGGCTTTTAATTTATCCATCATTGTTGGAACAACATGGTGCTTTGAGTAGATGGTGGTGGCGCAAGCCACCACCAAAAGGATACCGGAAAAGGAAACAGAAGAGAGAGTAGAGGCTAGTACAGATTTTAGAGCCACTATGAATAGTTATTATAATGAGTTGGATATACAGAGTATCAGGATTTTGATTACAGTGAAGTTATGAGAAGGCCATGTTAAAATAATGTGTTTTCAGCAGTTTTTAAAGTGCTCCACCGTATCAGCCTGACGAATTCCCATTGGCAGGCTATTCCAGATTTTAGGTGCATAACAGCAGAAGGCCGCCTCACCACTTTTAAGTTTTGTTCTTGGAATTCTAAGCAGATACTCATTTGAGGATCTGAGGTTACGATTTGGAATATAAGGTGTCAGACATTCTGATATATAAGATGGGACGAGATTATTTAAGGCTTTATAAACCATAAGCAGAATTTTAAAGTCAATCCTGAATTACACAGGTAACCAGTGTAGTGACATCAAAACTGGAGAAATGTGCTCGGATTTTCTTTTCCTAGTTAGGATTCTAGCAGCTGCATTCTGCACTAGTTGCAAACGATTTATGTCTTTTTTGGGTAGTCCTGAGAGGAGTGCGTTACAGTAATCTAGTCGACTGAAAACAAACACGTGAACTAATTTCTCAGCATCTTTCAGTGATATAAGAGGTCTAACTTTAGCTATGTTTCTTAAGTGAAAAAATGCTGTCCTAGTGATCTGATTAATGTGATTTACTTCTGTCTTGACTTTTAATCGCAATGTATCCAGTTTATTTCTAATAGCCTCATTGTATCCATTATTGCCAATCACTAAGATTTCAGTTTTCTCTTTATTTAACTTGAGAAAGTTACTATTCATCCATTCTGAGATACAAGTCAGACATTGTGCTAGTGAATCAAGAGAATCAGGGTCATCTGGTGCTATTGATAAGTAGAGCTGTGTGTCATCAGCATAGCTGTGGTAGCTCATTGTTGTGTCCTGAGATAATCTGACCTAACGGAAGCATGTAGACTTAGAATAACAGCGGACCCAGGATAGACCTTGTGGAACACCATATTGGATATCATGTGTCTTTGAGTTGTAATTACTACAACAAAGAATTTTCTCCCTGCCAGGTAGGATTCAAACCAATTTAAGACACTGCCAGAGAGGCCCACCAATTGACTAAGGCGATTTTTAAGAATATTATGATCAATGGTGTCAAATGCAGCACTCAGATCTAAGAGGATGAGAACAGATAAATGGCCTCTGTCTGCATTCACTTGCAAATCATTTACTACTTTAACGAGTGCAGTTTCTGTGCCGTGATTTGTTCTAAAACCCGACTTAAATTTATCAAGAATAGCATGTTTATTTAGGTGGTCATTTAACTGTATAATGACGGCCATCTCCAGAATTTTACTTAAGAAAGGCAGGTTAGAGATGGGTCTAAAATTTTCAAGAGCCAAGGGGTTGAGATTATGTTTCTTAAGTAGGGGTTTAACTACAGCAGTCTTAAGACGAATTTACTATGTCAAGAACATTATCAATTAGCACGCCCGATACTTCTTTGAAATAATTTGTTGGTATTAGGTCAAGGACGCAGGTGGAGGGTTCTAATTGAAATATTATTTTTTGTAAATCAGGTAAATCTATCCTAGTGAAAGAGCTCAATTTGTTTATAACGGAATGCTGGGGTTTAGGATGATCCTTAGTGTTGGGGAGATATACTATGTTATTTCTAATATCATTTTTTTTTTAAGAAACAAAAGCATTATAAATGGTGGTACTGCAGAGTTTAGTGATTTAAACATAGTACTGTCATAGGATATCACCTTTGTCAAGTCTGTGCATGGGATTTCTGCTCATAATACAGGGCTGAAGCACAAAACACATAAAATTCACCTATCCTCTGTTGCATTATTCACAACAGAGTTCCGATTTGCCTCTGGAAACAACATCAGCATCAGTTAGGAGCTTCATGAAATGGGTTTCCATGGTCAAGCAGATGCACATAAGCCTTAGACCACTAGAATCAGTGTCAAGAATCAAATGAAGTGATATAAAGTAAGTTAATACAAAATATAAATAAGTGATTACAAAATACAGGCACCGGATTAATGTCCTGGACAGTGACACCTGACACTGTGTGCATGACATTACATAATACAGGGTAATTCAATAAACACAGCAAAATGGGTAATTTGCTGTACTAAAAGTACTAAAATGCCATGGTGATTACAGGATTTTGTGTCAAACATCCATCCATTATCCAACCCGCTATATCCTAACTACAGGGTCACGGGGGTCTGCTGGAGCCAATTCCAGCCAACATAGGGCATAATAAACCCCAGGCAGGACACACACCAAGCACAATTTAGGACCGCCAATGCACCTAACCTACATGTCTTTGAACTGTGGGAGGAAATTAGAGCACCCAGAGGAAACCCACGCAGACATGTGGAGAACATGCAAACTCCGCGTAGGATGGACCCAGGAAGCAAACCCAGGTCTCCTAATTGCAAGGCAATAGCGCTACCCACTGCGCCACTGTGCCGCCCTTGTGTCAAACAAATTTTTAAATTAGAAATAAGTTTTTAATAGATTATAAAAATTGCTATTTAATTAGATGTTCTGCCCTTTGTAGCTATTATCATTTTCTTGTCTTTTCAGACATTCCTTAGTCTATTACTTTTGAAGGAGAATCAATAAATAAAATTGTACAGTCTATTGTCCTTTTTCTTTTTTATTTCAAATTCTATATAGATGAAAGTGGTGTCAATTTTCCTGATTAGCTGTTGTCATCTATGCTATTTGTGACTCGTGGATATTGATTTCCTATAAATATAAAAAGAAGTCCATAAATTAAAATAAATAAAAATGTAGAAAATCCATTGTACTAAAATGCTTTTTTTCTGGCTTTCCCCGCAAAGAACAGCACTGCAGGTTTGTTTCCTTGTGTGGGAAAAAATGAGGTGTAGTGCAGTGGTTAAAAAAATACTTGGAAATGTACTGTATATAATGATAGTTGACACCTCTCTTTTCCACTGTAAACTACAACAAAATAAATCCAGGGAAATTAAATATGTTTTTTTAGTTAAATAAGCATAATGAATAACAGTAACAGAGGAAATGTATCTGTTTGTGACAGCAGCTTGCTGCCTTGCCCTATTCTCTCACTAGTTCCTTTCCACCTCTTATTTATGCTCAAGCACTTACTCACTTGGCAGTTTCTTTCTTCCTGTAATCTCTTTTCACTTCATCCTGCTCTGAATTCAATAATCTATGACTGGGAGCAGCCTTTAAACACCCTCTGGGGTTTACTGCTAGGCAAACTTCAAAGACACTTCTGGGATAAAGGCAACCTAGTGCAAAACTGTGTCTACCAGATTGTAGCACCCTTCATTGTGCCCAAATTACAAATGCATTATTTAAAGGGACTGAAACTCGGGCCTACTCAGGATCCACCCCTTAAACAGAAGGGACCTTATAATTTGCAATTACAAATTCTTGTTTTCTCCTAGGGTTTTATAGCGATGAACAGAGTAATATCTTACAAGACACTGGCATTTGTTAATGGAGCAGCTCTCATAGTTATCAAGAATTTCCATGTGTTACATGATGCACACCAGCCCAGCAGGTGTACTCTGATAACATCAAGTTTTATTGATCCACTGCAGATGGCCGGACATTTTATTCTGCAAAAGAGTTTCTCTTTTTCCCTAACTAGAAATTCATATTCAAAATTCAAGCCATTAAGTCTGTCTCTATTTGCCAGCTATCGTGAAGAACATTTTGTGAACATCGCCTACCAAAACATCCATCCATCCATCCATCTATCCGTTATCCAACCCGCTATATCCTAACTACAGGGTCACGGGGGTCTGCTGGAGCCAATCCCAGCCAACACAGGGCACAAGGCAGGAAACAAACCCCAGGCAGGGTTCCAGCCCACCGCAGGCCTACCAAAACAGTTATTACAAATACTTCCCTTTTGGTTTAGCAGTAAGATCCTGGTGCAATGGTCTGTTAATTACAGAATTTTGAATAATATGAAAGTTCTGCTCAGAGCTCGCATTACAGCACACTATGTAGTATTGAACAAGGAAACAGTTTTCTATTCTAATTATTCATGACAGAATTCTGCATAGTGGCAGTAACTGGTACCTTTTTTATCCACAATAAATTCATTGAAAGTGCCTCTGCTGTGTTACTAATTCCTACCCACCTGAATATATTTAGACTGCTCTCATACATCTTAATGATGCATTATTTTCAAATGTTCAGAAAGGTACTGTAGGTGGAAGACTTTGATGTCAAACATTTTCTTTTCATGCAGCAGATGGTACCTGTTCAAAGCTTCCTGTAGTGTTTTTTGTGCACTGTCCATATTCATCTAGATGGAAGTGAATTGTGTTATGGACTTCAAAAACATTTTTCTTCTGTATATTTTGTGTCTCTTTAACTATTATTATCTTGTTTTACAATGCTTTACTGTATGGTATGTGCTGTCAGATGTCTTTCCTATACTGTAAACATTTTCCTGGTGCATTACTGTGAAATCAACTTACATATATACCTCATGGATATGTCTCTCAGATCAGATCAGTTGAGGCCTGTAGATTTACTAAATACTGAGCAGACCCGTGGGATCATGGGTAAAAGAGATTCCAATGAAAAATGTTTTCTATTAAAAATAATCTATATAATAAAAGCCCAGCGCCATGTCCGTGTCCGGGTCCGCGTTCCTTTTGGCTGTATAGCCGCCCCGTAGAAAAGTCTGTCCCCTCTCAGAATTCCTGCTTACCCCCCTTCGTTCTTTCCCCTTTGCTTTTATTTTTCCTGTTCCCGAAAATCTTTTCAAAACAAAAGTAAAGAAATAGACAGAGCGTCACTTTAACGTCTTCTCCCCTCTGCCTATTAAATAATCAATAAAATGAAATAAAAAAATCACGAAAGAAACAGAATCCACAATGTACCCTTACAGCATCCACCGCGCTTCTGGCGTTACAGCCAAACACGTGGTGTATGCAGGTTATGAGGTGTGACGCTAATTAACGCCCGTACTACAACAGATTATATTGTTCATATACTATTAACTATTTACAGTGATCAACTCTTTTGGGGAAGTTCATAACAAAAAAAAAAATTAAATTATAAATAACATGTACACTTGATTATTTCGAGCCCCGCGTCTGAGTCAGATGGTTCCCCTGGTCACCAATTCGTGTGTTTCACTATGTCCACTATGCCTTTCCGTCTTCAGCTACCCATGTGCACTTGTATGGAGGAGACCTTACGGAACAATGCCGAAACGAAACGCAACTAAACCTGCTGCTGCGAGAGAGGACACATTACAGCATGATCACGAAGCAAAGATGCAAAAGCGTGATAGTCGCTCGCAAGAAACGGACACTCAGCATTCACACAGATTAGCTCAACGACGCATCTCTGCTGCACAACGAAAGGCAACTGAAACCCCTACAGAGAGAGAAGACAGATTACGCCGTGATCGCGAAAGAAAGAGGCAAAAGCGTGCCAATGAGACACCCGACGAGAGGTCCTTAGGATTGAGTCCTTCAACTGTGGTCATCCAACGCGCAGTGTAGTGCGCGCCAAGTTGCTAGTAGCATAATAATGGCAGTATTCTGAAGCTGAGTTAGTGTTTGTCATCCTAGAGATAAATATTACTAGTATCACATGATATTTTCACTGGCAATGACTTTATGACCAATTTCAAAAATTACATTCATCCAGACAACATTATATTGGTCAGTAGTAGAAGGGACACACTCACAAAAACACCCACATTCACTTACTACAGATTAAGTTACAGCTACCAGTCAGGTATGCAGACTGTTTATGGACTGTATGAAAAAATTGGATGAGATGGAATGTGGGTGAATGAAATGTATCCAGGATGTCAGTCATTTTAGGCAGCACTAGAGCTGAGCCAACATATTGCCCCATAAAGCTTCTAATAGCCATAATGAAAGTATGTTTGACATTGTCTTCATTGCTAATGCCATTAGGCAGTGTGGCATAGTGGTTAAAGCTTTGAACTTCATACACTGAGTTTGTGTGTTCAAATCCTGCTTACTGACACTGTGTGACAATAAGTAAATCTCTTCACCTGCCTTTGCTCCAACTAGAAAAATCAAAAGAAATGTAACCAATTATATCTCAAATGTTGTCAGTCTCCTTGCATAAAAGTGTCAGACAAATAAGTAAATAACAATAATCACTTTTCTCTAAACAAACTTCACATTGCATAAGTCCCAAAAATATAGTGAAATTGTTTAATAAACTTATTAAATATTCCTGCGTTGCAAAAACTCCCAGAGAAGGAGTGCAAATACAATTGCATTTAAATCTAAAAGCAATGTTTAACAAGTTAGTAAATTGACATGAGTTTCATTATTATAAAATCAGTTTGATCTCAAATATATATTTTTTGGTAAGCTACTAGTACTATGTAATTTTAATGTAATATAATTTGATTAGAACAATACTATTCCATACAGTTCACTTTTGTTTTGAGTTTAATTTTTGCACAGTGGCTTCACAGTAGGTTGGCTGCATAAATTTATGGTGGCCCTGAAGTGCAATGCACAAAAACAAACTAAATCATGCAAAAACCAATCAGAAAACACAAAATCCAAGTGGAAACACAAAAACAAATCAGAAAACATAAAAACAAATTGGAAATGCAAAAACAATTTGAAACCGCAAATAAAATTCAGAAACAAACAAATACAAACAGAGAAACATACAAATAAAACAAGGACTGCACAGAGAAAGTGGGAGGGTTTACAAAGAAAAAGAGGAGAGCACAACCCAAATTGAAGAAGAAATGAAAAAAAAAAGTCAGAAGTACATTGTGATTCAATCATAGTGTTGTAAGGAATGGAGTGGTGGAAGAACACCAAAAGATAAAAGCAACCCCTAGTCTTTTTAAAGTTATTTTTATATGCTCTTAAAAGAAAACATAAGGCTTTCTTAACTTCAAACGCTGTCTGCTGTGCCATGTTTAAAGTATTACAATCATAAGTCAGTTAATATTTTCTTTTAATTGATAGTGAAGCTATAACTTAATACCAAAACCACTTGGAAAAATAAAGAAAAATGTTTGATTTTTGCACTAGTTTTAAAGTACAAATATTTATGCTACTCTCTGTGAGAATGCAGAGGTACAAAGCTGTTGATTCGCAATTCATTAGAAAGTCACACATAGAGTGCATCCGGAAAGTATTCACAGGGCATCACTTTTTCCACATTTTGTTACGTTACAGCCTTATTCCAAAATGGATTAAATTCATTTTTTTCCTCAGAATTCTACACACAACACCTCATAATGACAATGTGAAAAAAGTTTACTTGAGGTTTTTGCAAATTTATTAAAAATAAAAAAACTGAGAAATCACATGTACATAAGTATTCACAGCCTTTGCTCAATACTTTGTTGATGCACCTTTGGCAGCAATTACAGCCTCAAGTCTTTTTGAATATGATGCCACAAGCTTGGCACACCTATCCTTGGCCAGTTTCGTCCATTCCTCTTTGCAGCACCTCTCAAGCTCCATCAGGTTGGATGGGAAGCGTCGGTGCACAGCCATTTTAAGATTTCTCCAGAGATGTTTAATCGGATTCAAGTCTGGGCTCTGGCTAGGCCACTTTAAGTACATTCACAGAGTTGTCCTAAAGCCACTCATTTGATATCTTGGCTGTGTGCTTAGGGTCGTTGTCCTGCTAAAAGATGAACCGTCGCCCCAGTCTGAGTCTCTCTGGAGCAGGTTTTCATCCAGGATGTCTCTGTACATTGCTGAAGTCAAGTTTCCCTTTATCCTGAGTAGTCTCCCAGTTCCTGCCGCTGAAAAACATCCCCACAGCTTGATGCTGCCACCATCATGCTTCACTGTAGGGATGGTATTGGCCTGGTGATGAGCGGTGCCTGGTTTCCTCCAAACGTGATGCCTGGCATTCACACCAAAGAGTCAATCTTTGTCTCATCAGACCAGAGAATTTTGTTTCTCATGGTCTGAGAGTCCTTCCTTTAGGTGCCTTTTGGCAAACTCCAGGAGGGCTGCCATGTGCCTTTTACTAAGGAGTGGCTTCCGTCTGGCCACTACCATACAGGCCTGATTGGTGGATTGCTACAGAGATGGTTGTCCTTCTGGAAGGTTCTCCTCTCTCCACAGAGGACCTCTGGAACTCTGACAGAGTGACCATCGGGTTCTTGGTCACCTTCCTGACTAAGGCCCTTCTCCCCCGGTCTCTCAGTTTAGATGGCCTGCCAGCTCTAGGAAGAGTCCTGGTGGTTTCGAACTTCTTCCACTTACGGATGATGGAGGCCACTGTGCTCATTGGGACCTTCAAAGTAGTAGAAACGTTTCTGTAACCTTCCCCACATTTGTGCCTCAAGACAATCCTGTCTCGGAGGTCTGCAGACAATTCCTTTGACTTCATGCTTGGTTTGTGCTCTGACACGAATTGTCAACTGTAGGACCTTATATAGACATGCGTGTGCCTTTCCAAATCATGTGCAATCAACTGCATTTACCACAGGTGGACTCCAATTAAGCTGCAGAAACATCTCAAGGATGGTCAGGGGAAACAGGATGCACCTGAGCTCAATTTTGAGCTTCATGGCAAAGGCTGTGAATACTTATTTACATGTGCTTTCTCAATTTTTTTTATTTTTAATAAATTTGCAAAAATCTCAAGTAACCTTTGTTCACATTATCATAATGGGGTGTTGTTTGTAGAATTCTGAGGGAAAAAATGAATTTAATCCATTTTGGAATAAGGCTGTAACATAACAAAATGTAGAAAAAGTGATGCGCTGTGAATACTTTCTGGATGCACTGGTAAAGGGGCATACCAGGTTAGTCACTTCGATCACAAACAATAGAAGCAGAAGGAATAGTAAATGGAGCTTTTTGAGTTAATGGAGTGAACTTGTGAGATGGAAGATCTGGACAGGATCTTGAAAGACAAACTAGATATATATCAAATGAAATAAGGGCAACAGTTATTGATAATGTAAATACAGTTTTTCTCTGTGTTCACATGTAATGTTACCAAATGTAGTAAAATACTGCAAATACAGGGATGTTATGACAACTTTAAATGCATTCACTATACCCTGTATGATTTCTGGTTCACTTTATAGGACTCTCTTCACTTTCCACAGAACTAACACACTGAACATTAAATTTACAAAATATTTAATATAAATAAGAGTACAGACTACACCTGAGTTATTTGTTTGCAGTATTCAATTATTGTTATGCTCTTCTTAATCTATATAAATCTGTTGCAGCTTTGTAGGCTCATTTACTCTCTAAGAGTATGCACACATGTAAAGCGGTTGATTTGCAACTCCTTATGATACACATAAAGGGGCACACTTGGTCACTCATTTTGATCAAACACAATTTAAGCAGAAGAGGTAGGAAATGGAGCTGTTAGACATAGAGGTTTGCGATTGTGATGTGGAAAAGTTCTTTAAAGACAAACTAGATATATATGAAATAAAATAAAGGCAACGATAATGTAATTAACACTGGGCTGACTTTGAAAGAAGCAGGCATGAACATTCAGCCTATTTTGAGGTCACAGTTGGATCAAATATACAGTACATGTCTTTAGAGGGAGAATGGGCAAGTACTACTATTACCACAGAGCAATGAAAGAATTACAGTATAGTCTACTAAATAATGTACTTCAACTGATATACATACACTACACTCCATTTGTTTAAAGTTTGACTACTATGAAAAATATCAGATTTCTGTACAGTACAAGGAAGGGAAGAGAAGGCCTTAAGGCGGCAGGAAAATGGAAAAATGTCCAGCTGAACAGCTGACTGCTATAGTAAATATGATCCTGGACAACAGTGTCTTATGCTTGAAAGAAATAAAAGAGAAAGTAAAATTCAAGACATTGATGTCTTTCAAAATATCAGCACTACTAAATATCAGTCCAACTTTTAAATGGTTTTTGAAGAGGAATTTGGTAACAGTGTAGTATATCCATAAAGTACCATTTGAATGGAACAATGCCAGAGGGAAAGAGCACTGTAGTCATTTAATTTGCATCATTCATTATTGTATATAATCCACAATTCACTGCAGCATTCAATAAACTGTGTTGCATTGAAGCTTATTGTACAGTATGCATTATGGCCCCATTTTACTTTATTATAGTGCATGTACTGTAAACTTTTTTTTTCTTTTGCAGAATAATGATGGAGATGGAAGCCAATGCCATCTGGTATGATTGTGTTTTTGTGAATGAAGCAGGTTTTAACCTGAACAAGAAAAGATGACATGTTTGAAATTTGGTCACAGAGCTGCAATAGAAGTCTCAGGACAACAGGACAAAACAGTGTCATGCACCATTATGCTGAGGTTGGGGCCTATAATACAGCTCATGTCCTAGTGTCCCTTAATGGGTTTGCAGGGCAATTTATGATGTTAGAAGCAATGAAGGAGAAACAGTTGGAAAACTTTGTCATCATATTAAACAATGTTACATTCCATCACAGCACAGCAATTCAGAAGTGACTCCAAGCCCATCCAAGGATTTGAATAGTGTATTTTCCATCACAGTCTACCTTTCTCAATGTCATCGAGGAGTTTTTTTTCAGTGATGACATCACTGCAGAGGCATGCCAAACTTGGATTTCTCACACAGAGCTTTTTTATCAAAG
Organism: Polypterus senegalus; assembly: GCF_016835505.1. Lineage (NCBI taxonomy): Eukaryota > Metazoa > Chordata > Cladistia > Polypteriformes > Polypteridae > Polypterus > Polypterus senegalus. The sequence goes on from NC_053154.1 coordinate 155,589,659, forward strand.
GTATCTAGCAAGAGGTGATATTAGGCATGATGCAGATGAAAATCAATGTCCTAAAGCAAGTGACAGATGGGATATGGTCTAGGCCTAATAAACATAACTATCTCTTTAATGTTCTGTTGTTTTATTTTTTTATTTTTTTGTATCAAAGCTAAATGAGTGCTGGTGTTAACTGATGATTAGATATGCTGCTTTGGAAAAGATGATTGTTTTTTTTTTCTTTTTGCTGTCTGTGGTGAATGTTTGTTGGAATGTCATTTTCTTTTTAGATACCATTATGTTATTTTGAGTACTTCATGAAGAATTATGTGAATACAATTAAATTCTCGGCATGCAATTGCTGTTTGGCAAATGGAATCAAAGTTTAGCTGTTTTGTGTCAGTTGTTCTCAAAACATGCTCTATTGTTTCTAAAATGTTTTGAAAAACGGAGAAAATTGTAACATGTGCAATAATGTAGTGATTGTAGAAAAATCCTGAAGGTATTTTAACATTTATATTTCAGTTGTTATTTATTCCCTTTGTATGTTAACATTGTTGTAATATTTTATTAGCTTTAGTTAAATGCATGACTCTGGTCAGGTATAAATAGATATGAATTTGTCTTAAGAAGAATTAGTCCTTTTTTTACAAAAAATGTATTGATTTTATTGTAATCGCACAACATTCCATACAAATAGATCAACTTTTACAAAAATAGGTTTGAAAACAAATCAACCCCACCCCTGAGAAAGAGCATGGCCAACAGAGTAAAATGTTACGCTAGTAAAAGTAAGTAAATCAATGAATTAATAAGAGGATAAAGATAAATGGAGAATAAAAAGAAATGGAGACAGAATCTGTTTCCTCAGTGATTTAAAAGCTTAATCTAAAATGTTATTAATTAGATCTTGCCAGGTTTTGAAAAAGTTCTACACAGATCCTGTAAGTGAGAATTAGATTTTTTCCAACTTCAAATAGAATAAAACATCAGTTACCCACTGACTTAAAAGAGGAGAGTTAAGTTTCTTCCAGTTGAGCAAGATAAGTATACGTGCCAATAGTATAGTAAAGGCAATTACAGTTTGTTTGTCCTTCTCCACTTTAAGCCCATCTGGAAGAATACCAAGCACAGCTATTAATGGGTTAGGAGGTCCAGAATGATGTTAATTTGGCGCATGCCCAAAACATGTGGCCCAAAGAGGCTTGAACTTGATTGCAGCATTCACAGGTTGGATCTTGCCCTGGAAACATTTTGGACAATTTTAAATGAGACAGAAGTGCTCAGTATATAATTTTGAGTCGAATAATTGTATGCTTTGCACCAGTGGTGGCTCGCGTATAGGCACTGTTTAACTGCAGCACCCCCTATTTCCACTTGATATTATCGATAACATTTAATATAATAAGTCGTTTTTTTCTTTAATTCTTTCTTTATACTTGTACAATATATAATCCTTAAGCTTACTGTCAGTAGCCATCCCCCAGTTTATGAAAAAGATACAAAAATCTTTGTATGGAACTGTGTGCTTCACAGTTCCAGCGGCGTGGTGTCTGGCTGTTGTGCGCATACGCACATAGGAAGCTGCACACGAGGCTGCGAGGGAGAGAGAGCACTGTCGCTCCCGCAGTGCCGACCCTGGCATGCTGGTGGAAGGTAGTGTTTTTTTTTTTTTTTATTCCTCGTGTGTAGAGCTTAAAAACCATATACCATATTCTTGAATGGACACCTGGGTTCGCTTCCCGCGCCCTTCCTGCATGGAGTTTGCATGTTCTCCCTGTGTCTGCTTGGGTTTCCTCCAGGTACTCCGGTTTCCTCCCACAGTCCAAAGACATGCAGGTTAGGTGGATTGGTGATTCTAAATTGGCCCTAGTGTGTGCTTGGTGTGTGTGTGGATGTGTTTGTGTGTGTCCTGCGGTGGGTTGGCACCCTGCCTGGGATTGGTTCCTGCCTTGTGCCCTGTGTTGACTGGGATTGGCTCCAGCAGACCCCTGTGACCCTGTGTTCGGATTCAGCGGGTTGGAAAATGATAATATTATTGAATGTGATAAACTGTAGAATTAGATTATTATCCTGCTTCCAGCTATTCTATTTGATTAATTTTTTTTCTGAGGCAGAATGCTGCTTTTCAACATTGAAAAGAATAAAAACTTTTCTAAGAAGCACTATGAATTCGGAAAGATTAAATGCATTTGCAGTGCTTTCAATGGAGAAAAATTTCCTCAGTTGTCATTCAGAGATCAAGGAGAAATTATTGATCTTTTCTCGTAAATTAAAACAAGAATGGATTTCATTTTTAAATGAATAGATCAAGCTTGAACTGTAACAATTTAGGTTATAGTAAGTAAAAAATATTTGATTTTGTTCTTTTAGAATTGTATCAAGTTTCTGAATAAATTTTCTTTTTATGCATGTTTGTTTCCTTTTACACGATTTTAAAACAAAGGCTAAAAAATTTCTGGAGCAGCACCCCCACTAATTTTAGCTACGAGCCACACTGCTTTGCACATATGGAGCTCGAGTGAATTCTCTACATTGCTACCTTCCACTCCTTTTCTGAGATATTGAGTATTTTCCCACTGTCCTCTTGGATCTTTGAAAGGGAGGGACAGTAAAATGGTTTTAAATATAGTAGAAATGCTGTCTGAGTCCTCGAAACTGAGCAATATTTTTTCCAGCACAGTGGGAGCCGGGAGGTGAGGAAAATCGGGCAGATTTTTGTAGCTCAAGCACTTTATTGTCATTGTGTAACACAACAAAATTACTTTTTGTAACAGCCCCAAGGTGCATTTAAAGTAAAGTCAAATAATTCCAAATATGTCATATACAGTGTTAAGTGATCAAGTACAGCAGCATAAATTGTTATTGCACCTGTTAATGAATAGTACATTACATGCTATGTATTGTATTACATTAGTATATTGCACATTACCAATATAGTTTATTGGACATGTTCAATTAAAAATGATCTGTGTTATAATAATTATCTGTGCTATTACAGCTGATCTATGGAAGCTTTTAACAGCTGTAGTGGATGCTTGCTTCCGTGTGTAAAATGATGAAAGTCAATATTAAGTCAATAATAGTAGAAAAAAGCAACTATTCGGGGAGCATAAAGCCGCAGCGTCTGTGCGCACCACCATTTTCTATTTGACAAAGTTTCTAATTTGAAGATAGTGAAAGCAATGTGTTTCTGGAAAGTTCAATTAGAAATGTAATTGTTCGGAGGATGGAAAAACGTTGTCTATGTACAGATCTCTAAGTGATTTAATCCCAAATGTTTTCCAGATATTAAAAATTGCATATGTTTGCAAGGGTTGAAAAAGGTTCTCGTGCAGAGGTACCACAGATAAAAGCTTCTCTGTCTTAAAATGCTTCCTACATTGGTTCCATATTCTGAGTGAGTGAAGCACAATTGGGTTGTTAGTATATTGGTGATAACTTGCATTTATAGGGCCACAAAGCAGAGAATATAAAGAAGTACTGCAGGATTTTATTTCTATTGTGGACCAAGCCTGTCAATGTTCATCTATTAGTGTCCATGTCCAGGTTTTTATAGCTTGTATGTTTGTTGCCCAGTAATAAAGTTAGGTGGAGCCATGCCACCTTGTGCTTTAGGTCTTTGTAGGGTCGCTCTTTGGATACGTGAATGTTTTAAATTCCAAATAAATGAGGTTAGGGTTAAATCCAATTGCTTAAAAAATTATTTATTGATGTATATTGGAATGTTTTGAAATAAAAAGAGAAGTTTAGGAAGGATAGTCATCCTAAACAACATTAATTCTTCCAGCTAAAGTGAGATGAAGGGTTGACCATCAATGCTAGTCTTGCTTAATTTTTTCCACACAGACAGCCAAATTTTGTTGAGAAGGAGCTTTATGTTTGCTTGTGATATTTACCCCTAGGTATTTAAGCTGATCTGTAATGATAAAAGGGAAGGTGTTCAATCTAATATTGTATGTTTGAGAATTCACTGGAAAGAGCACACTTTTATTCAAATTAATTCTGAGACCAGAAATCTTTTGAAATTCTGTAAGTGCTGTTAGGAATGCAGGCACAGTATTTTGTGGGTCTGATATATACAGTACCATATCATCTGCATATAGAGAAATTTTCTGTTCAAATCCTTCTCTGATAATTCCCTTTATCTGATAAGCACTTCGACAGTAAACTGCCAATGGCTCAATGGTGATTGTAAAAAGTAGTGGTGACAAGGGACATCCTTGTCTGGTACCACATTCTAATTTAAAGTAGTCTGAATTAATGTTGTTAATAAAAACTGAAGGTTCTGGATTGGTATACAGTAGTTTGATCCATGCACAAATGTTCGGGCCAAACCCAAATTTCTCCAATGTAGTGAAAAGGTAGTTCCATTCAATCATATCAAATGCTTTTTCTGCATCCAACGATAATAATATCTCTGGGGTGTTTGACTTTGCGGGTGAATATATTACATTAAACAGGCGTCGAACATTGGAAGCTAAGTGTCGCCCTTTAATAAATCCAGTTTGATCTTGTGATATTACTGAAGGCAGCACTTTCTCCATTCTTCTAGCTAGGACTTTGGAGAGTATCTTAACATCATTATTCAGAAGTGAAATTGGTCTGTATGAAACACATTGTAATAAATCCTTGTTTTGTTTAGGAAAGATGGTGATTAGTGCTTGGTGAAAAGTTTGAGGTAGAGTTTTATTGTCTCTAGCTTCTGTGAATGTTGCTAATAAAAGAGGAGATAGCTGAGTGGAGAATTTCTTATAAAATTCGACAGGATAACCATCATGACCTGCTTCTTTACTAGTCTTAAGTGACTTTATAGCATCTTGTAATTCTGATAGTGCCAAAGGTTTATGCAATTCCTCTGCACTAAAAGTATCTATTTGTGGTAGCTGTAATGCATCCAGAAATACATTAGATTGTGTCTTGTCTTCTTTAAACTCAGTAGAATATACGGATTTATAGTAGTCTCTAAATGTGTGCATTATATTTTATGCTCATTTATATATTGAATTTAGTTTAGTTGAATTAGTCCTAACTTTCTAACAAATGATGCTCAAGATTTGACTGGCTGCTAGAAACTGTATTTTTGAGAGAGTCACAGAAAACTAAATAGGAGTCACAATTGTAAGTAAATGCTCTTGTTTATGTGCATCACAGGATTTTTGAGGAAGGCCACAGACTCACACTCACTTGTATATTGTAGGTGGCATCCTTAAGTGAGAAGATTGTAGAGCAAATGGCGGCAACAACTGTAGGGAATTCTGTGAAAGCAGAAACACAAGTTCTTAATCATGTTGCGCACAAGCAAAGTAAAAATAAAAGAAAACAAGGAAACAAACACAATCTTGAGAAACATAAAACAGATAAGCAATGCTATAGTTGTGGAAATATAGACCACTTGGGCAGATATGCCAAATATCCAGCATGAGGTCAGACATGTCACAAGTGCAGTGTGAAAAACCATTTCTCAAAAATGTGCAGGACAAAGAGTTCCAAAAAGTAAATTTTTAATAGGGTTGAGAGACAAACACAGTACGCATCTGTTGTTACTGAAAATGGTGTCAGGGGGAACATTTTTTTTTACACTGGGTGATTCCATTAGGCAGCCATTGTTGGGACTGGGGGTGAGAAGTTAAAAGGCTGTCTGCGGGATGTAGGTATTTGCTGTATTGTAAAGGAATCACCACTTTGAAGTTTTTGGCTGGTTGAGATTACAAACAATACCAAGTTGTGATAACAGAACTGCTCCTTCCTTGGAGGATGTCTGTATTTACCTGACTTGGAAATTAACATGTTTGACAATATTGGCTTCTAATCAGCATATCTGCACTCATTAATGGTTGGTAACAATACATTTTGTTAACTTGTGTTTTCATTAATTGTTAAACCCAGGAAATTTAGATGTGCCATTGTTTAATCTGATTGTCTAGAACTGCTAATGGAAGGGACTGAAGGAGATTTAAACTTCTGGGCAGGAGAAGGCAAAAGGACGGACAGTCCACTGAGAACACTGCCAAGCGCACAGGGGCTTGCAGGCAGACAAGGGTACGTGGCTGGCACGACGTGAGGCACAAGGACGGCAATACTTACTTCCAGGGAAGAAGAGACAGCTCCAGTTGTGGGTCCAGCAAGAGAGGTAAGCTGCATGAAAGGACCGAACAAAGCTGGCAGACGAGAAATGAGGCGTGCCTAGATCACAGCAACACAAGGAGCAAAAAAGAAACGACGAAGAGACACTTACAGGGATTCCACAATTTCGATAAAACTACTGTTGGGAAACGAGTGTCCAGTGAACAGAGTGCATCCGTGGACAGTTAGAAGATTAGTTGTTGGGGTAACAGTGCACAAACTGGACTCTGTACCACTAAAGGTCGTATCCTCCAATCATTGTTTTTAATGGACTTTTAGAGTGTGGACTGTGTGCTCTTCTTTCTAAAAAAGGAATTTTATTCCTGATATAGTTATTTTGTTTATGTTCATTTATCTTTTTAATGTACTTATTATTACCTTGTGTAATAGAAGTTACTGTTGCTTTTCCTGAAATTAATGTTGTGTCTTTCATTGTGTGTTTACTCACCACCCAATTTAAAGAGCCCTGTGTGCTATTTTCTGTAAATTTCAAGAGTTCCCAGTCTCTTAATAAAACTGAGTGGCGTAGTGAGATATTTTAATGGTGTCTAGGTTAGATTACCTGTAAGTGTGACCAGACACCTGTCACATGTCAGAAAGACTCAATGTTTGCCTTGGTGGTGTTAAACTTAAAATGCTTATTGACAGTGGTGCAACCTGTAACATCATTGATGAAGAAACTTAGGAATGACTTAAACGTAAGCACATTAGATGTCACTCATACTTCCGAAAATTGAAAAGAACTTGTTTACTTATCCATCTTACCAGCCATTACCTGTAAAAAGGAGCTTTTAATTATGAAGTCAAGATAAGGGACTGCACCAAATATGCAGAGTTTGTTGTTATCAAAGGGAATGGGGAACCACTCTTTGGCAAAATGACAACCATGAAGCTTGGTGTGCTACACCCTGTCACCAGTATTGCAGCTGTAATGGATTTAAAACAGGCACTCCACCTCAAATACCAGAAGTATACCAAGGTGTGGGGAAGTTGAAGACTAAGCAGATTAGTTTACATATTGATTATAATGTTAAGCCAATAGTTCAACCTCTTAAGCAAATACGATTTCATTTAAGAGAAACTGTTGAGAAGGTAAAGATTTAAATAGATCTGGACAATATTGAACCAGTTGATGGCCCTACCCAAGGGTAAATCCAGAGCTATAGTTCAAAAAGCAAACTCAGAAATTGCATTGATATGCAAATCATGTAATTGTCAGAGAATGTTACCCAATTTCTACAGTAAATGAAGCATGAATGGCTCTGTGGTGTTCAACAAATTAGATCTGAAATGGGGCTATCACCAACTTGAACTAACTCCCAATACACACCAAATTACAACCTTTGCTGTTCATAATGGGGTGTACAGATATAAAAGGCTTTTATTTGGAGTATCTTCAGCCATTGAGCAATATCAAGAATAGACAGCTAGTGCTTTAGATGGTAAAGGAAAAGCTGGGAACATCTCAGATGATGTCATTGTTCATGACCACAATCAAACAACACACGGCAAACGGCTGCAAGCTGTACTGAAATAAATGACAGAGTGTGAACTGATATATAATACTGAAAAGTGTCAATTTAACTTGAACTTTATGAATTTCATAGGAATACTGTTGGTGAAAAAGAGAGTTCAGGCAGGGTTGAATGGACGAAGAAGAGTGTCAGGAGTAATTTGTTACAGATGGGTATCAGCAAGAGTGAAAGGGAGGGTCTACAGGATAGTAGTGAGGCCAGCTATGTTATATGGGTTGGAGACAGTAGCACTGACCAGAAAGCAGGAGACAGAGCTGGAGGTGGCAGAGTTAAATATGTTAAGATTTGCATTGGGTGTAACGAGGATAGATAGGATTAGGAATGAATACATTAGATGGTCTGCTGAAGTCAGAGAGTCAAGTTTGCGTTAGTTTGGACATGTGTAGAGGAGAGATGCCGAGTGTATTGGGAGAAGGATGTTAAGTATAGAACAGCCAGGGAAGAGGAAAAGAGGAAGACCTAAGCAAAGGTTTATGGATGTGGTGAGAGAGGACATGCAGGTGCTGGGTGTAACAGAACAAGATGCAGAGGACAGGATGATATGGAAAAACATGATCTGATGTGGCAACCCCTAATGGGAGCAGCAAAAAGAAGAAGAAGAAAGAACTGTTGACACAAAAAGAGAAAGTCAGGGCCATGTCAGAAGCCAGGGAACCAGTGAACGCCACCAGTTTTCTTGGTCTTGTCAGCTACAGCAACAGATTTATTCTCCAATTTGTAACCTTATCAGAATCATTTGAGACACTTAACTAGAAAACATACACCATTTAAATTTGCACCGAACAAAAACAAGAATTCCTTGCTTACAAAGAAGTACTAACTGTAACCTTAGCTTTCTTTGATAATGTTGCACTAACTAAAGTGATTGCTGATGTAAGCCCAGATGGACTGGGGGCTGTATTAGTCCAAAAACAACAGGGTGAGATGGTTCCTGTTTACTATGTAAGACAATCTTTATCAGAGTGTGAAAAAAATATATTTACAGAGATGAGAGAGAGAGAGGGCCAAGGTCTCATATGGGCATGTGAAAGAATTCATCCTTATATGTATGGCAAGAAGTTTGACCTAGTCACTGACCATAAGCCACTAGCATCCATTTACAGTCCACGCTCAAAGCCTTCAGTCTGGATTTAACAATGGGTTTTGAGGCTGCAACTTTGTAATTTTAGAGTTATCAGGGAAAAACAACATTGCAGAACCATTGTCAAGTCTACTAGGAAGTGCAGAAATTAGAGAAAACACTTACATGAGTCAGGGGAGTATGTAAGATTTGTGGCTGTAAGTGCTACACCAAGAGCTCTAACCACAAACACTGGCACTTCTATTGATTGTCGAAAATGCAACAGTTGCTCAAGAGAATTACACTTTATATTTGCAGTGCTGACAAATTCTATTTCAATTGTAATTTATAGTTACAAATGTTACAGTGTTTTAAAATCTTTAAAAAGCTACAGGTTAATGTGCAGAATTTTGTCATTTGTTAAGATTAATCTATTAATGACTGTGTAAATATGATTTTAAACTATGAAATGTAAGTTTCTTAAAAGTAAAACCTCTTAAAAACACTCATCGACAAAGTTCTTTAATGTTATTTCAGTAGAATCACTTATGTAATAGCAATAAAACATACTGCAGCAAGTCAATGTATAGTTTCAAGTTTTATATTGCAGTAGTTGCAGAAGATAGTTCTGATGATAGCATAGTTATAAATAAAAATGATGACTCTGATGAAGTTACAACTTCTGATACTCTGGTAAACAAATAGTTTCAATCTTTGCCAAAGTACAATTTCTTCTAATACATTATGTATTTATAATTTTATTTTCCTTTGTAGACCTGGGAATGTCCATATGATCCAAGTACACCAGTGAAATGTCAAAAGATTACTGAAAACAAGTGTGTATTTATTATTTATTTGCTAAAAGATTTGATGGACAAGGATCAGATGGTGTGCTGGCTCAAGACTTAGCAGGGATACCAGTTTGACATCAAGCACAGAATCTGAACACGGCATTCCAATATTGATGCACTGTCTCATCATACCTGCCTCCCAAGTGACTGCTCTCACTGCACCCGGGCAGAACAATGCCAATGATCCTCCGCCGAGTGCCATGCATTGACAATCAAACTTAAAGAGCGCTCCAATATGAAGAGGGGCAACGTCCTACATAGGCAGAAACTACACCACATGGCCTAGCCCTGAAATCCTACGTGTCTCAATGGGATTCCCTGGAATTAAAGGATGGAGTGCTCTAGCCTGGACCCATCAGCACACCACCAGTAACTGTCAGAAGAGGGCATATGACAGCCACTGTCAAGGAGAACTCCCCCGAATTCTGATGACAAAGTGTGGTTTGTACACTCCACAGCGGGAGAAAGGGTTGTGTCCTAAATTGGCTGACATTTGGCTGGTGTCCTGTACCATCCTGTCTGGATTATCGGAGGTGGCGTGTCGAGTAAAAACAGGACAGGAAGGGGCTGTGTAACGGTGGAAACTGCAACTGTGGGAGCAGTGACAACCACAAATGCAGTACTACCCGAGCAGAACAGCTCATAATGGTATTTGGGTGACTGTTATGCAAATGTAGAAGCCATCAAAAAATTGTGTGCAAATGTACACTATAAAAGATGAACATTTGCACAGCCATCCACCTTTTAGTCTACTGACGGCAGGGGGAGCAAGTCCTTATTAGGATAGTGAGCCAACCAAAACAGCCATGAAAAAGAGCACTAATCCATTTGAGCCACGAGCACTTGCACCGTGCTTTGCTAATGGGCGAACAATTAAGGCAGTGGATACCAGAGGACTTAAAATAGATTTTTTTTTCTTTACTAATAAAACACTTGAAAAACAGAAGGATCTTTGCTAGGCCAGATAACAGCAAATATCTAACATTTGACAGTGAATTTGTGTTGAGCGTTACACAATTTTAAACCACGTTAACTTTTGTTAGATCTAAATAGCTTAAAATGATTTAATATGAAACTGTTTTGCTCATGTTAACAGCTGCTAGAGATGATGAGTATTACCTGGCTGGGGAATGATTGTATAATTGATGACTGTATCCATAGTTCATGGTGGGGCAGGACCATATTTCCTTTCAAAAGACCTCTTCCACTACATCTACAAATTTCCTACCTTTCAGGCCACTGCTAATGACATCATGGATCCCTGCTTGAGATAATAATGTACTTTCATTTAATTTGTTTTTTATTAACGTATAGTATTACTTAGTGCTGGTGCTTTAACTACAGAACAGCTTAGGTTTGAATTATAATTGTACATTTTGAATAAGGTGGAGCTGTGTCTGTGAGTGTATCAGGTGCCAGACTAGTACTGTATATTGTCAAAGGCTATTTTCTGTTTTATGCCAAGTTCTGTTAGGAGCGTTTTCTGTTCTCTTTAACTCTGAACTGGAAAAGTGGTTAGGAAAAACATTTATAACCAATGTGAGGGACTTAATTATGAAATCAAAAAATGTTTATCTATATGTAGCTTATAAAAGTATATTTTATATGCAGAGTATATCTCTCTATTATATTAAAAAAATCCTGGGACTAGACAAGATTTTTTCAAGTCACTCCCTCCTCTCAACCATATTCAACCATGCACACAGTAGTCTCACCTGTCATTTGTGTGAATGTTTTTGACAGACACAGTTCCTGCTCTCTCAACTCATAAATTTTAACATTTTCTTCACTTTAAATTCCCAATTAAAGATGATATATTAGGTCCAAATCTTATTGAAGAATTTCAACACGAAGGGTTATCAACAGAAAAAATGAGTACACAGGCAGTCCTAGCAGCGATAAACGATGAAGTCAAATGAATTAACACCAAAAATGTTGATTGGTTTCACAGCAAATTGGTTAAATGCGTATCAATAGACTATGCTGAAACAGTTGATGGTGATCGTGCAGAAAATGAAACATCAACTTACAATATCCCGAAGAATATATACAACCGTTAACACAGTCCAGTCTTCCAACACATGAAATGTATTCAAGAAAGGTAATCTTAAACCGATAACATTAGACAACAAAGGAGATCTTCATATGCCATTTGTATTAAAACGTTTCCCGTTAAAATAGCTTTTGTAAAGACAATTAACAAATCTCAGAGCCAAACATTCGAAAACGTCATTTGAGAGAAAGAAACGAAATTCAATCACAGGCTGTTATAAGTTGCGTTGTCACGATGAAAGTCCAAATACGTAATAAAAATTCAATGAGATATTGATGAAAATTTTATTACAAAAATTGTTTTTACTGAAGTTTTACAGTAAAAGTGTAAGTTTAAAAAGTATTTGCGTGTTAATATCAAAGCCAAACAGAACAAAATCGTATTATGCAACAAATAACTCTAATGCAACATAAAACATAATTTACTTTCAAATTATTATGTTTTACTGTTTTTTAATATGGCTAATTACTCGCTGTAATGTAGCCTAACATTGCTCTATTATGCATATGTAAGAATTTCCATGAAACTAAAAATCTGTTTACATTGTCCATCTGCATCCCTATACATGATCAGCAGAACCACAAAGAGGCTGGCGTGTAGCACAGGCTCAGGGGTTGGCGAGCGAAGCGAGCAGTGGGCGACCCAAAGTGTTATTTAAAAATGATTTATCTTTTGTCTAGGGGAACCAAGTAACATCTATGAATGCATTATGGAATCTAGTTGAAAAGCACAGTTCTATGTTACAGATAGTTGGGTGCTTCCACTATGCTCACAACCCTGGTACCCTCAGATGAGCAATGTGACTGGTGACATATTTAAAGGTTATGGGTATTCTGGATCTGCTTAGTTTCATCAAGATCTTTTTGAAGGACGTAAATAAAAGTTAATCAAATAAGCATGTGTGCTCATGGCTGCCACTGAATATCCCCACCTCCTGCAAGTCATTAAAAAGATCCATCCAAAACTGAGATCTAAAAACCGGCTTAAATAATACATTGTCTTTTCTCATGTAAACAGTATGAAAAAATGCCTTATTGGTATAATTGACACAATTATTAGCAATTATGTTAAGTAGATAATGCTTTAAAACAAACATTTAGCGGGCCTGCAGGTAAAAATAAAAGCAACACAAGTGAAAGCAAAACAAATACCTTTGTTTCCTGAAGCAGGTCCACCAACGTTTAGTTCTCTGGTTTGTACTGATGGTACTTTCAAATGACTTGCTATGCCCGGATAATCATCTGAATGAGCAGATCTTAAGAAACAGTGTATAGCAGTAATTTTTCCATTTTCTGTGGCACAATCAGTCTTATGATACATTTTCAAAACACACTCATGGATAGTTATTGGTTGGGCCACACACTAGCCCCATAATATTTGTGAATAGCTGTTAAGGCAGCCATTTATAGCCAAAAAATAAGGTTTTATTTTATTATAATTATCTACATGCCACACAAAGTTAGGCTGTAAGAAATGACAAACTCTTCCTGCAAATGTTTGATTTGTATGAACTTCAGCACTAGATGGTTCAAGTTCAGTCCACATTTCCATCACAGTTTCTCTTTTGACACTAAAGACATATTTCTGTCTTAAATATATATTTGCCAAATTGTCCAGTATCCAAAATGATGGCCTGGTCTACTTAACACTTGCGCTATTGCTGCCCTAACTTCAGAAACTTTAGTTGAAGAGAGTTCTTAAGCTAATTAAAACCTTGAGCTTTGTTTTGAGGAAAGGAACCTTGGTATATGTCCTTAATTCGTTCCAGACCCTTTGACTTATACCAAACAGGACGTATACCAAACAAATTTTTCCCATAAGAAATAATGGAAAAATGATTAATCCGTTCCCATGAAAAAAAAATCCTATTGCTATTGGCATATTATACATTGATGGGGTTGTATAAAATAATTTAAACACTGCTTAATACTAAAATACATAAATACAAAAGCAATTAAATGAAATAAATGAAAATTTTACCTCACTTTACTTTTTAATAACATCTTTGTTTTTCACAATCGTAGATACCGAAACGGTATGCAACAGCCATGTCCCGGATACGCATGCCATCTTCATACTTTTCAATTCAAATTTACATGAAAAAAACACAAAATCAAGTTGTGACGATGCAGGTTTGCTGTATGCTCCCATCTGCTGCCGGGGAGCCCTTGAACCCTACACCGTCGGTAATGTGCCTCACTGCTAACCTCATCGGTAAAGCAAGGGATGGTGAAAAAGTGCAAAGTGCTTTTATTAAAACAATTAACAAAACAAGGTGTTCAAATTAAAGTGCAGTCTCCAAAGTTCCAATAAATAATCCATAAAATCAGAAGTGAAACGTGGAGGTTAAAAACAATAGAAAAAAGTCTTCTCAAAAACAACAAAGTTAAAATAGAGCAGGAAGCATTCTTTAAAAATAAAAAAGCCTGGTGACTTTTTACCTGGCAGCTCCCCTGCATCCCAAGAGGGGAGTCGCCCTACTTGCAGCTGACGTTAACTCTGCCTACTTCAGCTACTTCGCTCGCTCGTTCACTCTCTCTCTCTCGCTCGCTCTCTCTCTCTCGTCTGTTCTTTCTTTTTACTCCCCTTCAAGCCAACTCGCGCTTCTGTTTATCAAGATAAGCAGCCCCAGGAACAATCATGAATGCGGTCAGTCCCTCACAAGTCCACTTTGGTAAGAAACGCCCACATCGCTAATCGTCCTGACAACTTTCAGCCACATAACCACACGCCCCCTCACCAAGCTGCAAGCGCGGTGATTATTTATTTTAAAGCTGGACTTTGACAGGAGCTGTGGACCCGCTATATCACACACGTGAAAGTTCACAGAGAGTTATAGCGAGGGTTGTTCACTGAATGCCAGCAACTGGCGCACTAACGCTCGTGGGCAGTCGTGGCTTTGTCTTGAGAGAGGTAAACAAGGTAAAGTGATATTGTCATCTTATGTAAATATGCGCTTTATAAAGTGGCTCAGGTTGTGCAGTATTATAACTGTATCGCAAGTTTACAGCGAGGTAATTGTACTTATAAGTACAAAGCATTCTACAAGGAGCACTTGATGGACTGATTGAGTGCGTTTATAGTTCTTGGGATGAAACTGTTTCTGAACCGTGATGTCCCTACAGGAAAGGCTCTGAAGTGTTTGCCGTATGAGAGCAGATCAATAGATGGTGTGCATGGCTGAGGCAGCATGTGCTTGATGCTGTATACCGATACTTCTCTTTCCAATCAGCTGCTATAGCTGTGATTCCACATTCAGATACAGTGGGATAAATAGTCTGAGTGGTGCATTGAGATGAACAATGCTAAAGCAGCTATGGTATTTGGAATAGTTTGGCCATTCCGCGGACCATTACATTGTTACAGGTTAATTACAATCAGATGCCTTAAACTAATAAACAATATGTGGTTAATTTCAATATATTTATAAAGCCATGTCGGTGATATACATCTAAAAAAGAAAGGGAAACCACACTGGAACAAAAACACTACTTTGACGCTGGGTGCTGCCAGTTTGCAACCGAGCGGAGAACTTGCATACGCCAAGGTTTGAGCTAGCGTGAAAATGTGCGTGGCTTTGCGCCAAGTGTAGGTTTTATACATCATGATTTGAGCATGGAAACGGGAGTACGCAACATTTTTGTGCATATGCACCGTTTATACATGAGGCCCCTGGCCTTTAATCCATCAATGTAAGGACTGCACGGTGCCTAGATCAGGTGGTGGTGGCGCAGATCGCCACCACAGAAAAACGTATAAAGAACTGCAAAGAAAGTAGGATCATGGAGCCATGATAAAAATGATAATGTAATGCATATTCTAAATATCAGGGTTACACTACAATTAACCTATAAGAAAGCCATATTAAAATAGTGGGTCTTCAGCTGTTTTTTAAAATGCTCCACCGTATTTGCCTGGTGAATTTCTCCCGGTAAGCTATTCCAGATATTCTATTCCCTCTCTGACTATCTTCTAACAGAACCTGAACTTCCCTTTACTTCTTGGTCAAAGAATTTAAGATCTTGAATTTTTTTCAAGCTTTTACCACTACAGACATTTCATTACATACAACATACCTCCATTTTCTTGTGTTGGTAAGATTTTCAGAAACTACAATTTTATAAGTGTTAAGAAGTATTGGTCATCTCTTCTCTGTCTCTCTCTCTTTTTAGGATTATCATGCTGTGTAAAATCACTGGGTATCTGACTACCAGGGAATGAAAAATTACAGCACATCTGTATTCAGGGTAGGAATTGCTCTCTGTCAAATTTAGAAAAAGTAGATTATTTGTTTGCCTTAAATGGTTGCTTTTAGATAATTAAGCTTCATTAGTAGTTTTTTCAGGTGAATTGTCTATGTTTTCCCTTTCCAAATAGTCAGTGTTATGTTTATGTTATAACATAAATTTCATACTTTATTAGTCAGGCTGGAGAATTATTCTGCGAAAAAGTGTTAAGTATTTTTTTTTAATTCTACAACATTTCAGGCCTGAAATACAACAGTGAGGAAAAAAAGCCATTGCTATCTTCATCTTTGACTGCCCCTTCCATAAGGGTTTGTAATGAGGCTTTTACCTTTTTAATCCAGTCCCATTTTCTTCATCATTTCTATTACCTCAAATTCAACTATCTTGGAGTTTTCAATCACAACTGGCAGCCTTGACCAGGATCACATGGTAGAAAGTGAAGTCATCTACAAAAAGACTGAGCTGAAAATTCACCTAGTTTATGAAGTCATTTGTAAACACCAGAAATACAAGGATGCCACCTTGGATGAAATGACTTCACTCATAAATGAGTTAATTTGTTTTTCTTTGCATGTAATTATTTCTTTGAAATTTTGTAAAGCACTTAGAGCTACAGCATTTGTATGTAAATGTGTATATAGAAATAAACGTTGTTATTGTCCTGCACAGATATAGCAACTACCTGTTTATGACTTGTTTAGATCTACTCAACCTGCTATAAAAGTGTCTTCAGTATTACTTGTCCCCAATTCAACACAAATGCATGTTAGATGTGTAGTGCAGCTCAAACTTTCATTCCTTCATTTTGGGTACCTATCCAGTGTTTGGTTTATAACTCAAATGTAGACCAAATGTGTTGGAAACAATAAAGTAGTTAATGAAATGAAGTGTTTACAGTGGAGATTGTGGTCAAAATTTAAGATATTAAAGAAAGAAACATCCTCTAACAGGACAATTCACTAATCAGGCAGGAAAAAAGCTGTTCATTGTATTTTTTAATTACTCCTCAGAAATATGCCATGGAGGGAGCATTCTTCAAAAGCAGTCCATTACAGCATGGTCAGAATGATCAGAATGGTCAAAGAAACAAAGGATAGAGGTTAATTTTATAAACCGTTGAATTTACATAGTGTCAATCAATGCGTACATTTTACTCTGGTTGGTTTGTTGGTTTACACCCATATGATTTATATAAAATAAAAGTCTATTATATTATATTTTGGTTCTTCTTATACCTTTTGAGATGAGCTACCACCCTTGAAATTTCTGTGCATTTAACAACTGCCCATTCTAGTTTATGGGACATCTGCAGATTTCTTAGTCATCTCTTTGTCATCCTTCAGTACATTTTGTATATTACATCAACCTTTCTTCTGGTACATTCTTTATTTACTTGACTATTTCAGTATTTTTCCTAAACCAACTCTTATATTTCAGTGTAAATTTCACTTTATCATTATCTCGTTTCTGACATTTATTAACCCTTTATGCTATTTCTTAAAGATGAATGCTATGTTACCCTAAAAATATTCTTCCACAAGATGGGCACAAAGACATATATTTACAAAGGTATCCATCAACTTCAGGATAACAGGGAGTAGCAAGATATTATTTTTGTTTGGATATTCTTACAAGTTGCCATTGTAAACTGTAGACACTCAAGAAATCAAGTATTTTACCCAGCTGACACTCTACCATATCGAAGAATCAAACAGAACTGCCAGGTGAGAGATGTTGCAACTTCTGCAGCACACATTTTACTACACACAAACTAACAAGATTGGATTTAGTTGGTTTGTTTCATTCAGTGTCTGAGAAATGGATGATCATGGCTCTAGATATTGTTATTTTTGAAGACAGCCATTACTAAGATGTCCCAAATGTGGAGGATCCCATCCACGAGTATCTATTATAGTCTTAACTTTTAGAGTATCATTCAGTATCTCGGCTTTTTCCCTTTCTCTTATAAGACCATGTTGTCATTCATTAAAAGAGCAGGGGTAGAAAGACATCACACTTTTTGATGACATACTCATAATACATGGTGTGAACACGGTGAACGCGGCCCCAAGAGGATGTGGCCGTTCCTCTAAAACCTCCTCTTAAACAGTGATATAATGGGAAACAAACACAGCTTTTCATCTCCTCTTTGTGGATCATCTCGTGCGCAGCTTCAAACATTTAAAAGATTGCACTGCAGCTGTTCTATTATCTCACTGCCTTGTCTCTCTTCCCCCAGACATCCTCTGCTTTATTCTTTATGTTTTATTATGCTGTATTAGAACAAAGTTTCTGTCTCTTGAAAACCCTGAATGAATCTGTGCAAGTTTGTGACCCAAGCGTGACAATGGGTTAGATGGGATTTATTTCAACCTTACAGGCTCAGAATGCAGTTAGGTTAAATAGGCTTCAACACAAATACAATGAGGATTTTGGCATAAGATGCTGCAGGCACTAAATTGTTTCTTTGCTGCATATTCGCCACCTACAATGCTATTTTGTCTTGGTAGAGAAATATATTACTTTACTTTCCCCTATTGTATTTTTAATATGTAGCCTTTGTCAGAATGCCTCAGATCTCACAGACTTACCACTGTTTATAAGGTATTATAGTATATAACTTCTCCCCACCTTCCCTTCTACATCTATAACCTCAGGCAATTAGGTGTAGTAAAAGACAAGCAGGAGTTAAATTACGCATAAAACAATGTATTATTGATAATATTCATAATTAATAACAATATGCAAAGTACATTTGAATATTGGCAACCATACAACCTGATAAATGGTGATGTGTAGTTTCAGGCGGCACACAGACTTGGTAGTTACTTAAAAATGTTTCTAGTTAAGGCATCATTTGTGGTCAGCTTTCTTCAGAACAGGCCGCATGCCTGTCTCAATATGGCTGCTGAGCTGTGCTCTTCATTGTGTTTTCCTTTTCAGTTCATGCATCAGTTTGGTAAAAGAGAGAGAGAGTGAGTAAAGCATGCAAGTTTATAGATGTTCTGTCCAATCCCTAGAGCCAATAGGACATTGTGGTACTTAAAGGCTTCTGATAAAAGCCAGTTCCAAACAGCCATGCTTCAGAAGAATGAGGGAATAGAAAACTTCTTCATACCTGCCACCCCCCAATAAACATTTGTTGAGGTAAAGTTTGCCAGTTAGGTAGCCTGACTTTCCTATTGGGGTCGACTGAGAGACTTCAGAGAAACATTAGCCAAACTTGTTTAAGGCACTTCCCCCCAATTCTGTCTTAAAATTCAAAGAGACACATTCCTAAATGGCAGGGGTAAACATGAATGCTTCTCACTAATGTAACAATAATATTACATTGTTTTGCCTAAATTACAAATAAACACATACAAAATATTTATCAACTTGTATGCAAAATTTCACATCACAATAAATACCAAATGTGAATCTTGTGTTTCCACACCTCAAAATATCAATGCAGGTACAGAGTTCAACTGAAGCCTCAATGACTAAGTTGGAATGAACTATGTGATGGAATCAAGCACCATCAACAATCAATTTGACTGAATTTCACTATATGACAGTCCTATAACTACATCACTTCGGTTACTGGGTGCAAGGTGACTTCACAATCCTTCCTAGTCCACTATTTAGTACTGCCAAAACACAAAATGATATGATTCTGTTGAACAGAGATATCAGGGGAAGGGTGGCTGAAACCCAGTTTTCAATACCTTGTGCAGTGCCAAGCTTTCTAAGGTCAGTGTACAGAAGATGAGTCATTTACAGCAGGATATTATGGATTGACTTCAGCTGATTGACACACTCATGGACTCCAGATTTAAAGGCAAATCCAAGCATAGCTCAGCCAACCATAACAGTGAATGACTTGCCCCACTTGACATGGTGGACACTGAGGTCACCAAGTACGATGATGTCATGTGTAAGACTGGTCACGTTGCAGGACTATGTGGCAAATTTAAGCACTGTAAAGACTGTACTTACAGTATGTACCTAAGAGGCAACAACTCCAGCTTTAATGCTGAGCCCTATCCACAACAGTTGATGTTTAGTTGTGCAGAGGTCATGGTAGTGCTTGGTGTTATGGATGTTACAGATGTAAACTGGTAATCGACCTTCAAGGGAAACTTGATCTTGAACTAGTCCTATCCAGGAATCAAAACATTTGAATTAGGAACTTCAAAATGTTCCTAACTCAGGAAAGATGTTGTCATAGTCAGTAAGCTGTCCATGTACATCTTAATTGTAGGTCAATGATGTTTGCTGATGAAATACATATCAATGAAACTTTATTTATATAGCATCTTTCAAACAACTCAAATGCAATTCAAAGTGTTTCACAAGTGACTGACACAACATGGGTTGTTAATTAATTTATAAACTAAATATACATTATGCATACTAAAACAAATTATATTAAAATAATAACATAAACATTAAGACATTTATAATTTTAAAGTATAAATATCAAAACCATAAAATTATAAAACACTACATGAAAGCCAGAGTAAATGGATGGGCTTTTAATTTACATTTATATATAAATGTTTTTAAATGGTTAAAAGAAGCATCACTAAATGTTTTTTTTATACTTCATGGAACAGCTAAGATATAGGCATATCTAAAAGATGGTGCAAGGCCATGTATTGTCTCATAAACTAATAAAATAATTTTAAAATCAACATGAAAGCTAACAAATAACCAGTGAAAGGACATTAAGATACACATAATGTGTGTTGCCCTTTTGATCTTAATCAGCACTCAGGCAGCAGAATTTTGAATGAATGGATACTGATGCATTCTTTGATAGACAAGAAAAGAGAGAATTGCATTGGTCTAGCCCAGTGGTCCCCAAATTTGTGGCACCAAGGAACGGTTTCATAGAAGCCAATTTTTCCAGGGACTTGGGGGGGAGGGAAGTGGTGGTAGGACAGTTGCCGGGGGTTTAATACATTACATTTCTATTATCATTACATTGTAATATCTTAATATATAATTATACAACTCACCATAATGAACAATCAGTGGACAACTAGACGGTCCCATCTTGGGGTGATGGGAGACAGTGACACGCGAAGTGGGTTGCTTATGACCAGTCTACTCCGTAATCTCGTTTGGTTGCTGTCCCTGCAGAAAACGCTGCCTCACAAAGATAGGATGTTGGAAATGGAAGAAGACTTTTCAGTGCTTTTGTGGCAATCTCAGAATATTCCACCTTGACTTTAATCCAAACATATGGAGCTTTGAAGTTGTCTCAAACATACTTTTAAGGCCACCATCATTTACAACCTCAAGCAGTTGATCCTCTTCTAGCACAGACAAAGTTGATTCACCTGGCCTATTCACCAATGGGTCATAGATTCATTCCTTCCCATTTCAGGGGTGTTTTGTGTTTAGGAAGTAATGTGCAAACTCTTTTGAAAACTGAGATAGAAAGAAGGCGCTGGCTTGGTATCTTTAAAAACCTCTGCTAATGTTTGAAAATGTCAAAAATCCCAATGTTCAATTTATCTGCCAACTTGAACACAGTAGTTGTTCTTCCCTGAAGTGACACATTGAGCTCTTTGAGCAGGCTGAATATGTCACACAAGTAAAGAAGTTTTGCGACCTATTCTGTGTCACTAAAATGTGCTGCCAGTGGTTATTGTTTTTCTAAAAAAAAATTTCTGGAGCAGCTCTCACAACTTAAACACTCTGGCCAGTGATCTACCCTTAGAAAGCTATTTCACTTCTGTGTATAAGAGAAGGCGTGTGTGCTCTGCATCCATCTCCTCACACAGCTGTACAAGTCGACGTGAGTTTAGGGCATGTACTTATATGTGGTTGATAATATTAATCACATCCTGCAAAACATTATTAGCTTCAGGTGACATTTTTCGGCCAGCCAGCATATCTCTATGGATGATACAGTGCGTAGACTCACATTCAGAAGTGACTTCCTTGACCCGAGTAGTGAAACCAGAAAGCCATCCAGTCATGGCAGCCGCTCCATCTATGCAAATATCATACGGAAAATGACCTATTCAGTTTTCCCAATAAGTAATCATTCAAAGATTTGAAAAGATCTGCAGCTGTGGTGTTGGTTGGCAACAAAAGTGCACATAACATATCCTCATTCACATCCTCCTGAAAAATATATTGCACACAAACAAGCATTGTTGTCTTGTTGTCAACATCAGTAGACTCGTCAACCTGGATTGTGTACCACGGTGACTCATTAATCCTCTCTAACTGTTGGCTCCAAGATGGGCAGCTGCAAATGTGCTGTTAACCGCTGCCCCTCCCACATTCACTGCTGACAAGGTGCTCCCTCTCCCTACCTCCAGGTACCATCTGCCCCACAGGCTGCTGCGCCACCGCCTCCGCAGGAGCTGATGCTGCCACCTCAGAATTTCCACGTGGCACTGCTGTGCTGCCTGTTCCACACTAGCATGTGCTCATCCTCCAGGGCTCCTCCAGCACTCAGACCCAGCTGAATATTCTGCAGATTGGGTAAGGCAGGGATGGGTAAAGGTGGGGTGCCCAATAGTATGAATAGCCCAATAGCCAGTATCAAATTGCAAAAAATGTTCGGTCCCTCTCTTGCTCTTCTCTCCATCCTCTCTCTCTCTATCACAGTGCCGCTGCATAGCCCCGCCTGCCTAGCATTCTGTGCAAAACGAAAAGTGTCCTCAGTGAAGGAGGCATCCATTTTGCTGTAGCCCTTCACTGTGATATCCCGTGTAGTGGAAAGTGGCCCCAGCCTACACTCTGGACATCTGATAGTTCATGAACCGAACAGGATCAGTGGAGAGATGAAACACAGACAAAAATTGAAGGGTGAATGGTGCAAGTGTATTTACAAGAGTGCTGTACAACCAAGATGCAGTAGTGTCAGGTGGGCTTTGAGACATAGTCCTTCAACAATGACACTTCTTCAGAAATAAATAAAAAGGCAAAATACGGTGTATTTACAAAAACAGTGCACTCCTACCAAAAACCACACACACACACTCCAGTAATGAAAGTTGTCTTTTTTTATCCCTGGCTCAAGACGCTCCTCCAGCAGGAAAGAAAAATGCACAAAAACAAGTGTGTGTGTATATACTGTACAAAAAAACAATTGCACCAAAATCGAAAAACTATCCCAGCACCAAATAAATATATACATCCACCAAAAACGATCACTTGGAGATATATAACTCTATATACAAAAGAATATATGCAAAAGCCGCCAAAATCACAACTGCTCCTCCAAATAGCTCAACAGTGCTTACACGTACCTCGCCTTTAGGTCCACTGACGATCCCTGTTGTCCGGTAATTCCTTAAATATAACCGGCAAGCTGGTTCAGCCAATCTGCCAAAACGTCTACCTCATGCACCTATCCCGGTAGACGGTAGCGCGTTCACGCCACGCCCCAAGCAACTATGTATTTAAAACCGAATCCTTGTGGGTCGTGCGCCAGCGGCTATGCTGAGCTCAAGCATACCTGTAGCAGACTCACCAGTAAGTAAACCATTTTTTTAATGTTATGGGATCCCCATCTCTGACTCAATCAAATGCCTGCTTTCTCTTTTAGGTGCGCCGCACTTTAAACCGCCTGTACTGGGCAGGCTGCGAGGACTCCAGGGTATAAAAATGAACACGTGAAGTGGAGCACGTACTGGCCATTACGTGTGTCCAAACACAACCCGCCTCACAGCGTTCCGCATTCCTACGACAGTGCCCTCAAACCAACAAATGGTAAGTGCTCTTCCTTACAACCATATAAATGCCGCTGCTTTGATTTCAAGGCTGCGTCAACTTAAATTTTGTAATGCACATTACCACATTCACACACTGCATCTCCGGGAGGTGCAGCGCCGGCAGACCCACAGTGTGCTCTCGCGGCCTGGCTGAGAGACGGAGTTAGGGACCCCTGGTCTAGCCTATTAGTTATAAAAGTGTGCATCAAAGGCCTCACTTTAGTGATGGTCTACAGATGATAAAATGTTTTGTGACATTTAAACTTTAAGATTTGAAATGAGAGTCAAAAATCACTTCTAATTTTCTTGCTTCTTGGCGTAAGTCCTAGTGTTTTTAGTTTGAGGATCAATTGATTTCTTTAAGCCTTTCAACCTGCAATTAATAATTCTATTTTATTCTGGTTGAGCTGTAAAAATTCTGTGACATCCAGGCCTTTATATCTAACATATAGTTTGCAAGTGAGTCTATTGGCCCAGTATCATTAGGAGATAAAGCTTCATAGAGCTGAGTGTCATCAGCATAACTGTGCAAAGAGAATTTGTGCCTCCCAAGGCTAGCATATATAAATTAAAGAGCAACAGTCATAAAACTGGTCCTTGTATTACCCCACACGTAACTTCATAATGTTTGGAGGAGAAAGATATTTATAGATACTGTCACAGGGCTCAAAAGAAGGTAATTTCCGGTCAGATCAGGGTGTAGCAGAGTGCACTAATCCTTTCTCTTATCTCCCTGGAAACCAAATGCGGGAAATTCCGCCTGACTCCCTTGACATCACTCCCATCTCAGAAGACATCACTTCTGGTTCCACCCCAGAAGACGTCACTTCCAGACCAGCAGAAGAGCCCACCTCCTAAAGATGTCATTTCCACATCCCAAGGAGTCGCAGCCTGATGATCTCATTTCCCGTTCCATTCCCAAGATCCCTCCACTTACTGTTTTTCAACTATATATCCACCATGTTTCCTAACTTGTTCAGTTCTGTTTTGGACTCTTGTCTGTAAAGACCATTTTTTTCATCTTTTGCATTTGTAGCCACTTAAAATTACTGTATATGGGAGGCTGCCCCAAACCTTTTTGTTGTTTCAAGGCTTGATTAATTTATCACAATGCAAAGAATTTTCTTCCATAGAGATATAAGGTAAACCATATCTCCATACCATACCATATCATACCATACCAAAACAAATTCCAGACAAGGAAACATGCTAATTTAATCTATCTATAAGAATCTGGTTGTCGACGGTATCAAAAGCCACACTCGGGTCAAGCAGTACCAGAACTGAAGGCTTGATGCTGTGAAGATATTTTCTGATATTATTCACTACTTTTTACAAGGCTTTTTACAAGGTTTTGTGTTGAGTCCTAAAATCTCATTGAAGCCTACTTTAGTATTAGATGTTTAAAAAGCTGATTAAAAACTAGTCTCTCAAAAATAGGAAATTTGAAATTGGTCTGATTTTTAGAATATCCACTTTACTTTTCTTTAAAAAAACTTTTACTAAAGCAGTTTTAAAATCAGTGGGGAAGACACCAAGCTGTAGGGAATAATTTACTATGGCAGAAATGATACAGAATTAAAAATAGTTTTAAAAAGGGAGACTGAAATTGGGTCAAGGGAACATGTGTAGGACTTCTGTTCTGTTATTATTTTCCTGAGATTTTCAATATCAACCAGATCAAAGCACTCCAATTTAACTTCAGTCTATAGACACTATATACAGTAGGTAAAGGTAGAAATGTGTTTCTTCAGCTGGCAGATGCCATATCTAATGTTAATTATTTTCTCCCTAAAGAAACCAGAACATTTTTTGCATTTAGAATGTGGAAGCTCATAGTTTGTTGTGGTGTTTACCACAATAACAGTGCTCACTGAAACTCTGACCAGGGGATAGTAAGTTACTAGGAATGTAGTCTTATGGGGCCAGGTGTAATTCACTGGGAATACATACTTATTATCTATTGACAACTTGCTAAAATTTTTCTTGTTAACAAAAATGCTATGACTTCAGGGCCCTAAAATCCTGCTCCCAATTTCCTCCAGTTCATGAAATTTAAATGATCCTGATTGCATTGTTCCATTCTCCTTATTATTACACAAATATGTAAAATAACTATGAAAAGATAAGGAGGGATATAAAGAAAATGAACAAAAGACCTGACACAGGGAAAATTAGAAAACTAAAATTGCTGTTATCAAATTAATAGCTCAGTAACATAAGTTAACTGAGACTTAATAAAAAATGTATATATAGTAACGAGCATGATGATAGAAAAGACTAGTACATACACGCATAGAGACCACACTGGATGTGCAGTTTAGAGCCTTCAGACAGCCGGGTGAATTTATTGTTTAACATCAGAACACAGAAAATGCAGATTACTAGAAGCTACGGTGCCTATGCAAAATTTCCCGCTGTTAATGGCCAAGGAGAATGCCACCCAATACAACAAATATACTCATAAAAACTAGGATGATTAACACCTCAACTCAACTTGTCCACTTTACACACATTTGGGATGATCACAGGGCCATTCTTTAGTAACGCACCTTTCTGATTTGTTGCCACCTCTTTGTGACATCTTTATCCACAATTGAATCTTCAAGGCTGTTGACTCCTGGTTTCCCATCCAGTCTGTGATGATCTGGGTTGTCTCCACTGTCCTAGACCACTTGAACCTGGAACGTTTGATAGTTATAAATTAAGATGTGCCTGACAAATGAAGACAAACACAGTCAGCAAAAGGTAGGTGCAAGTGTTTTGGTGGTTTTATTTAAAAAAACAGTGTCCAAAATGTGTTGTGCATCAATAAATACATAAATGATTTGTGAAGGATAAAACCAGTCAGGCATTCATTTTAATAATTATATATTTTATTCATATAGTATCTTTCCCATGCTCAGCACTAACCTGCTTTGTCCTGAACAGGGTTGTGGGGGTGGTGGAGCCTATTCCAGCCAGCACAAGGCAGAAGAAAACCATGAAGAGGGTGCTAGTCTATTGCAGGGCAAACACACATACACAGATATACATACCAACCACACAATAGGGCAGTAGTCTCCAACACATAGCTTGTGAGCTACTGGTAGCTCACAACACCTTTCCAAGTAGCTTGCCAAAGGGTTAATGAATCCTACACAAATTTGAAAGCTTGATTAGTCAAATTAGGGGTGGGCGATCTTTCCAAAAAATCATATCACGATCCAGAATCTGAATTGCAATCTATCTTTTCAATGTGGCATACACTTAAGAGAATATCTGGACTCAAACTCATGAAGACCTAAGTAACACTTTATTTTAAATATCAAAGTTGAATTCAATTGTTCTCTCATTTGCTAGCTAAGCGGAGTTAAGGAACACGCCCCGAAGCTGGCGAGTGAGTGTGAAGACCCCTCCCCTAGGCCTGCTGCTTGTTTCTCGGATTTGCACAAAAAAATCGGTACAAACTATGATACATAGCAAAATGAGAGAAGTCGCAAAAGCAACCACAATGTACAAGTAAATTATAGAAAAAACCCGATCTAAATCCATTAATTAGTTCTCTTGTGAAAGACCCTGGATTTTATATGTTATATATTTGTAAGCCTTCAAAATAATGTCAAGTTAAAGTCTCAACAGCATTCTCAGAATTTCTGGAGCCTAGTAGAGCCAGATAACTATAAGAATCTTCACCAAGCAGCTCTGAAAATGTCTGCTTTGTTTGGGTCTACATACCTCTGTGAATTTGCTTTTTCTGACATGAATGGCATGAAATCAAAGTTCAGAACAAGACTGACAGATGAACATTTAAATGACTCCATAAGAGTGAACCTAAGTGGCTACACTCCACCATACACATCTCTTTTTCACTCCAAGCAGTGCCAGGCATCTGACTAACTAAAAAACACATCACACATGCACTGGACATGTGAATACACTTGTTAAGTGAAACAGTGACATGTAACAAAATGACAAATTAATAAGTAATATATGTGTATTTGTAATTGCATTGTTTTATTTTGACAGCATTCACGTTTTAATTCAATAGTGTGAGATACACTAGAAAGTGCATACAAATATGCTTAATTTTTTGTGATGTTTTAATACAAAATTTGAGTTGTGAACACCAACATTTTGTAAATGGTCAGGCAGAACCGGCTTATCCAGTTTGTTTGGGTTGAAATAAGCTATGAGAATAAATGTTAGAAAACATGAGTGGCTCTCTGCCATTTTCATTTTGTAAAAGTAGCTCTCAGGAGAAAAAAGGTTGGAGACCCCTGCACTAGGGCCACTTTAGTATTGCCTATCTGCCAAACGATCCGCTGTGGCAACTCCTAACGGGAGGAGCTGAAAGAAGAAGAAGAAGAAGAAGAAGAAGAAGTGAGAGTAACAATGCTAAAGCAGTTCTGGTATTTGGAATACTATGGCTGTTCCCTGGACCATTATATTGTTACGAGTTAATTACAATCAGATGCATTACACTAATAAACAATATGCGGTTAGTTTCTGTGTATTTATAAAGCCGCGTCATGAAAATAATGAGTAATCACACAAGAACAGTACCATTGCTTTGACGCTGGGTGCCGCCAGTTTGCAAAACCGAGCGGAGAACTTGCGTACGACAAGACATGAGGTACCATGGAAAAGTGCGTGGCTTTACGCCAAGTGTAGGTTTTATACATCGCGATTTGAACGTGGAAAAGTTCTTACGCAACATTTCTGTGCGTACGCACCGTTTATACATGAGGCCCCAGTTGATGGCTAACTCGGATATTCAGTCTTGAGTCTGGGTGCTGTGAGGAACCTTCCACTTTCTGATGAGGATCCAGCAGTACGCAATGAGACATTCAAACTCTGATATTTTTATAGTCCTTTCCTGCTACCTTGTGCATTTCAATAACTTTGTTCCTCACATCAGCAGAATGCTCCAATCTCTTCTTTTTTTCAGTGACTGTCCAACAAAGACTACAGCCCCTACAAAGGGGGCTTTTTATATCCAGAGAGAAAGAAAGAACTCACCAAGTAGCACTTCATTATGTTTAAGTATGACTGTCAAATAACTGCCACCTTTGTAATTAATTTGTCATTGGTGTAAACCTGAAGCTTCCAAACTGCAGAGTTTAAATACTTATGTAAACACTAACTTTGGAGATTTTCTTCTTCAATTAAATGTGTACATAAAATTGTTTATTTTGACTTTGGAAATGTTTTGTTATAGCATAAGAAAAAATACTGAATGAATAAGTATGTGTACAAATCTTTTGTCTTGCAGAAAATTATGACAACTTTCAAGGGGATTGAATACTTTTGCAAGTCACTGTATGTTTGTGAAAGGGTTTGGTGGTATTTATTTTTAACATCTGAAATGATCACGGGGTTGAAGTTGGTGTGCATTCAGCTGGCATTTTATTCACTCCTAGCTACATCAAGTATAAGCTTTGTGATGGACAGCTGGATCCCATGCCCGGCCGGGACGCCTCTGATGCATACGTCCCGGGGCAGCCATCATGAACTTTGCAATACTTCCCCCGGGGCGCTTGGGGGCAGTCTCCCTGGCAGTGGATTCCTCCTCAATCTCCCTCGTGGCTCCATGGGACATGGAGTCCACCACAGCAGCCCGGTTGGGAGATGGGTTGGCCGCTAGGGGGTGCTGCAGAGATCCAGCCACCACACTGGACGGTTTA
Organism: Polypterus senegalus; assembly: GCF_016835505.1. NCBI lineage: Eukaryota > Metazoa > Chordata > Cladistia > Polypteriformes > Polypteridae > Polypterus > Polypterus senegalus. The sequence continues at coordinate 155,618,894 of NC_053154.1, forward strand.
TCAGCCCCACCCGGAGGTGCAATTAAGACCAGCTGGTCAGGCACCTGGATCACTTCCGGGTGGGGCATAAAAGGGCCTGCCTCCCAGCAATCGAGGCCAGAATCGGGAGGAAGAGGACGAGGTTGCCTGGGAGGAGTGGTGGAGCAGGAAAGTTTGGTTTTTTGTGTGTTTGTGCTTTGAACTGTGTTTGGGCTGTGTGGCACGGGGAAGACGTGTCACACAGCTGAAGAAAAATAAAAAGCCTTTGAGTGTGAGCACGTGCCTCTGCGTATTCTATGCCGGGTCGGGTGCTATAAAGCGCTTGTTTACAGCTTGCAGTCGCTACTTATTCACAAACCAGCTTCTTCTTCTATATTAACAGCAAGGCAAAATATTCTACAGTATAAACTGATCCATTATTTGAAAAAATAAATATTCAAGATTTTGAACTTGAACGGGTTGAAAATGTTAAACTCAGCTTTAACAATGGAATCTGTCCTGGACAGGTTTATATCATGCCAATTAAAATACACGTTGTAGATGTGTAAGCATTGTAAAGAGAGTGGAACTAAGGGTAGGAACTTTGAATGTGGGCAGTAAGACTGGTAAGGGGAGAGAGTTAGTCGATATAATGGAGAGATGGAAAGTTGATATATTGTGTGCGCAAGAGACTAAATACTTACTTTCACTAGGATAGATTTACCTGATTTACAAAAAATAATATCTTAATTAAAACCCTCCACCTGCGTCCTTGATCCAATACCAACAAATTATTTCAAAGAAGTATCGGCGTGCTAATTGATAATGTTCTTGACATAAATTCGTCATTAAGACTGTCTTAAGACTGCTGTAGTTAAATCCCTACTTAAGAAACATAATATTGACCCCTCGGCTCTTGAAAATTTTAGACCCATCTCTAACCTGCCTTTCTTAAGTAAAGTTCTGGAGAAGACAGCCATTATGCAGTTAAATGACCACCTAAATAAACATGCTATTCTAGATAAATTTCAGTCGGGTTTTAGAACAAATCACAGCACAGAAACTGCACTCGTTAAAGTAGTAAATGATTTGCGGGAGAATGCAGACAGAGGCCATTTATCTGTTCTCATCCTCTTAGATCTGAGTGCTGCATTTGACACCATTAATCATAATACTCTTAGAAATCGCCTTAGTCAATGGGTGGGCCTCTCTGGCAGTGTATTAAACTGGTTTGAATCCTACCTGACAGGGAGAAAATTCTTTGTTAGTTGTGGTAATTACAACTCAAAGATACATGATATCCAATATGGTGTTCCACAAGGCTCTATCCTGGTTCCGCTGCTCTTCTCAATCTACATGCTTCCCTTATGTCAAATTATCTCAGGACACAACGTGAGCTACCACAGCTATGCTGATGACACACAGCTTTACTTATCAATAGCACCTGATGACCCCGATTCTCTTGATTTACTAGCACAATGTCTGACTTGTATCTCAGAATGGATGAATAGTAACTTTCTCAAGTTAAATCAAGAGAAAACCGAAATCTTAGTGATTGGCAATAATGGGTACAATGAGGCTGTTAGAAATAAACTGGATACATTAGGATTAAAAGTCAAAATGGAGGCAAAAAGTTTAGAGGTAATTGTTGACTATAATCTGAATTTTAAATCGCATATTAATCAGATCACTAGGACAGCATTTTTTCACTTAAGAAACATAGCTAAAGTTAGACCTCTTTTATCACTGAAAGATGCTGAGAAATTAGTTCACTTGTTTGTTTTCAGTCGACTAGATTACTGTAATGTACTCCTCTCAGGACTACCCAAAAAAGACATAAATCGTTTGCAACTAGTGCAGAATGCAGCTGCTAGAATCCTAATTAGGAAAAGAAAATCCGAGCACATTTCTCCAGTTTTGATGTCACTACACTGGTTACCTGTGTCATTCAGGATTGACTTTAAAATTCTGCTTATGGTTTATAAAGCCTTAAATAATCTCACCCCATCTTATATATCGGAATGTCTGACACCTTATATTCCAAATCGTAACCTTATGTCCTCAAATGAGTATCTCCTTAGAATTCCAAGAACAAAACTTAAAAGAAGTGGTGAGGCGACCTTCTGCTGCTATGCACCTAAAATCTGGAATAGCCTGCAAATAGGAATTCGTCAGGCTAATACAGTAGAGCACTTTAAAACACTGCTGAAAACATATTACTTTAACATGGCCTTTTTATAACTTCACTTTGACTTAATCCTGATACTCTGTATTTTCAATTCATCATAATAACTATTCATGGTGGCTCTAAAATCTGTACTGACCCCTACTCTCTCTTCCGTTTCTTTTTCCGGTTTCTTTGTGGTGGTGGCAAAGCATCATGATGCTCCAACAATGATGGATGGATTAAAAGCCAGAAGTCTACGTGACCATCATCATCCAATCCTTCCGTGAGAACCCTAAATCCAAAGAGGACTGTTTCATTTATATTAGGTATAATGCCCAGAGGGGACTGGGCAGTCTAATGGTCTGGAATCCCTACAGATTTTATTTTTTTCTCCAGCCGTCTGGAGTTTTATTGTTGTTTTTTTCTGTCCATCCTGGTCATTGGACCTTACTCTTATTCTATGTTAATTAATGTTGACTTATTTTATTTTCTTACTGTGTCTTTTATTTTTCTATTCTTCATTATGTAAAGCACTTTGAGCTAATTTTTGTATGAAAATGTGCTATATAAATAAATGTTGTTGTTGTAAATGGAAGGGGAGTAAGGCCAGGTTGATCGGAGGTGGATTCAAATTGTTCTATCATGGTATGGCTGGGAGGAGAAATGGAGTAGGGTTTATTCTGAAGGAACAGAATGTCAAGAGTGTTTTGGAGGTGAAAAGAGTGTCAGACAGAGTAATGATTATGAAGCTGGAAATTGGAGGTGTGATGAATGTTGTTAGTGCATATGCCCCGCAAGTTGGGTGTGCAATGGGTGAGAAAGAAGATTTTTGGAGTGAGTTGGATGAAGTGATGAACAGTGTACCCAAGGGACAGAAACTGGTGATTGGAGCGGATTTCAATGGACATGTTGGTGAAGGGAACAGAGGAGACTAGGAGGTGATGGGTAGGTATGGTATCAAGGAGAGGAATGAAGAAGGTCAGAGGATAGCGGATTTTGCCAAAAGGATGGACATGGCTGTGGCGAATATGTATTTTAAGAAGAGGGAGGAACATAGGGTGATGTACAAGAGTGGAGGAAGATGCACACAGGTAAATTACATCCTATGCAGAAGAGTCAATATGAAGGAGATTGAAGACTGTAAAGTGGTGGAAGGGGAAAGTGTAGTTAAGCAGCATAGGATGGTGGTCTGTAGGATGACGTTGGAGACCAAGAAGAGGAAGAGAGTGAGGGCAGAGCCAAGGATCAAATGGTGGTAGTTGAAAAAGGAAGACTGCAAGATTGAGTTTAGGGAGGAGGTGAGATAGGCACTGGGTGGCAGTGAAGAGTTACCAGACAGCTGGGAAACTACAGCAGATATAGTAGTAAGGGTGACAGCAAGAAGGGTGCTTGGTGTGACATCTGGAAAGAGGAAGGAGGAAAAGGAAACCTGGTGGTGAAATGAGGAAATACAGGAGAGTATACAGAGGAAGAGGATGGCAAAGAAGAAGTGGGATAGTCAGAGCGATGCAGAAAGTAGACAAGAGTACAAGGAGATAAGGCACAAGGTGAAGAGAGAGGTGGCAAAGGCTAAAGAAAAGGCATATGATGAGTTGTATAAGAGGTTAGAAACTAAGGAGGGAGAAAAGGTCCTGTACCGATTGGCTAGACAGAGGGACCAAGCTGAGAAAGATGTGCAGCAGGTTATGGTGATAAAGGATAAAGATGGAAACGTAAGTACAAGCAAGGACAGTGTGTTGAGCAAATGGAAACAGTATTTTGAGAGGCTGAAAAATGAAGAGAACAAGAGAGAGAAGAGGTTGGATGATGTGGAGATATTGAATCAGGAAGTGCAACGGATTAGCAAGGAGGAAGTAAGGACAGCTATGGAGAGGATGAAAAATGGAAAGGCCGTTGGTCCAGACGACATACCTATGAAAGCATGGAGGTGTTTAGGAGAGATGGCAATGGAGTTTTTAACCAAATTGTTTAATGGAATCTTGGAAAGTGAGAGGATGCCTGAGGAGTGGCGAAGAAGTGGACTGGTGCCAATATTTAAGAATAAGGGGGATGTGCAGGACTGTAATAAGTACAGGGGAATAAAATTGATGACCCACAGCATGAAGTTATGGGAAAGAGTAGTGGAAGCTAGGTTAAGAAGTGAGGTGATGATTAGTGAGCAGCAGTATGGTTTCATGCCAAGAAAGAGCACCACAGATGCAATGTTTGCTCTGAGGATGTTGATGGTGAAGTTTAGGGAAGGCCAGAAGGAGTTGCATTGCTTCTTTGTGGACCTGGAGAAAGATATGACAGGGTGCCTCAAGAGGAACTGTGGTATTGTATGAGGAAGTCGGCAGTGGCAGAAAAGTATGCAGGAATTGTACAGGAGAAGTGTGACAGTGGTGAGGTCTGTGGTAGGAGCGACGGATGCATTCAACGTGGAGATGGGATTACATCAGGGATCAGCTATGAGCCCTTTCTTTTTTGCAATGGAGATGGACAGGTTGACAGATAAGATTAGACAGGAGTCTCCATGGACTATGATGTTTGCTGATGACATTGTGATCTGTAGTGATAGTAGGGAGCAGGTTGAGGAGACCCTGGAGATGTGGAGATATGCTCTAGAGAGGAGAGGAATGAACGTCAGTAGGAACAAGACAGAATACATGTGTGTAAATAAGAGTGAGGTCAGTGGAATAGTGAGGATACAGGGAGTAGAGTTGGCGAAGGTGAATGAGTTTAAATACTTGGGATTAACATTACAGAGGAATGGGGATTGTGGAATAGAGGTGAAGAAGAGAGTGTAGCCAGGATGGAATGGGTGGAGAAGAGTGTCAGGAGTAATTTGTGACAGACGGGTATCAGCAAGAGTGAAAGGGAAGGTCTACAGGATGGTAGTGAGACCATCTATGTTATATGGGTTGGAGACAGTAGCACTGACCAGAAAGCAGGAGACAGAGCTGGAGGTGGCAGAGTTAAAGATGCTAAGATTTGTGTTGGGTGTGACGAAGGTGAACAGGATTAGAAATGAGTACATTAGAGGGTGTAATACTACATTTTTCTTTATGTCACTGTATCTGGACAATACTGTTATGAGTTTTATTCACATGTGCATGTTAACTGTGGCACACAGAGGCTCAGCAGTTAGAATTGCTGACCAAGCATTGGATTAGATAGCCAAAGACAACTGGAGGCTTGTATAGTCAGCTTAAACACAGGTTAGGGTATTTCTGTCCTCTATCAGCACAAACCTTCTTTCCTTCTTGGGAGAATGAGAATCGACATGTAAGCACTATGATATTTCTGTATTTTGTGGGAGAGGAATTCAGCCCTTGTTTGGAGACGGAGAAGACCAGCAAATGAAGCAAGAACCATATAAAAGGTCTGGACAGTGGCCAGACCCTTCGAGGCTGTGCCACACCAGGTGTTGGAAACCTCCCAGCGTAGGGACGGAAAAATGGCTGACTGTGTTGATCCAGATTCCCACCTGGATAAAGTCTGTCCATATGCCTCCTCGTCTGTAACTGCGTAAAACGTCAGTAAATGTAAGCTAAAAGATATTTTGTCTCATGTGATTCTTGTACCGCCGTAATCACTATGGGAGGGATATCGCCTTTTCTGGTATATTATGATATTGTTTAATTATTTAATAAGCCACAATATTAAAAGAACACATTTCCAAGAGAGCTAATGCCTCTGCAGGAAACATAATGGCGTAGTCGGCAGGATTGTGGCTACATTAATAATTATATTATTATATATTAATTATAATATTTTATATATATATTAAACATATGCTTACACTGATGAATGGGAGGCTCGGTAATAATATTTGATATATATATTTCGATTGGTTGCGCGACGGTCATGGACTCCGGCCGAGAATTAAAACTGCCTTAACATGCCTGGCCTGATTAATTTATCCCATCAAAAGACAAGAGGCGGACTTGTCAAACTCGGCACAGTGCATGAGGCTGGAAAGAAAGCCCGACATCTGTCGGCGAATCGGTAGCGTCTGCTACCTACGGTATGAGAGTGAACTTTAAGGTTGGACTTTTAAGTTTAACGCATAAGTGGGACTAAAATTGGACAAAATAAATGGAATACAACAAGATTGAAACTGATGGCACGAGACTGGCTGTCCAGTAAAATGAAACGGCACTCACAGGGGCAGCACAGATTAATTAATGGCCGTCGAAGCCCAAAATCTACCTAGAAAAGTAAATGCCGTGTTGGGAAACACGTATTTACAATAAATTACATCGCTAGCCTTTAGAAAACAATATTGAAGGCTATAAAGAACGGCGCGTATTGTATATTAGTTGCGGCAGGCAGACAAGACATGCAGGCATTGCACTCACCTTGCCGTTTGCGTGGTAATTCAGCGGAGCTGAAAAAACTTAAAGATGAAATCAAAGCAACAGCGATAGAATCCATAACGTCTCAATCACGATCGCTAAAATAATTTGTAGAAATCTTTAATGGCATCCAAGCAGCTCGATGCAAAAATACAAGCTTCGTCCACGTGTTACAAGCAGTCTAAAAGACGCCAGCTGTTTCTATCAGTCTACCTACAAGGGTAAAGGTTACAGGTTAAAGGTTTTGGCAAAACCCCCACCTATTTTGGTACTTTTAAGAAATTGCCGTGTGTTTAAACACACAGAAATAATTAAATTACCTTTTAAATATAGCTTAAATAACGAACATACTTTATAAGCTAATGTTTAAAAAGAATTTGTAAAACGGTGTACACATATAGCTAAAATGCAAAAGAGCTCGAACAACAAAGTGGAAAAAGAATAAATACATTTGGGGTTAAAACTTACAATAAGAACAATTGGTTTAAAGCAAATCAAAAAAGAATGTCTCCACTTTTGTTTAAAACTTATAAACGTGCAAAACATTTTTTCTTTTAAACCCTGATCAAGTTTAAAGGAAAAATACTCTTTTAATAATACTAAATAATAAGGGAGACAAGTTCTCACGGATATGTAGCATGTGCCCGATTGTGCATGAATGGAGGTTATGTATTTTGGGAACTCTTAAGGGAATGTATGGTGGCGCAGTGGTTAGCACACTTGCCCGGTGATATGAGATAAAGGTTCAAGCATGTATGTTTTCCTTGTTAAGTCAGAATATTCTTTGTGACCGCATAACTTTTTCTGGGAACACTTTCTTGTTGTGGAATTGTGCTGCGTGATTTCCTCGCGTGGATTTTCTTGTTGTCGCAGAATTTACGGATCGCCAACGGGTAATACGTTACCCTCGTTTGACGCTGAGTCGTGATGTTCGCCACGAAAATTCCATGATCTGGAAAATAGCGCGTATGAAACTGAGGTAAGAAGCATTCCTAATATTTTCAGTAATATCAGCTTGCGGCCTGAGATGTTGTTTGATTAATAATAAGCATGAAGGAAAAGACGTGCTTAAGTATGTTGCATGGTGAAACCCTATAGATAAACAAAAAAGCACAACCTCGAGTGAGTTTATAGCACGTGTGCTAGAAATCGAGAACTTTATTCTGTGAATGAAGTATTGTTGTAAAAGAGAACGTGAGTATGTGAATACATGTGAAAGAATGAAGCAATTGCCAAATACTGTGTGTAGAAATGACTGAAACGAGTGAAGGTTGATTGTCTGTTCTCTAGTGAACGAATTTCTGCTTTAGCTAAGTAATTCTACTTGGACATGAAGCAGAGTTTAGAATCTAGAAAAGAAAATAAAAGACGAATAAATTATTTTTATTCAGAGTCTGGGGTGGCAGATGCGTGTTTATGTCATTTGTACGTCTGTCTTTCTATGTTCGTCAGCTGACTAAGAATGTTAAACTGTAGAAATGGGAGACGTCCCATATAAGAATATTCAAAGTTAAATGTAATACATGTGAATATCAATAGTGATCATGACTGGTGATTGATAACACAATCTGTGCCTGGTCTGTGTTTTTGAAGCCTGCAAACAGATGCAGAGTTTAAATAACGCCATGACTTATTGACCTCGACGAATCTCAGAATAGCTTGTAACATGGTCAGTTAAAGAGAAGAATTTTCAAATCTGAATTTCATGAAAAGTGTTATAAGCATAAAAGTTGCATTTAAAATCTATAGATGTTCTTTTCTCCAGATTCAGCAAATCCAACGGATGACCAAACTATGTTTTATACAAGTTGCAAAAAATAGCTTAATAGCAAGTTTGGGCAGAGCAATTAGAAATAATCTAATCGAAGGATAGTGAATATTTATCAATCATAAATTAATGAATAGCAGCTATTAGAATAATTTTCTTGCATGCTGATTTAGTGCAAGTGTTAAATGTTTTAATGAAAAATGCAAACAAATGAACACTAGACTGATTTCGTTCTTTGAAAAACAGTATAGAGGGTTTACATATTTTGATGTATGACAAATGATTATTATTATCACTTCAGTAATTACAGACTGTATTAGAATTGAAATACATTTATTGATTTGTCTCTGTAAGTGATTAATTTTAGGAAGAGTTGTTATTGCATCAATGTATTAGGTTAATGCTCAGTGATAATGCACATAGCAAAATGGATTATTCAGTTATACATTAGAACCATTGTATATAACATCCTGTTATAAGTTAAGACACTTGGATAACTGAGGCAATGTGTTAATTTTGTGTAAGAAACATTGTCACTAGCATAGTTTAAATGTATTACTCTATTTCTTGCTGTTATTTTATGAGACTGAACTGCGGGTCTAGAATTGTCATTTATAATGCTGCATTTGTATGATACATATGATTGGGAAATAATTGCTTTATGTTATGTATTTGCTCTACCTTCCACCCTTCGCTAGTTTAGCATCGCAAGTAGCTTAATTAAGTTTAGCCATTAAATTTAGTGGTTAAAGCCTCTCCATTCAGTGGTAAAGTTTCATGAATGAAGTAACAGGTGGTGTATACACAAACGAAGATTTACAGAGACTGTACTGCGCTAATGACTTTTAATCTGTTGCACATACCTGAGAATAGCTGGTGAAGAAACACTTGCTTTCCAGAGGGAACGGAGTAAAGAACTAAAGAAAGATTGCAAGTCCAGCTACTCAGATTTGATGCCATGAACTAAGACAAGTTTTATGGACTGTGGCAGGGACAGGCTGTAGCCACTGAGGTGATGTGACAGCTGTTGAAGGCTCCCATGAATGACCACTGAATACAGTGCAAGCTTAGAGGGAAGTGCACCTCTGCTAAAAGGGACAGTCACCATGTGTTCATCTTATGAGCTCCCTAATGGCAAAAGGACTGTTTACTTTCTGTTCCAGTAACAACAAACTTTAGTGCCTTGAAGCAGTCACACTTTGTTCAGACGGATCTGCAAAGTTACCAATCTGCAAAGCCACCAAGAAAGAGACTTTGTTAACAAACCACTGAGTTGGACAAGGCATATATATATAGCAAGTCTAGGAATATACTTGAAACTATTATAAGAAGGGCTCAAAGGTATGAGGATATGCATGATTTATCAATGATGTGAACTTGTAAATTGGTAACTTGGAATAGAACATCTGATAGTGAAGTTGGGGAGGATAACAGATAGTGAATGAACAATTATGCAATAATACTAGTTAAGAACAATTAATAATCATAGCAATGAAGCTAGAATAGCATCTGAGTTATGTTACAACTATTGTAACTCATAAAGGGATCAGACATCAAAGGGTGGGCACATCTAGCAACATATTGAAGCTAGAAATGATAGAAGTGCCAAAGAATAGTGTAATCCATCAAGATGCTATATAGGATTGTAATATAATCTGATGCTATGACACCCACTGCATGAATTCAGTAATATGTAGACACAACACAGACTATGTAAGAAATAACAGGGCAAAAATCTCCACTAACACCATTGATGAGATATCACTACTTGATAACAGCATGTTAAATGTAACTGTTTGTCCATGTTTACGCTGGTTTTAGATGAATGGTACAGAAGCTATAGTGATACTACATCTCACATGTCCAAAATGACTTGAAATATTGACACTGTGATGGGGATCAAGTACCTTTTGTTTTGTGGATATGACTTTCAAATATTGTTTTTTGTCACAGATCCAGTGACAAAGGGTGGCTTGTAATACTACATTTTTCTTTATGTCACTGTATCTGGACAATACTGTTATGAGTTTTATTCACATGTGCATGTTAACTGTGGCACACAGAGGCTCAGCAGTTAGAATTGCTGACCAAGCATTGGATTAGATAGCCAAAGACAACTGGAGGCTTGTATAGTCAGCTTAAACACAGGTTAGGGTATTTCTGTCCTCTATCAGCACAAACCTTCTTTCCTTCTTGGGAGAATGAGAATCGACATGTAAGCACTATGATATTTCTGTATTTTGTGGGAGAGGAATTCAGCCCTTGTTTGGAGACGGAGAAGACCAGCAAATGAAGCAAGAACCATATAAAAGGTCTGGACAGTGGCCAGATCCTTCGAGGCTGTGTCAACACCAGGTGTGTTGAAAACCTCCCAGCGTAGGGACGGAAAAAATGGCTGACTGTGTTGATCCAGATTCCCACCTGGATAAAGTCTGTCCATATGCCTCCTCGTCTGTAACTGCGTAAAACGTCAGTAAATGTAAGCTAAAAGATATTTTGTCTCATGTGATTCTTGTACCGCCGTAATCACTATGGGAGGGATATCGCCTTTTCTGGTATATTATGATATTGTTTAATTATTTAATAAGCCACAATATTAAAAGAACACATTTCCAAGAGAGCTAATGCCTCTGCAGGAAACAGAGGGTCAGCTCAAGTTGGACGGTTGGGAGACAAAGTCAGAGAGGCGAGATTGCATTGGTTTGGACATGTGCAGAGGAGAGAGGCTGAGTATACTGGGAGAAGGATGCTAAGAATAGAGCTGCCAGTGAAGAGGAAAAGGGGAAGGCCTAAGCGAAGGTTTATGGATGTGGTGAGAGAGGACATGCAGATGATGAGTGTAACAGAACAAGATGCAGAGAACAGAAAGATATGGAGGAAGATGATCCGCTGTGGCAACCCCTAACGGGAGCAGCCGAAAAAAGAAAAAGAAGATGTGTAAGCACTGTGGCGTGGTGGTTAACACTTTTAAACTCTGAGTTTGTCGGTTAAAGTCCTGATAATGACACTATGTGACTATAAGCAAGTCACTTCACCTGTCTATGCGGCGTGGGGGGCACTGGGCAAATGTAACCAGTAGTATCTAAATGTTGTATGTTGGATAAAGGAATTAGTAAATGTATAATATTTTGCCTTCAAAATAAATAACTGGTTTCAAAAGTTGTGTGAAAAAGTACCGTGACTGGGTACGAGTAAACATGATCATGGAAGTGATTAAGAAGATGGCCAAATACATACTTAACTTCAGCCTTGTGTTCATTACTAACTCAAAAGTAGATTCTTAAATAGTAATAATTATCACCAAGTCATTGCACAAATGCGTTGTGCGGAAAAAATATAAGGTTCCGTTTAAACGCAGATGCATCTCCTAGACACTTCTCTTTACACTCCATGACTCTGCCAGGCCTTGAGTTCCTGTTTCTTGCCCCACCCATTTCCGCTGAAGATCACGTGAACAACCAACATAGTTCACACGCAGAACCGATATAGTTCATACACAGAGTTGTGATAGGGTGCGCACACATAACCATAATGTTTTGTACGCAAAACTGATATGGTACACACATACAACCAATAGAGTTCAAGCGCAAAATCGACAGGTTACCTATATGAAACCATTATAAGACATGCATGAAACCAATATAATGCATACGTAAATCCATCGTTAGACCAGCACAGAACGCAAGCCAATATTGTTCATACGTAAACCGATAACATACAAGTGTAAACCAATGCAGTTGACACAGAAACCAATAACAAACGTACTGGAATCACTGATATACACACGCAAATCAATATAGTTCATATACAAACCAGTGGTATGCACGTGTCAGAGGGGGACATTTTTGTATTTTTGTACACTGGGTCATTCCATTTATCTCTTAGGAAAAGAAACATACAAATAATACATTTAAAGCCCAGCAGATGAACAGGCAATAGGCACCCATTGTTTGAACTGAGGTGAGAAGTTAAAGGCAAATTTCCTGGGTTAACCTGTAACTGGTTATTGTGGTGGCTGTCTACAGGATATTGGTATTTACTGTCTTGCAAAAGAGGCACCAATTTGAAGTTTTTTTTTGCTGGTTGACATTACAAAGAATACAAAGTTGTGATAACAGAACTGCTCCTTCCATGGAGGATTTCTGTATTTACCTGACTTGGCAATTAACATGTTTGACAATATTGGTTTCTAAACAGCAGATCTTTACTCATTAACGGTTGTTAACAATACATTTTGTTAACTTGTGTTTTCATTATTTGTAAACCTAGGAAATTTAGATGTGCCCTTGGGTAATGTGGTTGTCCAGAACTGATAATTGCAGGGACTGAAGGAGATTTAAGTGCTGGCCAGGAGAAGGCAAGAGGAGAGGGACAGTCCACTGAGAACGCTGCCAAGACTTGCAGAGAGCACAGAGGCTCATTGGCAGACTGGGGTACCTGGCTGGTATGACGGGAGGCACAAGGACAGCAACACTTACTTCCAGGGAGGAAGAGACAGCTCCACAAGGAGACGCCAGTTGTGAGTCCAGCGAGAGAGGGAAGCCGCATGAAAGGACCGAGCAAAGCTGGCAAATGAGAAATAAGGCGTGCCTAGGTCACAGCAATACAAGGAGCCCAGGGTGGAAAAAAAGGAACAATGAAGAGACGCCGACAGGGATTCCACGATTTTGACAAAACTTCTCTTGGGAAACGAGTGTCCGGTGAACAGAGTGCATCCGTGGACAGTTGGACAATTAAGTGTTGGGGTAAAACTGAGAAAAAACTGGACTTTGCACCACTACAGGTTGTATCATGCAATTCTTGTTTTTAATGGACTTTTAGAGTGTGGACTGTGTGCTTTCTTTTCTAAAAAAGAAATTTTCTTCACGATACTGTTAGATTTGGTTTATGTTCATTTATCTTTTTAATGTACTTACTATTGTCTGGTGTAATAGAAGTTACTGTTGCTTTTCCTGAAATTACTGTTGTGTCTTTCATTGTGTGTTTACTCACTGCCCAATTTAAAGAACCCTTTGTGCTATTATTGGTAAATTTCAGGAGTTCCCAGTCTCTTGGTAAAACTGGGTGGCGTAGTCGGATATTTAAATGGTGTCTGATTTAGATTACCTGTAAGTGTGACCTACCACCTGTCACACAAGTACAAACAGATATAGTTCACGCACAAACCGATAATATACGAACACGAACCAATATATTCATATGAATGAACCAGTATTGTTCGCATGCAAACCAATTAAGTATGCACGCATACCGATAGTAAATATTCATAAACCAATAGTGTTCACACGTAAACCAATAGATTTATGGCTTGTTTGGCCCCTCATAGATGACACACAGCTGTATTTATCAATAACGCCTGACGACCCCAACACTCTTGATTCACTGACACAATGTCTTACTTGTGTTTCTGAATGGATGACTAGTAATTTTCTCAAACTAAATAAGGAGAAAAGAGAAATTTTAGTGATTAGCAAAAATGCATATAATGAGGTTATTAGAAATAAACTTGATGCATTAGGAGTCAAGACTGATGTAAGGAATTTAGGGGTAACTATTGACTCTGACCTAAATTTTAAATCACATATTAATCAGATTACTAGGACAGCATTTTTTTCAAAGTTAGCCATCTTATAACATTGCAAGATGCTGAGAAATTAATTCAGGTTTTTCTCTTCAGTTGGCAAGATTACTGTAATGCACGCCTCTCAGGACTACCCAAAAAAGACATCAATCGATTGCAACTACTGCAGAATGCAGCTGCGAGAATATTAACTAGAAAAAGAAAGTCTGAGCACACCTCTCCAGTTTTGATGTTACTACATTGGTTACCCGTATCATTTAGAATTGATTTTAAAATACTGCTTATAGTTTACAAACCCTTATATAATCTCAATGCATCCTATATTTCAGAATGTCTTTCACCTTACACTCCAAATCTTAACCTTAGATCTTCAAATGAGTGTCTGCTTATTATTCTGAGAGCTAAACTTAAAAGAAGTGTTGAGGAATTTGCCAGGCTAATACAGTGGCGCACTTCAAAAAACTGCTAAAAACTCACTCTGTATATGCATTTAATTATCAATATCTTTCCTGATGATTCCATAATCCGTACTAACCTCTACTTTCTCTTCTGTTCTTTTTCTGGTTTGCTGTGGTGGCGATCTGTGCCACCACCACCTGATCAAAGCACCATGATGTCTCTACATTGATGGATTAAAGGCTAGAAGTCCATATGACCGTCATCTTGTAAACCCTGAATACAATGAAGACTGACTGTGAGGTCATTTGTGTTAGGTAGAATGCCTAGAGGGGGCTGGGTGGTCTCGTGGCCTAGTCTGAAGTATTTTTTTGTTTTTTCTGTCCTCCCTGGCCAACGGACCTTACTTTTATTCTATGTTAATTAGTGTGCCCTAATTTTATTTTCTTATTTATTTTGTCTTGTTTCACTTTCTTCATCATGTATAGCACTTTGAGCTACATCATTGGTATGAAAATGTGCTATATAGATAAATGATGTTGTTGATTGGAGGGATACCAGCTATTTTGCGGGTGATGTACTGGTCCGTGGTGGAGATGTGGGAGCTGAATTTATAGACAAAGTTCTTATCTTACCAATAAATGTACATTCCTGTCCTCACCTATGGTCATGAGCTGTGGGTAGAATAAGACTGTGAGTACAAGCGATACAAGTGAGATTTCTTTGCATAGTGGCTGAGATGACAGTTCAGTAGAGTCGCAGAGCTGATGCTCCTTTGGATTGAGAAGATCCAGTTGAGGTAATTTGGGCATGTCAGATGAATGCCCATTGGTAGCTCCCCAAGAGCTGCTTTCTGTGAGAAAGAAACCCTGTGGAAGACCCTGGACATGTTAGGGGGGATTATTTCAGCTGACTTGAAAATGCCTGGAAACTCCCCACAAATAGCTGGGATCTATACTTGAGTAAATGGAAGTCTGGGCTGACCTGCTTGGTCTGCTACCACGTCAGCCCTTACCAGGAAAAAAGGATGCAACGATGAGATGAAAGGTTTTCCCATCACCTTACATTTTTCCAAGGTGCAGGAAGGTAAAAGGTTCAAAATTACAGGAAGAACTTTGATATACCGATTCTCAAACAAAAATGCCATTCAGAATTCGTATTGAAAAAAATAAAACAGGTAATTTAGAAACAAAAATGGCATTAAGATACAACAAATCACTATGCTTGGATAAATCATGGCTGATGGAAGGGCACCATTGGCATTTTGGCAGTCTCCCTGATGAGCATTCTCCTTTTCCTAATTATTATTTTTATAAGGGGCAGTGTACCTTGACATATGTAATGCTATCATGTTCTCTCTACCTTTCAACAACTGAAATATGTTAATCTTTATCTCCTTTTTTACTGTGGTCATGTCTGCTTTATAAAACCAAGAAGCATTTAGGGAAATTGTAGTTTATAGTTCTGGATTATTTAGAGTTAACCAGAATCACTTCAATCAATTTTAGCTGAAAGCAAATTACCTTTCTGTGTAATTTGAAATTTGACTGGTTTAAATCTGATCATAATTACATCTCTCATTATAAACAGCATGCATACAACCATGACCGTGAAAGTTATATTTTAATTTTTTTTGATGATAATGATCTATTTGTTTCTCATGTAAATAAAGGTGAGTGGTACAGTGCTTAGCAGATACAGCATCTTGGAGTCAAATGATTATGTCTGGTGATTGAATGAATGGAGCTTGCACATTCTTGGTATTCATGTGTTGATTTTTCTCCAGGCAACGTGATTGTCCTTTAAAAGAAGGATTTTTATTTTTTGAATAAAATATACTGTGTATATATATATATATTTATATTTATATGCGGCTGGAGGTGGAGCCCAGCCGGGACACCCAGGAGGACCAGAGGAGGGCTTGTGCCTCCTCTAAACCACGAGGGGCCGACCGCCCTGGTTGTGTTGGGGGCCATGGGTAGAGGGCTTGGAAGTACAACCCTGTAGGGGCCTGTGGCACCCCGGTGCCTAAAGAACCCTGGACCTCAGCACTTCCGCTGCTGGGGGGAAGAAGACTGGGGACACCTGGAGGGCTTCCGGATGCACAGCCGGCACTTCCGCCACACGTCGGTGTGTCTGCGGGGGTTTGCCAGGAAAGCAGCTGGAGCCCATCCGGGCTGGTATTTAAGGGGCCGCCTCCCTTCATTCGGGTGGAAGAGGACGGAGCTAAGAGAGAGTGGAGTGGGGGTGGCCAGGAAAGGCACTAGAGACTGTGAGGCCTGGACTTTGGG
This sequence comes from Polypterus senegalus, assembly GCF_016835505.1. Lineage (NCBI taxonomy): Eukaryota > Metazoa > Chordata > Cladistia > Polypteriformes > Polypteridae > Polypterus > Polypterus senegalus. The sequence goes on from NC_053154.1 coordinate 155,635,392, forward strand.
GGATCGGTGCTGGAGGCACTGAGATTGTGCACTGAACTACTCTGTAAATATTGTATATAATAAACATGTGTTGGGTGAGAAAACGATGTCCGCCTGTCTGTGTCCGGGTCCAGTTCCACAACAGTTAGGTCCATAAATATTTGGACAGAGACAACTAATTTTGGTTCTGTACATTATCACAATGAATTTTAAATGAAACAACTCAGATGCAGTTGTAGTGCAGACTTTCAGCTTTAATTCAGTGAGTTGAACAAAAAGATTGCATAAAAATGTGAGGCAACTAAAGCATTTTTTAACACAATCCCTTTATTTCAGGGGCTCAAAAGTAATTGGACAAATTAAATAAGTGGAAATAAAATGTTCATTTCTAATACTTGGTTGAAAACCCTTTGCTGGCAATGACACCCTGAAGTCTTGAACTCATGGACATCACCAGATGCTGAGTTTCCTCCTTTTTAATGCTCTGCCAGGCCTTTACTTCAGCGGCTTTCAGTTGCTGTTTGTTTGTGGGCCTTTCTGTCTGAAGTTTAGTCTTCAACAAGTGAAATGAATGCTCAATTGGGTTAAGATCAGGTGACTGACTTGGCCATTCAAGAATTTTCCACTTCTTTGCTTTAATAAACTCCTGGGTTGCTTTTGTTGTATGTTTTGGGTCATTCTCCATCTGTATCATGAAACGCTGCCCAATCAATTTGATTGCATTTAGCTGTATTTGAGCAGACATTATGTCTCTGAACACCTCAGAATTCATTCGGCTGCTTCTGTCCTGTGTCATATTATCAATAAACACTAGTGTCCCAGTGCCACTGGCAGCCATGCACGCCCAAGCCATCACACTGCCTCTGCCGCATTTTACAGATGATGTGGTATGCTTTGGATAATGAGCTGTTCCATGCCTTCTCTATACTTTTTTCTTGCCATCATCCTGGTAGAGGTTCATCTTGGTTTCATCTGTCCAAAGAATGTTTTTCCAGAACTGTGCTGGCTTTTTTGGATGTTCTTTAGCAAAGTCCAATCTAGCCTTTCAATTCTTGAGGCTTATGAGTGGCTTGCACTTTGCAGTGCACCCTCTGTATTTACTTTCATGCAGTCTTCCCTTTATGGTAGACTTGGATATCGATACGCCTATCCCCTTGAGAGTGTTGTTCACTTGGTTGGCTGTTGTGAAGGGGTTTCTCTTCACCATGAAAATGATTCTGAGATCATCCACCACTGTTGTCTTCCGTGGACGTCCAGATCTTTTTGCGTTGCTGTATTCACCAGTGCTTGCTTTCTTTCTCAGGATGTACCAAACTGTAGATTTTGCCACTCGTAATATTGTAGCAATTTCTCGGATGGGTTTTTTCTGTTTTCACAGCTTAACAATGGCTTCTTTCACCTGCATGGAGAGCTCCTTTGACCGCATGTTGTCTGTTCACAGCAAAATCTTTCATATGCAAGCTCCACACCTCAAATCAACTCCAGGCCTTTTATCTGCTTAACTGATAATGACATAACAACGGACTTGCCCACACCTGCCCATGAAATAGCCTTTGAGTCAATTGTCCAATTACTTTTGAGCCCCTGAAATGAAGGGATTGTATTAAAAAAATGCTTTAGTTGCCTCACATTTTTATGCAATCTTTTTGTTCAACCCACTGAATTAAAGTGAGTGAGTTGTTTCATTTAAAATTCATTGTGGTAATGTACAGAACCAAAATTAGAAAAAAGTTGTCTCTGTCCAAATATTTATGGACCTAACTAAACACACACACATATATATATATATATATATATATATATATATATTTATTGTCACGCACGCGCGATTAGGAGGCATGGACTGATTCGAGAACACCTGGGAAAACATTTGCCGCCAGGGAATGGCGGGTATTAACTTTCTCCCTCTGCTTCCTTGTAGAAAAGAGACCTTCCAGCACCATAGGCCTGGTTTGACCGCAGCGGTACTTCCGCCCTTCCTCCGCCATCTTGCCCTGACGTCATCCTTCCCATCCTCCCTTGCGGTCCTTCCCAGCTGTCCTTCACTTCCGGCTCCACCCCTATAAAATGGCCGCGACGCCAGGAGACGCCGTCGCGTTATGAACTGTTTAGTTTATACTTTTGACCTTTTACGTTTTGGAAAATTTCTGTATACAATATACGGGGCCGGAAAACCCCAACCTTTATTGCTGTCTCCTCGGTCCTTTTACAACTGGCGTAGTCGGCAGGATACAGAGATCCCGAGATGACGGAGGGACAGGACCTCAACACTGTGCTGCAATCAATGAACGTCCAGCTCCAGGCGCTGCAGCAGGCGCAAGCCACCACCACCGGGAGCTGGAGGCCACGAGGCCAGGTTGGTAGAAGCCCAACGGCGAGACCAGACCCGCCCAGGCAGCCCTCCTCCTTTAGTCCCGATGGGCCCTTCGGAGGACGCCGAGGCTTACCTGGGCATGTTTGAGAGGACGCCACCGGAACGAGTGGCAGCGGTCCAGTGGCGTCCATCCTGGCGCCATATCTGAAGGGACCCGCGCTGCGGGCCTATTATGACCTCCCTGAGGAGGAGGCCGCTAATTACAACCTCCTCAAGCCCGAAATACTGGCCCGCTCGGCATTAGCCCGGCCAGCAGGCGGCGAATGGCGGAACTGGGTCTTTGACCCGAAAAGCTGCTCGCGCCCAGGCGCTCGAGTTCTGGGGCAAGATGGGCGCTGGCTACGGCCAGAGGGACCCCAGGCGCGAAAGTGGTCGAGCAGGTGGCCTGTGAGGGCCTGGTCAATGCCATGCCCAGTTCCCTCGCCCAGCAGGTCCGGGGACACGCCTACCAAAACATGTCGGGCCTCCTAGACGTCCTGGAGCGTCAGATGGCGGTCCTCCGACTTGGGGGGTCAGAAAAGCCTGCTCGCGGGAACCGACAGGGACGGGCGGCCACCCCGAGCCCTCTCGACGCTGCTGCAGAAGCGCCACCGAGCCAGAGAGAAGCGGGACCGCCGCTGTTTCAAGTGTGGCGAGACCGCCACCTACTACCAACCTGCCCCACAACATCGCCCGGAGCCTATGGACTGTACCTGGACGTCGTCGGAGAGGTATTGTATCCCGCCGCATCCCTTGGCGAGTCCGAACACGGGAGTGGTGTTGCTAAATGGGCACGCCGTGGTGGCTTTGTTTGATTCCGCAGCAACATTACCATTGTCTCGCCGCTTTGTCTTACCGCAACAGTGGTTAAACCAGCGTTTGTTGGTCACTTGTGTGCATGGGGGACTAGGTCCTATCGTTCGCCACTGTTATGTCACCTGGAAGGGGAACCAACCCAAATGACGGTCGCTGTGTTACCTGAACCCCTTCCCAGTGATTTTGGGACAAGACTGGTCTAAAAGAATCAGCGGTAAGCCATTCGCCGCTCCCGGGGCCATGTTGGATCTGGTTATGAGGGGAAAAGGCACCCCTCCCGCGGCCTCCACGCCGTGCACAAGGGCAGGCCCTATCGGCGCTGGTGTTTCGGGGGACCTTTCCCTGGCCACGGACCTTGACCCGGAAGATTCCGCCGGGGAAGGGACTAGCCAGGGAACTCTTCCCAGGCCCAGGCCACAAGACCCTCTCGGCGGCCTGGACCATCAATTCGGTCCACGCCGCCTCCTTTAAGATGAACAGTGGAATGATGATTCCCTGCGCTTTGCCCGGAATGCGGTTGTTCTGCCTAACAGCTCACCAGCGGACGGTTCCACACCGCGCGAACCCTTCTTTGTCCTTGAAAATGATCTGTTGTACCGAGTGGCTACCCATGAGGGCGAGGTGCGGAAGTTGTTGCTAATTCCGCGTACCTTCCGGGCGGAGATATGCGAGTTGGCCCACGCTCACCTCCTAGGCGCCACCTCGGGCCGAAAAACACTGGAGAGAATTAAGCTCCGGTTTTACTGGCCTGGGATCAATGAGGAGGTCCGGCGTTTCTGTCAATCCTGTCCGGAGTGCCAGACCCGCCAGATTCCTAGAAGGGACCGTGCTCCTCTAGTCCCTATACCCCTAGTTGATGTACCCTTTGAAAGAATAGGGGTCGATCTGGTAGGACCCCTGGAGCCCTCAACCCGTGGCCACAGTATATTCTAGTCATGGTGGACTATGCCACCCGGTACCCAGAGGCGGTTCCCCTGCGCTCCGCTAATACTAAAAGCATCGCACGGGAACTGGTTAATTTGTTTTCACGCTGGCATACCCAAGGAGGTCCTCACGGACCAGGGTACGCCTTTACATCGGATAATGCTCAGGAGGTAGCCAAATTACTGCAGATAAAGCACCTGAAAGCGTCTGTCTATCACCCGCAAACTGACGGGCTGGTGGAACGCTTTAACCAGACGCTTAAGCAGATGCTTCGCAAGGTAGTCAGCGCGGACGGCAGGAACTGGGACCAGCTCCTCCCGCCGTGCTTTTGCTTACCGGAGGTACCCCAGGCCTCTACTGGCTTCTCCCCATTTGAATTGTTATATGGGCGACAACCCCGGGGAATCCTCGACATCCTAAAAGAAGGCTGGGAGGCCGAGGCCCTTCCTTCCTCTAACATTTTGGAGTACATAGCGCAACTGCGCGACCGACTCACAAAGATCAGGCCCTCCTAAAAGAGCACGTGACTCGTGCGCAAGCAGCGCAGGCCCGTGTTACAACCGCAACTCCGCCCTCAGGGAGTTCCGCCTGGGGACCAAGTTATGGTGCTCGCCCCACCTCCCACTCGAAGCTGCTCGCCACTGGCAAGGGCCTTACGAGGTTAAGGAGAGGAAGGGGCTCATCGACTATTTGGTGAAACAGCCCAATCGTCGACCGAAAGCGAGAGGATCTATCATGTCAACCTGTTAAAGCCCTGGAGAGATAGAGAGGAGCTTCCCAGCTCCCATAGGTCGCTCTCCCTCTTCACGAGCACAACTGCCCTTAACCTCGGAGAAGAGCTGACCCCCAAGCAGCGGCAGGAGTTAACCCAGACCCTCCGTGCCATCCCCGAGGTGGTGAGCGAGTCACCCGGCCGGACCTCGCTGATTGCCCACGATATAGTCACGGACCCGGTGTAATCGTCCGGGAGAGGCCCTACAGACTCCCGGAGGCAAAACGTCAGAGGTCGAACTGGAGGTGAAACGTATGTTGACATGGACATAATTGAAGAGAGCCATAGTCCCTGGTCCAGCCCTATTGTCCTCGCTCCAAGCCAGACGGCTCCTGGAGGTTCTGTAACGACTTTAGACGTCTGAATCAGATCTCCAAGTTCGATGCCTACCCCATGCCCCGCATTGACGACCTCCTTGAGCGGCTGGGTACGGCTCGATATTTGACTACCCTGGACATGACAAAAGGGTATTGGCAAATTCCCTTAACGGCATCCGCAAAGGAAAAAACGGCCTTTAGCACCCCTAGCGGGCACTGGCAGTACAAGGTCCTCCCATTTGGGCTGCACGGGGCCCCGGCGACCTTCCAACGTCTGGTAGACAGAGTGCTGAAGCCCCATCAGTCCTATAGTGCCGCTTACCTGGATGACGTTGTCATCTATTCCGGCACCTGGGAGGAGCATCTATTGCAGGTCGCAGCTGTCCTCCTAACACTGGCTAAAGCCGCCTCCGCATAAACCCCGAAAGTGTTTTTGGATTAAAGGAGGCCAAATATTTAGGCTACCTCGTGGGACAAGGACAGGTGCGGCCACAGGGCTCCAAAGTTAAAGACATCTTAGAATGGCCCCGTCCGAATACCAAGAAACAGGTGCAGGCTTTCTTGGGGCTTGCGGTTACTACCGCCGTTTGTTCCCGCTTCTCCAAAGAGCAGCACCCTTGACTAACCTGACAAAAAGGGCGCCCCTCGTGTGTGTGGACCGACAAGGCAGAACACGCGCTCAGTGACCTAAAGAAGGCCCTAACGCCGGCACCTGTGTTACGGACGCCCGATTTTGGGCTCCCGCTTATCCTCCAGCCCGACGCTTCGGACACAGGCCTGGGCGCCGTGCTGAGCCAAAGCGTCGATGGTGTCGAGCACCCTGTGATGTACCTTAGCCGGAAACTGATGGACCGGGAGACCCGGTATGCGGCAGTGGAGAGGGAGGCCTTGGCCATTAAGTGGGCAGTGACCCACCTCCGTTACTACCTGCTGGGTCGCGAATTCGCTCTGGTGACTGATCACGCTGCACTTCAGTGGATGTCCCTGCACAAAGAGTCGAATCCGCGGGTCACTAGGTGGTTTCTGGACTTGCAGCCGTATAAGTTCACTGTCACTTATCGGCGGGCACCCTTCAAGCCAATGCCGATGCTCTCTCGTATTCACGACCTCTCGGTTAGGTCCGCCCGACCTGACGGTCCTGGGCTAAGGGGGGGATCGTGTCACGCACGAGCGATTAGGAGGCCGCGGACTGATTCGAGAACACCTGGGAAAACATTTGCCGCCAGGGAATGGCGGGGTATTAACTTTCTCCCTCTGCTTCCTTGTAGAAAAAGAGACCTTCCAGCACCATAGGCCTGGTTTGACTGCAGTGCGGTACTTCCGCCCTTCCTCCGCCATCTTGCCCTGACGTCATCCTTCCCATCCTCCCTTGCGGTCCTTCCCAGCTGTCCTTCACTTCCGGCTCCACCCTATAAAATGGCCGCGACGCCAGGAGACGGCGTCGCGTTATGAACTGTTTAGTTTATACTTTTGACCTTTTACGTTTTGGAAAATTTCTGTATACAATATACGGGGCCGGAAAACCCCAACCCTTATTGCTGTCTCCTCGGTCCTTTTACAATATATATATATATATATATGCATGTATATTTATTTAATTCTGTCTTAAACTAATACAGAAATAAAGCTGTCAACTTGGAGTCATTGTGATAAACACTCCTGCCTGACAGATCAAAGCCTGACTATCAGCCCAATTACCATTTCTCTCCTTGTCTATGCTGAGAGACAATAATGCTGCTTGCTTTACCATTGTTAATTATCTTGTGTTTTTATTAAACAATAGGAATTACTTCTGCCTTATTTTTTATCAATATTTGTTATTAAATATTAATGCTGCTTTAGGTTTACATAGTTATACAGTTGATTAGTATTTAGACTTATTGATTTTAGAAAAGGGAATGAAATGCTCATAGCCTTTCAAAAAACGATATTTTCCTTACCTTAATTTAAATATATATATATATTTGAATTTTAATGTGTGCATTACAGAACACTTCTTAGCTTGATAAAGATCCTTTTTAAGAACAGTGAGCTCTCATTTTTTTTGATACATTAGCTTTTAGTTATACTCCATTCCAACTTATATGCTCCATACAATAGTTTCTTTCCACTGTTTATTTTGCTACTAAGCACTTGTAGTTGATTGAGAATAAATATTGAAATAACACTTTAACTGAGAAGTAATTAAATACTACTGAATCACTAATGGGCAACACTCATTACAGCATAATAAATGCCAAAATGAACTTAATTGCTAAATGCTCTTTATTATTCTTTATACTATTATGGCTTTTTGTTCCTTATCACTGCATTGAAGTAGTGAGTGATAAAAAAAAAAAAACATATAAACAAGCTTAACTGCATTACCATCACAGCTTAATATATATATTGTGGTGACTGTAAATAAATCAGGCTGACAACTGGATTTTTACTGAAATGAAGCAGCCATCTGGTATTCAGTTGATTTTAATTTCATGGTTTCTTCCTCCTTCCTCCCTAAAAGCCTAATGTTATAGTGGTGAGTCAGCAAAAGAAGAAGAAAAAAATGTAAGCATATCAATCAATATTGCCCCCTTTTCCAACATTTTTTTCTCTCTCAGCTCTGCTTGGCATCATTAGCAGAATAGTTTATTTGATTCATAGTTTAGTCTTATAGAGTTTTAGGGATAATGCAGCTATAATATTCACAAAACATATTTTCTGATTGTGTACCAACCCAAGAAGAGAGAATGTTTGAAAATAATTTTTTTTTTTCTTGGTAGAGTTCTATATTATTCTACTTTCCCCTTTTGTATTATTAATGCATAGCCTTTGTCAGAATGCATCAAATCTGATGGGCTTACCACTGCTAATAAGGTATTGTACTTTATAACATCTCCCTACCTTCCCTTCTACATCTTTAACCTCAGGCAATTACATAGCGTAACAGACAAGCATGAGTTAACTTACAACTTTAAATAATGTATTCACTGCTTCTTTACAGTTAGGAGACCTGGGTTCGCCTCCCAGGTCTTCCCTGTGTGGTGTTGGCGTGTTCTCCCCGTGTCTACGTGGGTTTCCTCCAACAGACCAAAGACATGCAGGTTAGGTGCACTGGCGATCCCAAAATTGTCCCTAGTGTGTGCTTGGTGTGTGTGTGTGTGCCCTGCCTGGGGTTTGTTTCCTGCCTTGCGCCCAGTGTTGGCTGGGATTGGCTCCAGCAGGCCCCCGTGACCCTGTAGTTAGAATGTATCAGGTTGGATAATGGATGGATTATTGGTAATATTCATAAAATAATAACAATAAGCAAAGTATATGTAAATATTGATAACCATACAACCTGATAAATGCTGATGTGTAATTTCTAGCAGCACACAAAATTGTTTATTATTTAAAATGTCTCTAGTTAGGTCATAATTTTCTAGCTTTCTTCAGGACAGACCACATGCCTGACTCAGTATGGCTGCCAAGTTGTGCTTCTCAGTGTAGTCTTCTTTTCAGTTCATGGTGTGTGAGATGCTCCTTCATCACGATAGTGTGTGAGAGAGAAAGAGGGAGGGGTAAAGCAACTGAATTTATACATTTTTTTTCCAAATCTTTACTCCAATAGGGTATTGTGCTACAGAATGGCCTCTGATTCAAACCAATCCCAAACAGCCATACTTTAGACCAATGGGAGCACACAGTACATTTCACAACTGCCCCCAGAACCATTTGTTGACCATTTTAGCCCATTCCTCCATGAAGAACAGCTTCAACTCTGGAATGTTGGTGGGTTTCCTCACATTAACTGCTTGCTTCAGGTCCTTCCACAACATTTTGATTGGATTAAGGTCAGGACTTTGACTTGGCCATTCCAAAACATTAAGTTTATTCTTTAACCATTCTTTGGTAGAACAACTTGTGTGCTTAGGGTCGTTGTCTTGCTGCATGACCCACCTTCTCTTGCGATTCAGTTCATGGACAGATGTCCTGACATTTTCCTTTTGAATTCTGTGATATAATTCAGAATTCATTGTTCCATCAATGAAGGCAAGCCGTCCTAGCCCAGATGCAGCAAAACAGGCCCAAACCATGATACTACCATCACCATGTTTCACAGATGGGATAAGGTTCTTATGCTGGAATGCTGTGTTTTCCTTTCTCCAAACATAATGCTTTTCATTTAAACCAAAAAGTTCTATTTTGGTCTCATCCGTCCACAAAACATTCTTCCAATAGCCTTCTGGTTTGTCCATGTGATCTTTAGCAAACTGCAGATGAGCAGCAATTTGTTTTTTGGAGTGCAGTGGCTTTCTTCTTCTGATGATGTTTTAGGTCATATTTATGCAGAAATATAGAAAATTCTAAAGGGTTCACAAACTTTCAAGCACCACTGTATCTTTCACTACAGACCAATGACTATATAATTGGTTTAAAATGTGATGTAATTCAGATTTTGTATTTCCAACAGTTCACCTTCACATTATATAATAGTACATTTCTGAGAAGTGGTAGCAAGATGGTGGATACAAATGGCTTGATTAGATAAAAGCTGTTGCAGCTACCCTGTGAGCAAGATAAAGAGCATCTAATAGCCCTGTCATGCTGTTTTAATGCAGTAAGAGATATTTTAGCAGCAACCTAGATGAATAACAAGTTAATTCCATTTTTAAAATATTCTTTATAAACACTCCAAATATCTGATATAACAATAAACGATCAAATAGGTTTTTAGAAAAATACTCATGTTTGAAAAACATATTTGCTACTAATGACCTCTTTTAATCAATTGCAATTTTCCCTTTATAATGTTGAATGGGTTTTATGTCATTTATGAAGTATACATAAAATAATTTTGTATTTAATTCATGTCCTGTGTGCCCAGTTTTCTTACTTAACAGTAATCATAAATTAATAATCAATCAGTCCTCTGTTGTTCCCTGCAGTGCTGGTTGGAATGCTTTTGATAACAGTATTGAGCAGAAAATAGTGCAGTGTCACTTTGATCTTAAATATGAAGTGCCTCATTTTTATAAATTTGAGCATATTGATTCATTTGATATGTGTTGTAGTGTTGTGTATTTTATGTAACATTGTTGAGCTCATCTGCACTTTAAACAGGCAACTAAAATCCCATAAAGGAGAGGAACACAGAAAACGTTTGGGGCAGCAACCCTCTATACTTGAAGATTTGGCACAAAAAAAGAGTAAACAATTATCAATAGGTCTTTATAGACTTGAGTCCAAAACTGAACTAATTCATTGCTATCAAGATGGCATTTTTTAAAGTTGGGTGGAGGAAGTGATGTCATCGGACTAGAACTGAAATTGATGACATCAGACCCAGAACCAGAATTGATCTTGACAGGCCCAGGCCGATTTTCCCTCCGGTGGTCTGCAGGAGAAAAAGAGAAACTGATTTGTGCAGAGTGCCACCCCCTATTCCGTTATGGGATTACCATCTTTCAAGCCCTTTAGCTGCCTCCCATGTGACACAGCTTAATAATTTAGAGTTTATAATGTTTAAGTCTGTTTAAAAAAAAAAAAGCAACTTGGGAAAAACTTAAATACCTATACTTTAATGATTACCTACTTAAATTATTTCTGTATCATAATAAAATAATAAAAAAAAATACCAACACAATTTTAATTTACATAAAAGAACAGTACACTTTTTTGATATCAAAGTAAGCTTTATATGGAATGTTTTATTAATTTGTTTTTCTGTTTACAGTCTCAGATTAAGAGATAACAGCTTTGACCTTTCTGTCTGGCCAGTAAATACCTCAAAAGGTACTCCTCTTTAAAAATGCTAAGCAGAAAAGTACAACAAACCTGAGTGGCAGGTTGCATTTGCTTTCCAGTTGTTGATGTCACAATCTGTGTTCCCAGCTCAGGGGGTCACATAGCTTTTCCTTGAGAGGATACACATTTTTCGCACAGAAGCAGGGGAAACAACAATGTGCAAATCCTTTGCTGGCTGTGAAAATTAAAGTAGGACTAGCGCCATTTTTCTGTTTTGGATGGATCCCTAACAGGCAGAGTCTACTGCTGTTCTAAAAAAAAGTAATAATAGTATAGCTAGATATTATTGGATGAGCATTACAGACATGTGAATGCTATACTGCAGCAAACTGAAACAGCAACATTCATTGTCTATAGTGGGTACCCCTAATGGTCAGGTTTGAATGGCATAGCTCTGTATTATCATGGAGTGAGTTGGCTCACTAGATCCATAATTGATTAACCTACTCCAACACACCATAAGTTTAATCTGCAGTCACACACTAAAATACTAAAAGAAACACTATCCAAGTACTTCCCTATAGCACGTCTTACCATTTCTTACTGTATATTACAGGGACTGGCTAACTTTAGCTAGTACAGACCAGATGGGCGACCTCAAGATGACAAAACCTAGTTTGTCTTATCACTTGCTGCCAGCTACCATGAGCAAATTACTTCTTCCCAAGCTGCTCACTATTGTAGGAATCCCGGTTTACCTTATAATCCATATGGGAAAGAGGTAGAAATCTTCCAACACTATGTGACTTGTATTACTGTATTACCTCAGTTATTCAAGATGTATAGACAAAATATAGAAGTTTAACACTAGAATTTCCAGAGCCTACGAAAAAACTCGTAGATCCGTCCCACCTTAAATTGCTTCTTAAAACCGTTCTCACCTCTCCACCAGCGTCTTTTGTTAATCTAAATGTGCTGATAAAGAAAAGCTGCAAGTAGCCGGCTATTCCATTCCCCACTGACTTAGAACGTGCACAAACTTCTCCCAGCTCATGCCTTGATTGATTATCTGGGAGTGAAGTGGAGTTTTAGAGTGGAAATAATAGATCGTTATTTGGAATACACGCATTTCACGTGTGTTCCTTTTCTACAGTAATTCGTGTAAACACATTTTTTAAACAGAAATGTTTTTCAAATTGTAGTAGTAAATGACAAAATGTAGGCATAAACTATATAATGTGTGAAGCCTGAATTCCAAATATCAAAGAAACACTTTCACAAAAGGAACAAATATAAAAGAAGAAGTATGATTTTATTCAAAAAATATAACTGCAGAAAAAAAGCCTCCTTAGTATGCCACATTGACACACACTTACTACAATTGCCATGATAGCGTAATGGTATCAGTTGCTGACTAGTAATCGAAAGGTCATGAGTTTGATCCCGGATGACTCACTTTTGTGAATTTTAGAATAAAAACATACATTTGATTTCAGTGTGTAACAGCCAGTGTAATTTATGATACTAGTAAAGGTTAGTTTTTGAGGAATTCTTTGACTTTATGTCAATTTTAATTACTATGACACACTCCTAATAGTTGGCGACTTTAATTTTCATATAGATAATCAGTGTGATCTAAAAGTAAAAGAATTTATGAACCTCCTGGATTCTTTTGATTTGAGGCAGCTCGTAAATCAGCCTACACATAAAGCAGGTCATACGTTAGACTTAGTGATTACTAAAGGACTGAAAGTTGATATAAAGCAGATCATTGATATCGGTCTATCAGATCATTTTCTTCTACTTTTTAATATAGAAATAATGATAAAAAACACCCATGAGAAGCATATTGTTAAAAAACGCTTCTTTGACTCAGCAGCAGTTTTAAAACTTACATTCTAGGCAATCAGTCCATTTATAGTGCCAACTATAATAGCGAGGATAATGTAAATAGTAAGGTGGAAAAATTTAATACTAATGTGAGAGCTGCTGTTGACATAGTTGCACCTGAAAAGACAGTGAAAAAATCGTCTAGCATTGTTATACTATGGAAGACCCAAAGAGTGTCTGATTTAAAGAGAACATGCTGCAGAGCTGAGTGTAAATGGAGGAAAACTAAACTTACTATCCACTATGAAATATTAAAAGTTAAAATAACAGAATACAATAACACTGTCCGTCTTGAGAGGCGCTGCTATTTCTCTAAGATTATAAATAACAATGCTAGTAATCCCAGAGTCTTATTTTCTACAATTGATCGCCTACTAAACCCAGGTAGCTCAAAGGAATGCCTCCTAAGTGCTTCCAGTGAAACCTGTGAGGCTATCGCTGTATTTTTCAATCCAAAAATTAATGATATTAGAAATAACGTAGTATATTCCTCCAACACTAAGGATTCTCCTAAACCCCAGCATTCTGCTATAAACAAATTAAACTCTTTCACTAGGATAGATTTACCCAATTTACAAAAAATAATATCTCAATTAAAACCCTCAACTTGCGTCCTTGACCCAATACCAACAAGGTTTTTCAAAGAAATATCGGGCGTGCTAATTGATAATGTTCTTGACATAGTAAATTCGTCATTAGATACGGGGGTCTTCCCAGACTGTCTTAAGACTGCTGTAGTTAAACCCTTTCTTAAGAAACATAATCTTGATCCCTCGGCTCTTGAAAATTTTAGACCCATCTCTAACCTGCCTTTCTTAAGTAAAGTTCTGGAGAAGGCAGCCATTATACAGTTAAATGACCACCTTAATAAACATGCTATTCTTGATAAATTTCAGTCGGGTTTTAGAACCTGCACTCGTTAAAGTAGTAAATGATTTGCGAGTGAATGCAGACAGAGGCCATTTATCTGTTCTCATCCTCTTAGATCTGAGTGCTGCATTTGGCACCATTGATCATAATATTCTTAGAAATCGCCTTAGTCAAAGAGTGGGCCTCTATGGCAGTGTCTTAAATTGGTTTGAAACCTACCTGAAAGGGAGAAAATTCTTTGTTAGTTGTGGTAATTACAACTCGAAGACACATGATATCCGATATGGTGTTCCACAAGGCTCTATCCTTGGTCCGCTGTTATTCTCAATCTACATGCTTCCGTTAGGTCAGATTATCTCGGGGCACAACGTGAGCTACCACAGCTATGCTGATGACACACAGCTGTACTTATCAATAGCACCTGATGACCCCGATTCTATTGATTCACTAACACAATGTCTGACTTGTATCTCAGAATGGATGAATAGTAACTTTCTTAAGTTAAATAAAGAGAAAACTGAAATCTTCGTGATTGGCAATAATGGATACATTGAAGCTATTAGAAATAAACCGGATACATTAGGATTAAAAGTCAAGACGGAGGTAAAAAGCTTAGGGGTAATTATTTTCTGTAATCTGAATTTTAAATCGCATATTAATCAGATCACTAGGACAGCATTTTTTCACCTAAGAAACATAGCAAAAGTTAGACCTCTTATATCTTTGAAAGATGCTGAGAAATTAGTTCACGCATTTGTTTTCAGTCGATTAGATTACTGTAACGCACTCCTCTCAGGACTACCCAAAAAAGATATAAATCATTTGCAACTAGTGCAGAATGCAGCTGCTAGAATCCTAACTAGGAAAAGAAAATCCGAACACATTTCTCCAGTTTTGATGTCACTACACTGGTTACCTGTGTCATTAAGGATTGACTGTAAAATTCTGCTTATGGTTTATAAAGCCTTAAATAATCTCGCCCTATCTTATATATCGGAATGTCTGACACCTTATATTCCAAATCGTAACCTTAGATCCTCAAATGAGTGCGTTCTTAGAATTCCAAGAACAAAGCTTAAAAGAAGTGGTGAGGCGGAATTCGCCAGGCTAATACAGTAGAGCACTTTAAAACACTGCTGAAAACATATTACCTTAACATGGCCTTTTTATAATTTCAATTTAACTTAATCTTGATACTCTGTATATTCAATTTTTCATAATAACTATTCATGGTGGCTCTAAAATTCGTACTTACCCCTACTCTCTCTTCTGTTTCTTTTTCCGGTTTCTTTGTGGTGGTGGCCTGCGCCACCTCCACCTACTCAAAGCTTCATGATGCTCCAACAATGATGGACGGATTAAAAGGCAGAAGTCTACGTGACCATCATCATCAAGTCCTTCCGTGAGAAGGACTGTTTCATTTATATTAGGTAGAATGCCTAATGAATGAGTTTTTTTTTTGTTTTTTCTGTCCCCCCTGGCCATTGGACCTTACTCTCATTCTATGTTAATTAATGTTGACTTATTTTTTTTTTTTACTGTGTCTTTTATTTTTCTATTCTTTATTATGTAAAGCACTTTGAGCTACTATTTGTATGAAAATGTGCTATACAAATAAATGTTGTTGTAGTTTTTTTTATTCACTTTTCATTCTCTCAGTCGTGTTCAGGATCCTTCCCTACCCCAAAATCCCTTCCCCCACCCAACTGACACTGCTGTTTTCACATAAAGACGCGCTATAGCTCTGCAGCGTACTTGTGACTGCATTCTCGTACCAATAATTGCGAACTGAAGTGCCTGCGTGCACTTTTCGTGGCATTACACGTCTATTTTTTGAGCATGCCCGTGTCACTCAAACACAGGAACATATGTTGGTGTACAAGTATAACAAAACAAGTGTACTTTTATTCTAGACAATAAGTGAAGAATAAATAAAGCAAGTTACAGTAGGCGGTTGATACGACAGCTTGCGTGGTGCAGTGCTAAGAACTGCTGATTTCCGATCCGTGCTATATAAAATCGTCCCATTCAAATAATAACAATTCTCACAAACCCTTCCTACATTTACGACATGTGTACTTGTTGCAGTGTACACATCTCTCTGTGCTATGGTTTCTATCACACTGAATGAGCACCTGACACTGTACTTTCTTCCCTATATAAATAACATTTGAGCTATAGCACATCTCCAAATAAATCATATTTGAACTTTAGCGCGTCTTTATGTGAAAACAGCAGTGTCAGATGGTATATGTCAAACTGTCAATCAAAGATGATTGATGTCTTTTGGCCCTGCCCCTTTTCTCTGATTGGTGAATTTAAATGATGCCGTCTTAATCCCTCCCCTCCACCTGCTTGTCCAAGGTATGCGTCAAGAGCATTTTGATGGATGTCAGTCCCGCCTTAATCCCACCCCCCACCAGCTGCTTGTCTAAGGTATGTTTCAAGAGCAGTTTGATGGATGTCGGTACCACCCAGAATCCCACCCTCTCCACCTGCTTGGTTATGTAATGTGTCAAGAGCATTTTTGATGGGTGCTTCCTCTGCCTTGTCCCCAGGTCTGTCAACACCTGTTTGTTGGCTGGCTCCCCACTTCCCTGCCCCTTCTCCCGAGCACATGTCCAGACATGTTCCTGTCCATACCCTGCCGGCCAGATCGAAATGTTTGGACATGAATTACCTGCCTCTGACAGTGAAAGGAACACGTTCAAATAAGTACCCTCCCTTCTGAAAGTTGTGTATAAAAAGGCAATTCATCTTCTCCGGCTCTATTCTGTTATTTTAATATCATCACAAGATTAAAATATTTATCTAATCTTTGCTTTATCATTTGTAAACCGCTTTTAATTGCTCTCTGGAAGCTGCAGTTCGAAATGAAACAGCTTCCCATTTTACAGAAAATCCTTTCACAGCATTGAATCAGGTTTCCCACAGAAAGACAAACTGACTGGCTCTGTGCTGAAAAAAGCCTTTCCCTCACACAGAAAGGAACCGACAAGATCTGTGCACACCTGCCCTGCTGCTGTGTGGAGTGCGCTCACCTGTACATATCTGTGTGCAAGCTTCCGAGCACCCACCCCTGCTGTGTGAGCCCCTGTGCGCTGCTACACGTATATGAGCCGGCATATGCCTGGAACCTGACAGGCCCCTGTTGCGCGCTTGCCTGCAAACAACTGTGTGCACGTGCACTGGTGAGGAATTATTTGCAGAGAAAGCAAGTTTTGTGCTTTGTAACTTTTGAATGCCAAGCACGAGATAACTAGGTTGAAATAAGCCCTTTAAAAATCACACAAAGGTATGCAGCAGTTCCTTTTTAAATCACGTATAAAAAATCTATCCCTTGCTTTATAATTTGCAATTATTATAATTAATATAATTGTAATTTATATAAAATCGATCTTAAAACAAGCCCTTTTCTATCAAATACACCCCCCATTTTAAATAATCAAATACAGGTCTGTATTTTCAGCTGACCTAAGGATCCATATTGCTGAAGCAAGGCGTTTAACTTTCTAAAAGTTCAAGCATACGGTGGTCATTTTTCAGATCCTTCCAAAACATGTGTCGCACTCAGCTCCGGATTCATGAGGCTAAAGGGGAGGGGGGGCGGGGGACCGCAGGTGTGTTCACACATAAATCTTTTAACCTCAGGGCATATCTTCCGGTCAGTGTAAAACGATCTTAAAGAGAGGACAGACAGATCTATTAGTTACAAAGGCGACTTTTTAAAAAATACATTCATCTCTTTGAAAGACCAAATGGTGTGTCTCCATGATCTTCTTAGAACAATGTTTTCTATTTTTTATGGATAGAACTAAATGAAATATAGTTATTTTTAATACAGTCTATTCTCCAGAGAGTCACGGCAATCAAGATCACGGTATGGCATATTATAGATTATTATATGCATCAAATGAGTATGTTTTAAAAAACATATTGCTGAATCCTTATATTTTATCCTTAATATTAATATTTCCAAGTTGATTCTCCGGTAACTCCCTTTTTAAAAAATTATATCTATTTAAAACGAGAGGGGGCTGGGGATTTAAAATCAAAAATGATCATAGGTTACCGTTAATTATTATACTCAGTACCATCTCTCTGTGTGTAGGCACGTGAGCACACTCGTGTGTGCGTATAATATAAGTTGCAGCATTTTATTTCTATCTATGTTTGTGATGATTAATGTACAAATACAACGTTCATATGACTGAAGTAAGCAATAGTGGTTTTTTGAAGTACATTATGTTCAAAATTCGCCTGTTGTTTTTCAGAAGACATAGGACAAGTGCGGCATGTGTTCTGTATTCTCTTTTACAGTATGTATTACCTATTCACAATTTCATACTCCTGAGACCTTAGGCTTTTTTATGCAAAAGTACATTTCACAGACCTGAATAAGAGACATCCATCAAAATGCT
The DNA here is from genome assembly GCF_016835505.1 of Polypterus senegalus. Taxonomy (NCBI): domain Eukaryota; kingdom Metazoa; phylum Chordata; class Cladistia; order Polypteriformes; family Polypteridae; genus Polypterus; species Polypterus senegalus. The sequence goes on from NC_053154.1 coordinate 155,653,440, forward strand.
TTAGACACAAAGGAGGGCCAATCAGGTGGGTCTCTTTTCAAAGAATCTTTTCCCCCAAAGCTGCCAGGATTTGCCGGGTTATAATAAACTTTTTCAACGACGATTTTTGTACAATATACAGTATTTAAGTTACTACTTACTACTGTCACAGAAACATTTTCAAATGACTGCTGAAACTTACAAATGTATGGATAACAGTTAAAAGCCTATAGAGAATAATGAGTGGAGTGTAAACAAAATGTTCTGATCCACCAAAAAATAAGGTTTACTGAAGCCTGAACAAAATAGAAAAAGGAGGTACAGATTTAAAAAAAGAAAGTGAAATCCTGATCCTCAATAGACCCTGACTAGTACAATTTTATATATATTGAATACTCTGTGCCTGGTGAAGTAGCTTAAAACATACCCCAGTAACACACGCAGTCAACCCTGTGCTGAAGAAGCCTTTTTGCTCTGTTAAAAAACCGTTAAAAAGAAAAAAATCCTTTTAAATCAGAAAGGAGGGTTTCTCTGAGCCCTATTAAGCATGGTCATTCCTTTCATTACTAGTTTAATAGGTTAGAGAGGATAAATATGAATACATGCGCAAGTTGTACTTAGTACCTCGAAAACAAACGGCTCAGTTGCTACAGAAAGTCCCGCCTTCCAGCGACTTTTTAAACACTACAGAAAGTGAACTGGATAAACAAATGAAATTCATACTTGAACGCGGTGACTTGAGTGCCGATGCAAAACTAAAACTTTATACGACCATCTTGCAAATATACCTTGCCTTTCTGAAAAAAGCGGATAAAGAAACAGGTACCACAGAAAAATGCATGTCTAGATACAAACTTTTTAAAATCTAAAGACATAAATAAAAACAGACAGTCTGGTCTCAGGTTCCTTGTGTATTAAGATATAATCTCATAAATACAGGAACATATTATAATAATCAATTACCCAATTATTTAACAATACACTTGATATGTCTAAAAATTATCTGGACTTTGGAGCTACTAGTCTTTATTAAAATAATTAAATTTCATTTAGCAAAATGAATGGACACACAGTTGCAGTATGTCTATTAAGCACTCGCATCGATATAACCACCAGGACCCTGTTCATCCCTGGAGTCTAGCTCCACCTGTCTGTAACAAATGAGAGTTTATAAAGCAAAAATGTTTTGTTATCTCAGACTTTTAACATTAGAATTACCAGAGCCTACGAAAAAACTCGTAGATCCGTCCCACCTTAAATCGCTTCTTAAAACCGTTCTCACCTCTCCGCCAGCCTCCTTTGTCCTGTAAATGTGCCGAAAAAAACAAATTGCAAGCAGCCAGCTATTCCATTCCCCCACCGACTCAGAACGTGCACAAACTTCTCCCAGCTCATGCCTTGATTATCTGGGAGTGAAGTGGAGTTTTAGAGTGGAAATAATAGATTGTTATTTGGAACACACGCATTTCATGTGTGTTCCGTTTCTACAGTAATCTGTGTAAACACAATGTTAAAACAGAAACTTTTTCATATTTTAGTAATAAATGTCACAAAATGTAGACATAAACTATAAAATGTGTGAAGCCTGACAGCCAAAGAGCAAATACACTTTCATAAAAGGTTCAAGACTTTTACAACAGCTTCTGTGGCGAATATGCGCCCGATCTGACGCTGTTCGTTTTCAAATAATATTGCATGTATTGTGCGTTGAAACTGCTGTACTGAATAAGCTGACTCCTTCTGTAACAGCGTCAGCGTGTATTCAAACCTGATCTGACGCTGTTCGTTTTCAAATAATATTGTATGTATTGAACTATTTTAGAATAAAAACATACATTTGATTTCAGTCAGTCTGTAAGAGCCAGTGTAAATGCATGATAATTGTAAAGGTTAGCTTTTTTTTTTTTAATTCAGTTCCATTCTCTCAGTCGCGTTCACAATCCCCCCTATCTGACACTGCTTTTTTCACGTAAAGACGCGCTATAACTCAAATGTGATTTATTTGGAGACGCGCTATAGCTCGAATGTGATTTATTTGGAGACGCGCTATACTCGAATGTTATTTATAAAGGGAAGAAAGTACAATGTCAGGTGCTCATTCAGTGTAATAGGAACCATAGCACAGAGAGATGTGTACACTGCAACAAGTACACATGTCGTGAATATAGGAAGGGTGTGTGGGAATTGTTAATATTTGAATGTGATGATTTTATATAGCACAGATCGGAAATCAGCAGTTCTTAGCATTGCACCACGCAAGCTGTCGTATCAACCGCCTACTGTAACTTGCTTTATTTTTTCTTCACTTATAGTCTAGAATAAAAGTGCACTTGCTTTGTTATACTTGTACACCAACATATGTTCCTGTGTTTGAGCGACACGGGCATGCTCAAAAAAATAGACGTGTAATGCCACGAAAAGTGCACGCAGGCACTTCAGTTCGCAAGCATTGGTACGAGAATGCAGTGACAAATACGCTGCAGAGCTATAGCGCATCTTTATGTGAAAACAGCATTCTCAGATTAGGGAAGGATCCTGAATACGACTGAGAGAATGAAAAGTGAATAAAAAAAAAAACTAACCTTTACAAGTATCATAAATTACACCGTGTTACACACTGAAATCAAGTGTATGTTTTTATTCTAAAATAGTAAGAATAAGAGCAGTTTACTTCGAACTCATGACCTTTTGAATACTAGTCAGCGGCTGATACCATTACGCTACCGTGGCAGTTGTGATAAGTATGTGTCAATGTGGCATGCTAAGGTGGCTTTTTACTGCAGTTATATTTTTGAATAAAAGCATACTTGTTCTGTTATATTTGTAACTTTTGTGAAAGTGTTTGATATTTGGACTTCAGGCTTCATACATTATATAGTTTATGCTTACATTTTGTCATTTACTACTACAATATGAAAAACGTTTCTGTTTTAAAAATGTGTTTACACGGATTACTGTAGAAAAGGAACACACGTGAAATGCGTATATTTCAAATAATGATCTATTATTTCCACTCTAAAACTCCACTTCACTCCCAGATAATCAATCAAGGCATGAGCTGGGAGAAGTTTGTGCACGTTCTAAGTCGTTGGGGGGATGGAATAGCCGGCTACTTGCAGCTTTTCTTTTATCAGCACATTTAGATTAACAAAAGACGCTGGCGGAGAGGTGAGAACGGTTTTAAGAAGCGATTTAAGGTGGGACGCACCTATGAGTTTTTTTGTAGGCTCTGGTAATTCTAGTGTTAAAAACAGGTGGCACTGTACAGAGAACACCCGGCTACAGTGAGATTCCATTTTGAAAGAGTACGCATTTCACAAGTGTGCCCTTCTATACATAGTTCAGAATACTGGCAAGAAATCTTATTATGTCAGAGCTAATACATAACCTGCCTGCACTTTAAAACCACTCCTGAATATTCTCAGAGGAGAGGCCCTGGTTGAATTTTCAGATTCCAAGACAAAACTTAATTGAATAGATTACCTGTTTCGGTAAGAGGAAAAAACTACTATTGCTTACTTCAGTCATATGAACGTTGTTTTTGTACATTAGTCATCATACACATAGATAGATAGAAATAAAAAAAACTTATATTATACGCACACATGAGTGCACTCAAGCGCCTACACACAGAGAGAGGGTACTGAGCATAATAATTAACATTAAGCTATGACCATTTTTGATTTTAAATCCACAGCCCCCTCTCATTTTAAACAGATATAATTTTTTTAAAAAGGGAGTTACCGGAGAATCAACTTGGAAATATTAATATTAAGGATAAAATATAAGGATTCAGCAATATTTTTTTTAAAACATACTCGTTTGACGCATATAATAATCAATAATATGTCATACCGTGATCTTGATTGTCGTGACTGTTGGGAGAATAGACTGTATTAAAAATAATTATATTTCATTTAGTCCTATCCATAAAAAATAGAAAGCATTGTTCTAAGAAGATCATGAAGACGCACCATTTGGTCTTTCGAAGAGATGAAGGTATTTTTTAAAAAGTCGCCTTTGTAATAAGTAGATCTAATTAAGCAGCTGTCTGTCCTCTCTTTAAGATCGTTTTATACTGACCCGGAAGATACGCCCTGAGTTTAAAAGATTTATGTGTGAACACACCTGCTGCCTCTGAAGTGTGAATCACCCTTCTGCCCCCTCCCCCTTAGCTTCATGCATCCAGAGCTGAGTGTGACACATGTTTTGGAAGGATCTGAAAAATGGCCACCGTATGCTTGGACTTTTAAAAAGTTAAACACCTTGCTTCAGCAATGTGGATCCCTAGGTCAGCTGAAAATACAGACTTGTACTTGATTATTTAAATTGGGGGTGTATTTCATAGAAAAGGGCTTGTATTAAGATTGATTTTATGTAAATTCCAATTATATTAATTATTATAATTGCAAATTATATAGCAAGGGATAGATTTTTTATACGTGATTTAAAAGGGAACTGCTGCATACCTCTGTGTGATTTTTAAAGGGCTTATATCAACCTAGTTATCTCATGCTTGGCATTCAAAAGTTCAAAAACACAAAACTTGCTTTCTCTGCCGGGTTGGGGCGGTAGCTTGCACACAGTTTTTTGCAGGTGGGCATGCAACAGGACCCTGTCAGTTTCCAGGCATATGCCGGCTTGTATATGCATAGCAGCGCGCAGGGGCTCAAACAGCAGGGATGGGTGTTCTGAATCTTGCACACAAATGTGTGCAGGAGAGCGCACTCCACACAGCAGAAGGGGCAGGCACGCGCAGATACTGTTGGTTCCTTTCTGTGTGAGGGAAAGGCTTTTTTCAGCAGACAGCTGGTCAGTTTGTCTTTCTGTGGGAAACCTGGTTAACTGCTGCAAAAGGATTTTCTGTAAAATGGTAAGCTGTTTCGTGCAGCTTCCAGAGAGCAATTAAAAGCGGTTTACAAATTATTAAGCAAAGATTAGATAGATATTTTAATCTCGTGATGATATTGAAATAATAGATAGAGCTGAAGAAGATGAATCGCTTTTTTATACACAACTTTCAGAAGGGAGGGGACTTATTTGAACGTGTTCCTTTCACCTGTCAGAGGTAGGTAATTCATGTCCAGACATGTCGATCTGGCCGGCAGGGTATGGACAGGAACATGTCTGGACATGTCCTTGGGAGAAGGGGCAGGGAAGTGGGGAGCCAGCCAACAAAAAGGTGTTGACAGACAAGGCACATGCAGTACCCATTAAAAATGCTCTTGACACATTGCATAACCAAGCAGGTGGAGGGGGTGGGTTTCTGGGTGGTACCGACATCCATCAAACTGCTCTTGACACATACCTTGGATAAGCTGGTGGTGGGGGGTGTGATTAAGGCGGGACCAACATCCATCAAAATGCTCTTGACACATACCTTGGACAAGTAGGTGGAGGGGAGAGATTAAGGCAGGGGTGGGGACAGGTTGTAATTCACCAATCAACTGGTGGGTTGCATCATTTAAATCCACCAATCTGAGGAATCATCTTTGATTGACAGTTTGACATGTACTGCCTGACGTATGTCTACTGGTAAGGAATTATGAGTTCACTTTTTTTTATTTTGTTAATATAGTTATGTATTTTTCTCAATGTTATTCTGGACTTTCTCCTACATCATTGAAAAAGTAGGTTCATAATATGTGTTTTAATTTGTAAGTTTTTGCTCTGTCATTGTTGAAACTGTTTACATATATTTTGGGAGTTGTTTTTTACGTTCTTATTGCCACTGAGCATTGTGAGGTTCTTGAGGGCATGTCCTCGATAGTTGGCATCCAGTGGATTCATTAGCACAACAGTTTGTAAACCAGCTGCAAGAGGCAATCATTATCTAAGAATTTACTTTTGCCAACCAATTTGCTTAATGTTTCAGGTTTCAAATTGAGGCTACAGTTTAATGACAGTACTTTCTTACTACAATTCTGTTATAGACAAAAGATAGGGCTGATTTGTCTGGTTTTTGATTTTAGCACATTTTTGACTTTGTTTCTTTCTTCTGACTCATCGTTAATTGACCTTGTTGTCTGCCAGTAATCCATCTTGGCAGTATATGAGTCTGGTACATGAATGATGACAAGATAATTGAGCTTTCTGCTTTTTTAACCTCACATAGTTTGATATGTTCCCTATATGGGGTTCTGGTCCATGTGATATTTCCCACACATAATTGGCTGGTCCTACTGATGATGGGTGGCTTGGCCTAAAGGTCTTAATTACAAAAGCATGTGCAATACACTTTATGTTGTCAAGGGTGTTTATCTTTACTGTAGCCAGTTCCCTAGTGACAATTGCATTCCACCTGAACACCTGAGTTATAAACAGCAGCAAAATATGTATACCGATAGAAATATATTTTTATTCATATATATATGTATATGCTAACCTAGGAATATAACTCAAATTAACAATGTAGAGTGCAATGGGCTTTGCTCCATACAAGAAACACCTGTAAATAGCTATTCAGTTTTGTACATAGCAGGTCACAGTTAAACACATTGGCTGCTCAACCACTTATTACCAGACACTAGAGTAATGGTATTTGCATATTGTGAAAGCCACTGGGACATACAGCTCCCCAAACCCGAACACTGACAGGCACAGAGATGCAAGTCTAGAAGCAGCACACAGTTTATTTCCTCGTGTGGAAGTTCTATTGCCCAGCTCCCCACTTCAGAGCACAGTTCACAATTAAACAGCACAACAATGCTCAGTCCCTTCTCTTTCTTTCTTTCTTTCTTTCTTTCTTTCTTTCTTTCTTTCTTTCTTTCTTTCTTTCTCCATTCCGCCTCCTCCATCCCTACTTGTGACTTTACGCTGTAGGAAGATAAGTAAGTAAATCAAGGTAAATACACTTCAATCTGGCTTAAGTAACATATAAATGTTTCTTATGTAAAGTCCATCACAAAACTTATTCACAAACAGAACTTTGCACGATACGTTGGCAAGCGCTGTAAGCCATGCTGTTTTTTGTTGAAGAACAGGTATGAGGCAGACTGACTGGCAGGATGACACCGGACCTCTCGTCCTGCATCCAAACAGTGCCATCTCTCGCCTTTACACCTGGTTCAGCTGCGTTGTTCTTATATGTGAGTGGATGTTTCTTGCGGGGAGGGCTTCTGTTTGTTTTCCCAGTGTAGAACCCTCGTCCTCATCTGAGTTCACCTCTGTTACCGCACGTCTTTATTTGAAAACTAACAGTGTCAGATCGGGGCAAGCGTAAACGCGACTGAGAGAATAAAACTGAATTTAAAAAAAATGCTAACCTTTACAAGTACCACATATTTGCACTTGAAATGTATATGGCAGTTAAGGTAAAGTAAAGTGCTTGAAATAATACCTGCTTCACAATGACAGTATGTAACATTGTTTTTAACATTTTCTCTTTCCGTATCTTTCCATCTGCGGTGGGCTGGCACCCTGCCTGGGGTTTGTTTCCTGCCTTGCACTCTGTGTTGGCTGGGATTGGCGCCAGCAGACTCCCGTGACCCTGTAGTTAGGATGTAGCGGGTTGGATAATGGATGGATGGATTGTCTCTCCATGGTTGCTTGGTTTACAGTGAGTTTGTCATTTGTAATATTATAAATCACTACAATATGAACTATAAACCAGCCTGGTTTGTATATTGTTGTAGCCAGTGGCGGCTGGCCAATAGAGGGCGCTAGGGCGCCGCCCTCCCTGAACCACACACACAAAATAATAATTATATAAATTATTTAAATGTATAATTATATGATGTGATATATTAGAAAATCTTCTGTAAAAAATAAATGTTTTCACCATCACCATATAACTTCTCTGCCTGTCAGCACGTCTCAATTTCAGCTGAGGGGCGATCGAGATATCGCCCAAAGGAGGCGGGTCTTTGTAGAATTTAGTCAAATGCTGATTCAAGATATAAATATATTCAAGATGTGACATAAAATTTAGCCAATCAGCGTCCTCAAATCTTAACTGAAATGGGCGATTTTTCTGTCGCCCAAGCAGCTAAAATCAAGGATGGTCTGTAGTGGCGCAATTTTCAATTAACATTACGTGACAATGGTGGACTCAGGTGTTGTTAATTCCGGACACGAACCCAACTCTGTTCAATCTCTACTCCAATATCCGTTTGAGAAGAGAACTTTGGCAGAAAAACTGAAGGTAAAGGAGCTGGGTCCAGATCAGCCTAACCTCTTAATCAGACAGCAGATAAGCGAAAAGGGAAGAAGTACACGCGAAGCTACTCTTCCAGTTGGTACACCAAAAGGCCTGGCTATGTGGATGCGTTTCTGCTAATGCCTTATTTTGTTTCCCGTGCTTGTTGTTTAAAGCAACTGGGACAGATCCTGCTTGGACAGTTACGGGAGTGAGAGATATGAAGCACCTGTCCGAGAAAGTAAGAAAACATGAGAACACCAGGACACACATGGATAATTCCGTCAAACTAGCCATTTTGGGAAGAGTAAACATCGCTACTCAGTTAGACGACGGTCACAGGATTGCGATAAGAAAACACAACGAGGAGGTAGATAAAAATCGGTATATTTTATCCAAGATAATTGATTGTGTTAAATTTTGTGGGGCTTTTGAGTTGGCCTTGCGTGGGCACGATGAGACTGACTCGTCAGACAACCCTGGCATTTTTAAGGGTTTAGTGGATTTTGTTGCCTCGCTAGACAGTGTGCTAGACAGTGTGTTCCTGTACAAATAAGTAAAAAAAGATGCAGTTTTTTTTTCCCACCATAGTTATTTTCCTGTACATGGTTGTCCTCAAATTTGTCTTGTGTGTGTATATATATATATATATATATATATATATATATATATATATATATATATACTGAAATAATTGATCAGACATGATTTAATAATGTTCTTTAACTTTGTCTGCATTGCAATAAATCATATTGCTTTGATTTGTGAAGAATTGTTTGAGAAATTGTTTGCTGTACCACAGCCCCACCTCAAAACATTTTCACCAGCCGCCACTGGTTGTAGCGCTGCCACATAAAGATAATGTTTTCTGCTGTCGATCGGTTGTTGGGGGGAATAGTCTTCTGACAGAGATTGACAGCGGTACCCCAGAGATGGAACTTCCGGTTGGTTCGGGGATTCATTTGCATAAAGCGCGCCTTCTTAGAGGGAAAAGAGGAGAGAGGAGAAGGAAAGAAAGAAGAACATTGGATAAAAGAAAAAGGCAGATCAGCTTTTGCTCTGGCCATGGGAAAAGCCTAGGAGCTCCTATCAGTCCTGTCTGAAGGTGGATGGTCTACTGTTTAGTACCTGGGAATCGATCGTTCCGCTATTACCTACGGACTCGGGTGAGCTATCAAAACAGACTTACTATGCTTTAATCATGGCGCAAGTCTGACTGTATGTCTTTTATGACGAAGAGGAGATTGGTTATATAGTCCGCTATTTTCAGGACTCCTCATCAGCTCGCCGGCCGTAGCGGGAGAATTACAGTGGACTACCTGTGGATCTATTTATTATCTCTGGAACAGGAATTGAGGGGATGAAAACTGTTTATGGGTAGATACATGTATATGTGTGTGGCGCTGCAAATTAAGGGTTACTTAGGTTCGGGCGGGGCAATCCAGGTGTAAGGGATTATAGTTCTATTTGTTGTTTATTTTATGGACTGAAAGGATAAATTTGGACTATGGTGGGCAGTGACCTATAAATGTATTGATATTTGGGGGTTGTTTTATATGAATAAAGGCGATACGGGAAATGTATTAAGGTGTGATATTGGCCTATCCTTTTATCATCTGCATTTAGCTAGGTCAGATATAGTGGTAGCATTACTCTCAGGCTAGTGCTCAAGACGAATTGTTACATTGTAACAGACTGAATGTTTTAACCTCTAACGTTTAGTGGTTCAGTGACATCACCTACTTCATTGAAGAAAAATAACCATAGAGAATTCCACAATAACTCGGCACATTATATTGCTTATTTTTCTACCACACATTTGAACTGATGAGCATAAGGGTAAAAGTGCAAGTCCAGTAGAGGAAAGACCTGTATATAGGTATATTTTAAATCTCTTGCAGTTTTAATGTATTGTGCATATACATAAGAATGCAATGCATTGTACTGTACTTGTTTAATTTCACCTTCTTTGCATCAGCAATATTTTTTAACCAAATCTAGACATTCTGAAATTACATTCTAAAGCCTGTGTGAAGCTGGAATCACTTTTTAGCAGCCAGTTAAATGAACTAGAACATCCTAGGGGCAATAGGAGGAAAATCTGAGTATCTGGAGAAAATACAGAGGGACAATTACGAGGCATGGGATATCACTCTAGAGTGCTGTCATTCAACCATTACACTTTACAGATTGGTTATTTGCTGCTCACACTATCTTATGATTCAAACTGGGATTGTTTAATGGTCGCTGGCTGGAACTCACAGTTCTATGTACATCCAAAGTTATTAATGCAGATTACATATGATATGCATAAAGCAAACAGCATTTTTTAATGTATGGGTATCAGAAAATGGCTAAAACCACCCCCGATACTTTAATTCTACAGTAGACTAGAACAGTCTGCAGTCGCTCTATTTAATATTGCAGCGAATGGCTTTAACATTAATGATGACCAAATCCCTTTAGTGAATGATAGGAGCAGCACTACTAGCATTAGCCACAAAGAAGGTGTAGAGTACCAACCTGAATCAAGAGTGCAAAATATTTTTGGAGTGGATAACTTGGGCACAGACAGTCCCAAGAAAGTTGTGCTAAAAAAATATCCAACTAAAATGTATGGCAGTAAAAGTGATACTTTTCTAGTACCTGATATAGAAAACAGGGATTTGCTTATATTCAGTAAAAGGGACATCATTTTTTTGCTATTCTGGTAGAATATCCAACAGATCATCATCAGGTACAATATTTAGCATGAAAGGATATGCTGATTGGAAGCATGAAACAAACGTAAACAAGGCACTTAATAAACATGCATGTTCATTTCACCTTGGCCAATGATGTGAGAAACACAGGGTGGCTGGTACAGGGATTTTTACACTGGTTAATTCTCACCAGCTAGCACATCACAAATAATATTAGGCAGTCATTATTGATTTGCTTGAGTTTATGTCTTTTAATCAGTACCCAACGTCCAACTTTCAGGAACAACTCGGTAGTTGGTGGCAGGCCTGGCACTCCAGCTACTGTAAAAAATGCTTACATTGTTCCTTTCCATTCAACCTAGTGTGATGCTGAGGTGTCATTCATTGCACAGCTGTGGTTGGGTCCAAATTTGGGAACCTGAGATGTATCAATGCATGCTCCCAACTTCTCTCACTCTCTTTAATGGAGGATAGGGTATTTGTAGTTTTGCTAGTATAATGAAGGATAGTTCATTGGGAATATTTCTTTCAATCTTTGAGTATATAATGCACAAAGACACATAACTTAAGACAGTCAAAACAATATACCAGCCCAGAAATATAAAATGAATAAATAGAGATGATGATCAATATGGTTAAGGAGGAAATAGTAAAACAAGTAGGAGATAAGTGGTACACAATAAGGGCTGATGGTACATTAGATCATACAGAAAAGGAAAAAAAATAAACATTATTGTGCTCTTTCTGATAATAATTATGACATAGCAGAGCATCTGCTGACAATGGCAGCTTCGGGGAAAGAGGATGCTGAGTCACTGACAAGTGTTATCATAGAAGAAATAAAGAAAACTGGACTTAACCTTTACAAAATCTTGAGTCAAGTTTATGATTGCAAGTCTTTTTATGTCAGACAGAGTCAGAAGAGTGCAAAAATTGTTGAAGAGAGCCTGGGACAAGATATACCTTATTTTTATTGTTTGTCATCATTGCCACTTAGTTGTGATTTGTGCAATGTCTGGAATATGCCTTTGAGGGATTTTTCAATGTATAGAACATGCAGTACAGAAACCCAGAGTTACCATCAAGTACAAGGGTGAGTCACTAAAACACCCACTGGACCAAAGATGAGCTAGCCATTTGGCTGTAGTCAATGTTATTCTGAAATGCATTGCTGAGATAACAGCTGCTTTGACAGATGTTGAAAACTCAAGTAACTGGAGCAGAGATCCATATAGAAGCAACAGATCTCCTTCATGTTATATCCCAGAGAGGTTTTAATTTTATTGCACATGTTCAAAAGCTGTTGCTAATCAAACAAAATTTTGCAGGTAGAAGACATCAACTTGTTCACTGCAGATATCCTTGTGAACAGTACCTTTGAATATATTCAGAAACCCCACAGACAGAAAGTCCATGGCACTGTGAAATGCCAAGTCCAGTAAATTCAAGAAAGAGAAGATGCCTTTTAAAGAAGAATTACTCTGAGTTTGTTGTGAAAGAAACAGTAAGACATAGTGACAATGAAGAAAAGACAGAACTTACGATAATATATTACAGTGTCATTGATACTGTGCAAGGGCAGAAGAAAATGCAATTTGAAGAATGCAGTAGCCAGCTTATGGGTGCTTTGGAAGTCTTAAAGCCAAAAGTCGAGAGAGAGATGATTTCATCCAAAGTGAGACTTACTGAATTGCTTGAATCAGAGTATACAGTATCTTGGCAGTTTCTGTTCAGCAAAATGAACAACAGCCCAGTTCCACCTAAGGAAGTTAAATGGATAATAGTCAGTGTCCTTTACATTTTTCAGCATAGGGTTCCAGGCCATGCCAAGTATTATGAGAGCTCTGACCCATGCAGTCAATCTGGGAGATTCTTTTTTTTTATTATTATTAATTTTATTACAATCCATACAAAGCAATCAAGTTTTAAGAAAAAGAAAAATTGAGTTAAGAACAGATCGATCCCCACCCCTGAGAGAGAGAGCAAGCCAAACGGCGTAAAATTTAAGGCTTGTAAACATACCTAAATTAATAAATTCTCTGTGCTTTATGAACTTATTTTAAAATATTACGGATTAGATCCTGCCATGTTTTGAAAAAAGTCTGTACGGATCCTCTAACTGAGTATTTATTTTTTCCAATTTCAAATAATATAACACATCGGTTTCCCACTGACTTAAAAGAGGAGAGTTTGGGTTCTTCCAGTTTATCAGAATAAGTCTGCGTGCCAAAGTGTAGTGAATGCAATCACAATTTGTTTGTCTTTCTCCACTTTAAGCCCCTCTGGAAGAACCCCAAACACAGCTGTTAATGGGTTAGGAGGGATTGTGAGTCTAAGGCTGTCTGAAGGTAATTAAAAATTTTGTCCAGAATAATGTTAATTTGGTGCAGGCCCAGAACATGTGACCTAGTGAGGCTGGGGCTTGGTTGCAACGTTCGCAGGTTGGATCATGCCCTGGAAACATTTTGAGAGTTTTAGTCGAGACAGATGTGCTCGATATATCATTTTGGGTTGTATAATTGTATGCTTTGCGCATATGGAGCTCGAGTGAATTCTCTGCATTGCTACTTTCCACTCCTTTTCTGATATATTAAGTGAGAGATCTTTTTCCCAGTGTCTTCTTGGATCTTTGAAAGGAAGGGATTGTAAAATGATTTTATATATTGTAGAGATGGAGTCTAATCCTTGAGATTGAGCAATATTTTTCCAGCATGGATGAGGGTGCAAGATGAGGAAAATCTGGAAGGTTCTGTTTAACAAAGTTCCTGATTTGAAGATAGTGAAAGAAATGTGTAGCTGGAATGTTAAATTTGGAATGTAATTGTTCATAGGATGCAAAGACGTTGTCTATATAAAGATCTCTAAGCAAGTTAATTCCAAATGTTTTCCACATATTAAAAACTGCATATGTTTGTGAAGGTTGAAATAAGTGGTTCTCTTGCAGGTGTGCCACAGATAGAAGCTTTCTACATTGGTTCCAGATTTTAAGTGAATGGAGCACAATTGGGTTATTAGTGTATTTCCGCTAACGTGTGTTTATTGGAGCACAGAGCAAGAAATACGAAGAAGTACTGCAGGATTTTACTTCTATTTCGGTCCAAGCCTGTGTATGTTCTTCTATTTGTGTCCAGGTTCTTATCGCCTGTATATTTGCTGCCCAGTAATAAAACTGGAAGTTAGGTAGAGCCATGCCGCCTTCTGCCTTTTGTCTTTGTAGGGTCGCTCTTTTGATGCGTGGATGTTTTGAATTCCAAATAAATGAGGTTATTGTTGAATCTAATTGCTTAAAGAATGATTTATTAATGTATATTGGGATGTTTTGAAATAAAAAAAGGAGCTTAGGAAGAATATTCATCTTAACAGTGTTAATTCTTCCAGCTAGAGTGAGATGAAGGGTTGACCATCTATGCAAGTCTTGTTTAATTTTTTCCATGCAGAGCGAAATTTTGTTGATAAAGAGCTTTATGTTTACTTGTGATGTTTACCCAAGGTATTTAAACTGTTCTGCAATGATAAAAGGTAGGGTGTCTAATCTAATATTATATGCTTGAGAATTCACTGGAAAGAGTACACTTTTATTCAGATTAATTCTGAGACCAGAGATCTTTTGAAATTCTGTGAGTGCTGCTAAGACTGCAGGCACAGAATTTTCTGGGTCCGATATATACAGTACCATGTCATCTGCATATAATGAGATTTTCTGTTCCAGTCCTTCTCTGCTAATCCCCTTTATCTGATCAGTATTTCGACAATGTATTGCCAGTGGTTCAATGGCAATGCAAACAGCAGTGGTGACAAGGGCATCCTTGTCTAGTGCCACGTTCTAGTTTAAAGTAGTCTGAGCAAATGTTATTGATGCAAACTGAAGCTTCTGGGTTAGTATACAGTAATTTAATCCATGCACAAATGTTGGGCCAAACCCAAACTTCTCCAATAGTAAAAGGTATTTCCATTCAATCATGTCGAATGCTTTTCTGCATCCAATGATAATAATATTTCTGGGGTGTTTGATTTAGTTGGTGAGTATATTACATTAAACAGGCGTCGAAGATTTGAAGATAAGTGTCGGCCCCTAATAAATCCAGTTTGGTCTTGTGATATTACGAGGGAGCACTTTCTCCATCCTTCTAGCTATGATTTTAGAGAGTATTTTAACGTCGTTATTCAGAAGTGAAATTGGTCTGTATGATGCACATTGTAATAAGTCCTTATTTTGTTTTGGAAAGACAGTGATTAGTGCTTGGCGAAAGGTTTGTGGAAGAGATTGGTTATCTCTGGCTTCTGTAAATGTTGCTAATAGGAGGGGAGCTAGCTGAGCGGAGAATTTCTTGTAAAACTCTGCAGGGTAGCCATCAGGGCCTGCTGCTTTTCCACCTTGGAGTGACTTTATAGCATCTAGTAATTCTGATAATTGCAGAGGTTTATCAAGTTCCTCCACACTAAAAGCGTCTATTTGTGGTATCTGTAATGTATCCAGAAATGCATTAGATTGTGTATTGTCTTCTTTAAACTCAGTAGTATATAGGGATTTATAGTAGTCTCTGAAAGTGTGCATTATATTTTTGTGTTCGATGATTTTATCTCCGTTCGTGTTAGTGATTACGAGATTGCGTTGCACTTCTTGCTTGTGAATTTGTTGAGCTAAAAGCTTATTAGCTTTCTCTCCATGTTCATAATAATGATGTCTGGATTTGTAAATTAGTTGTTCAGTTTCTTTAGTTGTCAAGAGGTTTAATTCTGAATGTAGAGCCTGCCTCCTCTATGTAGAGTCTCGCTTGGTAGTCTGGCATGTTCTTCATCTATTTTAGTAATTTCGCTTTTTATCTCTGCTACTTTCTTCGCTTGGATTTATTTCTGTGGGAAAGATATAAGATAATCTGTCCTGTTAAGAAGGCCTTAAGAGTTTCCCAGAGTATTCCTGCAGAGATCTCAGGGGATGTATTTGTCTCTAGAAAGAATTTGATTTGTTTGGATATAAATTCAGTACAATTCTAGCTAATAGAAGCGGTTGAGGCGCATCTGCGGGTGAGTGTATGGGGCTTAGTAATTTCAGCTCCAAGATCATAGGTGCATGGTCTGAAATAACAATAGCATCGTATTTACAAGATTTAATCTTAGGCAAGAAGTTATTGTCTATAAAGAAGTAATCAATCCTTGAGTAGCAATGATGTACTGGTGAGTAGAAAGAATATGTTCTTGAATTTGGGTTTAAAAACCTCCAGGGATCTGATAAGTTGTGATCAGTTATAAACTTTGTAATTATCTTTGCAGTGTTAGATGCCGTTCCCCCTGTGGAGGAAGTCCTATCTAAAAGTGGATTTAAAACACAATTAAAGTCCCCAGCCATTATAACTTTATGAGTGTTCAGATTGGGAATGGATGCAAATTAAATTTGTATAAATTCCTTATCATCAACATTAGGTGCATAAACATTTATCAGAATCATTTTACAGTTAGATAAGTCTCCCATGACCATTACATATCTCCCTTCAGGATCCAATACTACATCTGATGCTACAAATGGTACTGTTTTATGTATGAGAATTCCCACACCTCTAGTTTTCTTCGTCCTCTAGTTTTCTTCTGGGAGATTCAACTACTGTATGCAAAATATTTCAACGCTAAATGGTGTTTTGTTGGAACACCTGAGTTGTAGTCTGTTTACATGTTAAGCACATCTCATCCAATTAGCTTTTGAGAGAGATCTTACTCAAGTTCAGGGATGAATGGAATGATAATTTAATTAAAGGAATTATAAAAAATGCCTTATTTAACTTTATTAAAGGAGTCCCATACAGGGTGAGTTATTATTTTCTCTCTCAATACTTTAGTAAGCGTATGTGTTACAGTACATAGACACTCTTTCTCTGCCTTTGTGATGATGCTTAGTTCTGGTGTTGATTGTCAGATTAATATGATCTGTAGAAACTGAATAATATAATTTTTGATTAATATAGTTTTATGTTATGCCAGAAGCATCTGCTGTGGTGTTAAATAGTTTCAATACATTTATGGGGTGGTTTAATTTTATATGGCCTGTCCGTGTCTCTCTTATCTTTGTGTTACTTTTGATTTTGTGATTGATATATTCTGTAGTATCCATCTAAGGTCGGAAACATCATCTGTGGGTAACAAAGCATTGAATGTATTTTTGGCTGGATGGCTTTTTTTTCCTTTCTGTTGCTTGGGCTTAATGCTCTTCTTTGATTAACTCTAAGTAGATTCTTGATGTTTCTTCATAGAAATTTAACCTGAGAAAAATCTTCTTCAAACTTCTTTAATCTAGTGTTTGATCTCTTATGGCATCATCATTGCTGATTTTCTTTAATGTAAATTATTTTGACATTTATTAAAATAGTCCGTGTAACCATCACTTGCATTAATTTGAATTTATACCTAAAATTCATTTTGACTGTTGGTGCCCGCCTACAGAAATGCAAATGCCTGTCCAAAGATTTGTGTTGGGTGATGGATCTGGATGCTGGATAGGTGACGCAACAGTTCTATCCACTGATTTACTTTAGCCCACCAGACTTTATACAATGATCATTCATTGCATACCATTTATCGTCATTTAGGTGTAACCAGGGTAGATTTTGCACAATGTATTTTGTTAATAAAGTTAACATCATAATTAAAATAAATGTAGTTGAGAATTGTAACCCAAAATGGAGCAATGGAATAAAGCCTAGCTTAACACCTGTTAGTGCTCCCTCATTGGCCCATCCACAGGCTGTGTCAGGTAGGGATGGGATTGGAGGATTAAGGAAGGACTAGAGGAACGTGGAAGTAAAAGAGGAGAGAGTGGACACATGTGGAATAGAGTTGAATGCCGTTAAGAGAGAAAGGATGACTTTAGCGGAACGCTGAAGTGTAACACAGCTATAAGAAGACAGCTTTAGTAAAACTAACAAGAACGATAAATCTATAATACAGGTAAAATTCCATTACAACGAACTCCCAGGGACCTAAAAAATATTTTGTTGTAATCAGATTCTGTATTTGTTATTATTTTGCTTTCTTTAACTTGCGTCCAGGCGTTTGCAATCATTTCAATAGCTTCTTTCGCGTTAATTTTAATCTCCACCTGCCTAAAAGTTATGCTGACGAGAATTTTTCTCAGCGTTTCCTTGCCATAATACACTTTCAGGGTGTGAATGATGGCCAAATCCAATGGCTGAAGCACTGCCGTGCAATTGGGTGGGAGGAATTCAAAGCAAACATTATTTAAATGTGGAAGCATGTTGTGTGCAGCACCTTTATCAATCAGAAGCCGAATCATCCTTTTCTTTTTCATATTGTGAGGTTTCTGAACACTTTTGGGATCCCCCCCACTCCCCACCCAACGGGAAACGACAGAATGAAGTGTGTCCCGAAGCGCAATTGCAGCGTCTGTGGAAGATTGTTTATCCGTTGCTAGGGCAGGGCAATAGCAGGCTCACAGCGGTGCAGTGAGGAACCACAGAAGCGAATCCTAAAAGATTGGGGTCGTGCTATAAGTCCCTGTCTTGCACCCCAAAACACGAGGCTTAGTCTCAGTACTTTAGCAAAACCAGCTTTATTCAGCTTTAAACAGGAATGGCACACTTATTTATTGTAGCGGGATCTGCCACTTTGCTATACACAGACACAGCAGTCAGGCAGGGTTGTAGCCAGATCAGTGATCAAGTAATTCTGTTATCTAAATTTACAATGTACCTTGCACCACCCATCAAAATCTTTTCTGTTTGCTTTGCTGGAGAGACACAGCATAGCTTTGAGCCTGTTGTTGCCCCGGCAACAGATAAACAGTCTCCTATAGACATGGAGATCGGACTTCGGGACGCTCTTCGCTGTGCTGTCTAGTTGGGGGAGGTCCCAAGATAGTTTGCAAACCTCACATTTTCTTGAATGAGTGCCACATTAATAGGAATGTTTCTTGAACGAGCATCACTGAACCACATAAAAACTGCTTTTTTGAAGTCTTCAAATTCAGCAGTTCACATACGTTTGCAACCTGAGATTTTTCTTCTTTTTTTGCTCAGTCTTTCAAGAAAGTTGACAGTGTTGATGGTGAAATTCTGAATTCACTGGCAATGTCTTTTTTATTTTTGTGCAATAATATGAACTGTTATCGTTTTTTCGGGTCTGTCATTACTATAGGAGGGTGAAAATGAGTTAAATTCCAATGGATGTTTTTCAAATGTTGACAAGCAATAAGCAAAATGTATCACTGAAAACCGCAGGAAACAAAAAAGGCAAAAAAAAAAAAACTACGAGAAAAGTTCGAAGAAAGAAAAAAAAATACTGTGTTTCTGTTTGGGGAACCATTCTGCACAACTGAGCTGCGGCCACAGAACTAACTGCTCTGTGGATGATTCATTCAGGCATTTCAAGGTCTTTTGTGCACTTCATTGTAATGAAAGTATCTGCTGAATGTACTTCGTAGTAACGAGATTTCTATAGACTCGTGTCATATGGGGAAGCTGTCGAGACCATAAAAATACTTCGTTGTAATGAAAAGTTCGTTGTAAAGATATTTGTTGTAACGGAATTTTACCTGTATATTGAAATGTAGAAAAGAAAAAGGAAAAAAAGAAGGAAATGTACGGCAAAACACTGGTGCGCAGAGTTAGAGAGAGGGGGAGAAAGTTGTTAAACGATTTAGTGGGATGAAAGTGAACACCATTCCCAAACAGGCACTATCGAATAGAAGGTGTCCAGCAGGGGTGAATGAAATGAAATAAATGAGGAGAAAGTTGGTAGGACACGAGTACAACCTGCTGGTGAGTTTTTCCCAATACCCGACAGGAGTGAGACTTAAAGCCAAAGGAGGGACACAAGGAGGAAGAGTTCATCCACCCAAGGTCTGTGTGTGTTTTTTTTATTATTTGTTTGATTTATGTGGCTTCAAGTAAAGCTCAAGTGAAGAGGCCAGTGCTGTTTTGTTTGTTGGCCACTATGCACCCGAGCTATGCTTGGGGTCCCCAACGGAGTGACTAATTGCTCTTAAAGGGTATAGGTACTAACGTGAGCTCACCAGTAGTGTTGAAAGGACGTGTATAGTTTTGAAAATAATTTATCATTCTTGTGTTTTTTCATGCTGTACACAGTCATAATCTGCAAATGTTTGGTTGTCTGTTTCTAGGTTTCAAGTAAAAAGAAAGTTTTCTGTTCTTTAAACTGAGTGAAAGGTGTGATTTGTTACGAACCAAATGAGCTAAATGGTTGAAAGTAAATTTAATCATTGGGTGGCATCACCAAACTAAAGAACTCGGGTCCTTGCACACTGCCTGAGAAGGAAAGGCCGTGCAAGGGGGTTACATAATATTATTGAAATAAAAGTTTTTAATGAAACAAGAAATCCACTATGGACATTGTAGTTTGGCATTCTAGTCTAACGTCTCTCTGATATTAGTCCACAATAATTCTCAGTCTTTGCAATTCAAAATGGGTGTTCAGTATTCAATCGTGCTGCATATTTCGCATGTTATTCATCAGGGCATCAGTCAAATTTCACTTGTTATACTTATTCTTGTCACAGGCAGCTCTCCAATTACTTCACTTCTTTTCTCCCTGCTTGTCTTCAATTTGGAGCTTAAATTTGATTTAGGTGGCATGCAAAATAAATTATTGTTTCTGATCTCATCATATTAATTGGCCATAGCCCCTCTGGATTTAATACATGTTTAATTCAAACACCTTCCTCTTCAGCAATTAGGTGAATGTGTTTTTTCTTGTTGTATAAGTACTTGCACTTACTGCTTCTTCTGCTATTAATGGGCCTTTAGAAAGAAAAGAAAATACTCAGTACTCACTTTTCAGAATGTCAGTATGACTTGTGGTTTAAATGGGTGGAAGTCACATATTCTCTATTTTAGTATGCTTTTACACTTACACATAAAAGCACTTAGCTGGTACTAAAGCAAGAGATACTATATGAAACAAACCAAATGATTTTAAATAGCCAATGAGAAAAACTGCTGGAAGAGAACAATAGACCTGTTTAAGATACATATACATTTCATGAAACATTGTCATCTCATGTCATTTTTAACTTGCTCAATCCAGACTAAGGTTGCACAGGGTGCTGGAGCCTATCCCAGCTAGCAAGGCAAGTACAAACACTGGATAGGCAGCAGTCCATCTCAGGGCAACCACACACACTCACACCCACACACCAAACACATACTAGGGCCAATTTAGCACCAGCAATTCACCTAACCTGTGTCTTTGGACAGTGGAAGGAATACGGAGTGCACAGAGAAAACCCACACAGATACAAGTAGAATATATAAACTCCACGCAGAAAGGATCCAAAACTCCAATCCTGGTCTGCTTACTGTAAGGCAGTAGTGCTACCACTATGACACCATGCCACCCTAAGACACACATATTTAAGAAGTATACAGCATAAGAAATGTCTACTAGAAAGTTATAGTTAAGAAGTAGATGCATAGAGTTAAATGAACATAAATTTCAAATCCATGATTCATTTCAATAACATTTGTAAACAATATTTGAATAAGCAGATAATGTTTACTGTTCTGCAGTGGGCTGGTTTGTTTCCTGCCTTGCACCCTATGTTGGCTGGGACTGGCTCCAGTAGACCCCTTTGACCCTGTAGATAAGATATAGCAGGTTGGATAATGGATGGATGGATGTTTACTGTTATAATTTAACATTTAACTACTATTCTGTTAAGAAACCACCATTTCAGTATTATTGTGGGGAGAAAAGTGGACAAGGAGATGAAAAACATGAACCAGAAAAGTACTCACAATTCAAGCAGAGGTCAAAACTGAGAAGGCAAAGAAACCAAGACTTCAGAAAACTAACATTAGGGCCTACCTGAATTGAAACTAACAACCGAGTGCGTTTTTTGAAAGATTCAAAAAGTGTTTCCACACTTGTGTGGATAGGAATGCAGAAAGCTCTGGTTAGACCCGAGGTGGAGGACTATGTCTGTATAGCAACAATGTATGGTACAGTAACAGTGAAATTGTTGCTACTCACTGTTCACAACTGGTGGAATAACTGCTTGAGAAATGGCGGCCCTTTTACAAGCCCTGGGAATTCAGTCACTCTGGGTGTGGCTGTGTACATTCCTTCCAGCATTAACACACAGAAAAAGGGCATATACAAAGTACAGATATGAGGTGAAGATAAATTTTACCATCTGAATAAATCTGATCTATCTGACTGAATGCGACGCTAAAGCTAATACTTTGTTATTACATTTTCCTTTTCAGTAACATGGTGGCAAGTTGGCGTAGTAATTATCACTGCTGCCTCACAGGTCAGTCCAGCATTCTAGGTTTGAATCTCATGCTCGGTTTTAAGTTTGGAATTTGCATCTTTTGCCCATGTCCGCATTGGGATCTTTAGTTGTCCTCCCACATCCCCAAAAATAATGTGTTTTAAGGTCAAATAATTTAAAATCAGTCGCATGTAGAAGGTATGTGTGAGTAAGTAAACTCTGTAATGTATAGCCAACCTACCCAGGATAGTTTTGAACTTGTTTCTGATGCAGCAGAAATAGACTCTGTTCCCAAAATGTCCTACAACCCTGAATTAAATTTGACAAGTTGTGGGATATTATGTTTTTTAATTCTGGGATACAGATCATAATAAAATATTATTATGATGTCCTGAAATATTTCAAAATACATTGTTATGGAATAAAAATATGATAAAACTGACAAAACAGATTGTTATCTAACCGGAAATTCTGGATCAAAGCCATAGAGCTTGCAAACAGTTTCCTAAGGCTGGATTTATACTTCACGCGACGCGACACATGCTGCGCCTGCTACGCAAGCGTTGAAGTGTTTATACTTGCGCGCGTTCTTTACGTAAATCTGGAGGAGTCCACCAGGTGGCAGTGTGAGATATTATCACGGTGAGAACATGTTTGGCTTCTCTGTGTTGTGAATTGCCTAAAACACCTATTAAATTTCGATAACACCTTACCGCAATATCTGTGAAAAGGATGTTTATTGATTAAATCCATCAATCCAGGGATGTGTCCATTCCAACAAGCATTGGGCACGAGTGAAAAACAATCCCTGGACGAGGTCTCCGCTCATCGCAAGGTGAATACAAGCACACATACACTAGCGTTATTTTAGCGGCACCAAATCCCCAAATCTACTTATCTTTGGAAGGAAACCGGAGCACAGTGTGGAATACAAGCAGGAAATACCAGCAACGTAACTCCCTGCGAGACAGCAGTGCTATTGCTCCACCACCGTGTCACTCCCATGTGTGTAATTATTAACAGTATTCATTATTTAAACGAAATTATATGTAAAATGTAACATACACACTTTAATGCATTTCATCATGAAAGTGATATCAAGTATGAATCTAAAGATTCTAAATGTGCAGAGAGTTGGAATATCATACATTTAATTTGTTCTGTGTGGTGATCTTTTGCTGCTTGCCGCAGCTGTCAGGTCCAAGAAGCTCGTAGCGATTAAAAACTGGGATGACGTTTACGACCGTCTGCTTTAATGATAAAGTAAACTATGAGGTTAAAGTGGACAATTCGAGATTAAAGCCGAAATTTCCACTTTAAGCACAAAATACACGTTTTCACCGTGTCCTTTATTTTTTTCTCAGTGGTTCAAATATAACGCTATACATTATGTTGCTGTTGTTAAGTTGCAAAAATTAAAAAATTAAAAAAGACGACACAAAAGATGGTATGTGAGACTTTTAAAATGTATCGTGTCATTACATTCAGGAACTATCTACATGTGATAGAAAGCCTCTATGCCGATCCTATGGGATGGATGCTTCGATGGGGTGAAGCAAAATGCCGACATACAAATGCATTCGTGGTGCTTTTATATTCAAGCGTCGCATATTCCCGATCGTAATGACACGATACATTTCAAAAGTCTCAGTGCCGTCTATTTTTTGCAACTTCACATCGGCAACATAATGTATAGCGCTGTATTTGAGCCACTGAGAAAAAAATAAGACACGGTGAAAACGTATTTTGTGATTAAAGTGGAAATTTCGCTTTAATCTGAAATGTCCACTTTAACCTCGTAATTTACTTTATTATTAAAGCAGACCATCGTAAACGTCATCCCAGTTTTTAATCGCTACGAGCTTTTTGAACCAGACAGCAGATAAAGTAAAAAAATAAAAAATAGACGGCACAAAAGATGGTATGTGAGACTTTTAAAATGTATCGTGTCGTTTACGATCGGGAATATGCGACGCTTGAATATAAAAGCACCACGAATGCATCTGTATGTCGGCATTTTGCTTCAACACTTTGAACCATTCATCAAACAGCAAAGCGCGCACATCGATCCCCAAAGGATCTCCATAGAGGCTTGCTGTCACATGTAGATAGTAAACAGAGACTCTGACGTCACGTTCCGACTTTTAGCACACTGCGCCCCCCGACTTTTTGCTGGTACTGCAACTCGCGCATGCGTCGTGTTAATTTCTGAGGACCTGCTCAGAGGACGCATGAAATGAACGCTGGGAACGCGTGGCAGCCATGATGCGGACGCGTACGCGTTCTGAGCGTGAAGTATAAATGAGCCCTTAGTGTCATCTTAAATTTTCACTACTGCCCAGTCAACTTCTGTGATCATGCGAGTAACTTATCTGGTTGTTGTTTTTATGTATTTTGGAGACAAATTTGCCATATAATATAATATTGCCAAATCTCACAGTAAAATACTTCCAATCTCTAATCTTGACTATTCAGTTCTATAACTCTGCAACTCAATATGCAGAATATCATGTACAGTATTTTGAATTAGCATATTTCTTTTCTGAAGTCTGCAAGAATAAAATAAACTCATGCTGTTGAGTAATTTCATTTTCACACATACTATATTACTTTATTTGTTAACTGCTTGGAGTCTTTCATTATCTTACACTTGGACCTAATTTCTCTGCAGATAAATTTTAAGTTGATTCTTAGTTACTCAATTATTATTAATGTATTCACATTTTCATTTTTAACAGTACGGCATACATGAAAAGTTAGTTTGCCATGATGTGCACAGTAAGAAGGGAAACAACAGTTTAAATAATAATATAATATAATATAATATAATATAATATAATATAATATAATATAATATAATATAATTGCTTGGAGTAGCAGTGCTGCTGTAAAATTGTTTTTCCTTTGTAGATGCTTGGATCAATGATGATAACTGAGAATATGGACAGTTGATACAGTGGCAAATATATTAAAGGCATGATTAGAATCTGAGCTAGTAACACATTATTGTCATGGGGACAGCTTATGAGATATTTTGACAGATAAATAGATTTTAATTGAATGTATAAATAAATTGATTTAAAGGTCAGTGAAATAAATTAAACTATATTCCTTGTTGTTGATAAGGTCAACTGTCAA
Organism: Polypterus senegalus; assembly: GCF_016835505.1. Classification (NCBI taxonomy): domain Eukaryota; kingdom Metazoa; phylum Chordata; class Cladistia; order Polypteriformes; family Polypteridae; genus Polypterus; species Polypterus senegalus. Next base: position 155,678,635 of record NC_053154.1, read on the forward strand.
TCTTGAGGCATTTAAAAACAATTAAAATACCTTCATATTTCAGCTATTAATTTAGAATTAAATAACATTTTGCTTAGAATGTTTGCACAGATTACATCACTAAACTTCTATCTATCTATCTATCTATCTATCTATCTATCTATCTATCTATCTATCTATCTATCTATCGTGGAAGGTCCAGTCAGAATTTTGGAAAATATTTGTAAATTTCCATCACCATATTTTCATTTAATGGCACTGCTATTTTGTGTAATGTTCTCTTGTGTGGGTTTTGCCATTATGACTGTGGTCGTTTCCATTGTTAGAAATTGTACCCAAGTGACAATATGTGACATCATCTTAATACTGGTATAGGCAACATGATATTAGCAGCATCGCAGCTTGTGGATAAAGGACTGAAAAAGCCATTTAATTGGTAATAAACCTTACAAATACATTTTGATAGTCCGGATTTTTCAATATTATCTTTATCATAGTCATTTCTTTGATTTTCTGTTATTTTTTTCACTTTGTGTTTCTTTTCTGGAATCATAGCAGGATGTCATAATAGGTTTTCCATTGCTCTAATGCACAGCCAAGGACAAGAAAGGGCTGCAAAATTAGGTTGTAGCTTCAGACTAAAATCTGTACAAGGCTAGAAGTTTACCTGATGCAGTTGTTTATGAGCTTGTTATACAATAACAGATAAATATATGAAAGTAGATCTTTTGCTGGCTGTTTACTAGCTACTTTGAATTCTAAGATATTTTGGCACAGAAAAAATCATTTTTATGTTGCTGTGTGGATTCTCTTTCTCTGGTTTAAATTAAAAACTTTACTTGTTGGATGTCCTTGCCTTTTTCCCATGGTCATTTGCCCATGTCTGTGGTCTGGCACTGTCTTCTTCCTCTCACTTTCTGTGTAAGGTTCTTTGTAATATCTTCTGCAATCTTGGCACAAAAGTTTAGCTTCTCAAATTTTCTTCATGAAGTAAGATGTCTTCTCCCCAGTTTGGGCTCATTCACTTGACTTCAAACTGTTGATCTTAGAGCTAATGAACCCATCAGTTTGTTCACTGTGATTTCAGAGTGTCCAGCTCCAAGAGACCTATGAAGAGAAAATATTCAGTCCCAAGGAGAGAATAGACAATAGATGTGTTTCCTTGCCCCAAAGTGACTGAAGAGTTATTTGCACTTAGCTTTTAAGGGAAGGTGTAACCTTTGTTGATTGGATCAGAGTCCACTTCACATTGCAGGTCTAGGACTGTTTACAGGTAAATGAGTGTATCCATCTAAGTAAGCAAGAGTTCACTTTGTGAAAACAAGCTTAAGCTGAATGTCCTTCTAGGAGTCTCACTGTCTGCAGACAAGTTGTCTTGTTTCTAATTAACACTTCTGGTTATCAAATAAAATTCAGATACCAATCTGACCAAATGCTACCTAATGTTACAGGGCAGAATTGTTGATTTCTGCATCTCCATCAAGTCTGTTTTTTTACCAGAGGATGTCCTACGGTGGTGCAGTGGTAGCGCTGGTGCCTTGCAGTTAGGAGACCTGGGTTCACTTCCCGGGTCCTCCCTGCGTGGAGTTTGCATGTTCTCCCCGTGTCTGTGTGGGTTTCCTCCCAAAGACATGCAGGTTAGATGGACTGGTGATTCTAAATTGCCCCTAGTGTGTGCTTGGTGTTTGTGTGTCTTGCGGTGGGTTGGCACCCTGCCCAGGATTGGTTCCTGCCTTGTGTGCTGGGATTGGCTCCAGCAGACCCCTGTGTTTGGATTCAGATGGATGGATGGATGCCCTATGCAGTATCTGACTGAATGTGTAGCAAAATGGAGCAGTGCCTACTTTCTCCTACAGAATAATTAATTTTTTTACTTTTGTTACTCTGTCCATGCATCCCTCAACTAGATGTGCTACCCATCTCAGGTGGGTTAAAACCTAAGTAATTAACATAGACCTCAGCATCAACATTTGCAGTGCACCCTGCAACGCATATGTCTCTGCTATATGCAATTTGATATGGGATTCATAAAAACTGTGTTATTGTTTGTTATGTGCCATCTGTTGGAATGACAAATGCAATGCATTTTATTACTGAAAACGTTTGTGATGAGCCATCTTTTGGAATAACAGAGACATAGCTGCAAGACAGACAAACACAGAGACACATAGACACTTATCTTTTTATTGAGTTGGATTGTCTGCATTGATTTATAATACATTCAGTAGTTTTGGTTTTATTTCACTCTTTCCTACTTTGGAGTCATCTTAGATGTCTCTAAAATGCTAAAAAGGCTGAACTTCAACTGTAACGTAACAGAGTAATGTAAATTCTAACCTATAGTCCTATAGTTTAAGTGCAAAAGTAAAATGAGTAAAACATTAAAAATAGGTTGCCTTAATGCTAAACGTATCCAAAATTAAACAATTGAGTTAGAGTTGTATGTTGCTCAGCATAATTTTGATATTATAGCAATAACAGAAACCAGGCTAAATAAAAAAAAAAGATGGGAATGATTATAACAGAGAGTGTGGCTACCAGCTCCCAAAACCCAACAAAACCCCAGGCACAAGTCCAGCATAACACATGATTTTATATGGCCTTGGGAAACTCTTCGCAATTACTTTCCCACTAATGCAGCACAGTACACAAGCACAATTAAAGCACCAATACAGCCATTTTCTTCTGTTATTCTCTCTCTCCTTCTTCCTCCACTCTTCCTGTGGAAAGCTTCCCCTCTCTCCCTCCCAACTCTGGCTCTCTGAGTGAAGGTAGAGGGCTTCTTTTATGCTGCACCTGGGAGTGCTCCCGAGGGCCTATTAGCATGGCCTAGAAGCACTTCCAGGTGAGGCGGAAACCTGAGAAAGTAGGGCTCTGCAGTTACTACAGCATCCTCTGGTGGCACCCACAGAACCCAGCAGGGTTGTGCCAAACTCCATCTCCCATGGAGCCCTATGGGAATCCGAGACACTGATGCAACCCTGGGGGGCTGCCATCTAGTGCTCTGGGGTAGATAATTCCCGGAGCACAGTCTTTTTCCCAGTCCTTCCAGTATGCAGGGATCCTAGCCAGGCAAGGGTGCCGGCTGTTTGCCTCAAGGGATGCACTATTTTGAGGGATAAATTATTTTTAGGAAGGATAGAACGAACAGAAGGGCGGGGGTTACTGTTAATATAAAGGAGAATTTACATGCAAGTGTTCTTCAATTGGACGTTAAGCAACATCACAGTGAGGACGTGTGCATCTTTCTGGAAATCATAAGGTAAAACTCCTTTATTTTAGGTTTATACTAGCAAAATACCCGCGCTTCGCAGCGGAGAAGTAGTGTGTTAAAGAAGCAATGAAAAAGAAAAGGAAACATTTTGAAAATAACGTAACATGATTGTCAATGTAATTGTTTTGTCACTGTTGTGAGTTATGAGTGTTGTTGTCATATATATATATATATATATATATTTACACACACACACAAACATATATATATACATATCTATACATATACACATATATACATACATACAGTGGTATGAAAAACTATTTGCCCCCTTCCTGATTTCTTATTCTTTTGCATGTTTGTCACACAAAATGTTTCTGATCATCAAACACATTTAACCATTAGTCAAATATAACACAAGTAAACACAAAATGCAGTTTTTAAATGATGGTTTTATTATTTAGGGAGAAAAAAATCCAAACCTACATGGCCCTGTGTGAAAAAGTAATTGCCCCCTTGTTAAAAAATAACCTAACTGTGGTGTATCACACCTGAGTTCAATTTCCGTAGCCACCTGATTACTGCCACACCTGTTTCAATCAAGAAATCACTTAAATAGGAGCTGCCTGACACAGAGAAGTAGACCAAAAGCACCTCAAAAGCTAGACATCATGCCAAGATCCAAAGAAATTCAGGAACAAATGAGAACAGAAGTAATTGAGATCTATCAGTCTGGTAAAGGTTAGAAAGCCATTTCTAAAGCTTTGGGACTCCAGTGAACCACAGTGAGAGCCATTATCCACAAATGGCAAAAACATGGAACAGTGGTGAACCTTCCCAGGAGTGGTCGGCCGACCAAAATTACCCCAAGAGCGCAGAGACGACTCATCCGACAGGTCACAAAAGACCCCAGGACAACGTCTAAAGAACTGCAGGCCTCACTTGCCTCAATTAAGGTCAGTGTTCACGACTCCACCATAAGAAAGAGACTGGGCAAAAACGGCCTGTATGGCAGATTTCCAAGACGCAAACCACTGTTAAGCAAAAGAGCATTAGGGCTCGTCTCAATTTTGCTAAGAAACATCTCAATGATTGCCAAGACTTTTGGGAAAATACCTTGTGGACTGATGAGACAAAAGTTGAACTTTTTGGAAGGCAAATGTCCCGTTACATCTGCCGTAAAAGGAACACAGCATTTCAGAAAAAGAACATCATACCAACAGTAAAATATGGTGGTGGTAGTGTGATGGTCTGGGGTTGTTTTGCTGCTTCAGGACCTGGAAGGCTTGCTGTGATAGATGGAACCATGAATTCTACTGTCTACCAAAAAATCCTGAAGGAGAATGTCTGGCCATCTGTTCGTCAACTCAAGCTGAAGCGATCTTGGGTGCTGCAACAGGACAATGACCCAAAACACACCAGCAAATCCACCTCTGAATGGCTGAAGAAAAACAAAATGAAGACTTTGGAGTGGCCTAGTCAAAGTCCTGACCTGAATCCAATTGAGATGCTATGGCATGACCTTAAAAAGGCGGTTCATGCTAGAAAACCCTCAAATAAAGCTGAATTACAACAATTCTGCAAAGATGAGTGGACCAAAATTCCTCCAGAGCGCTGTAAAAGACTCATTGCAAGTTATCGCAAATGCTTGATTGCAGTTATTGCTGCTAAGGGTGGCCCAACCAGTTATTAGGTTCAGGGGCAATTACTTTTTCACACAGGGCCATGTAGGTTTGGATTTTTTTTTCTCCCTTTATAATAAAAACCATCATTTAAAAACTGCATTTTGTGTTTACTTGTGTTATATTTGACTAATGGTTAAATGTGTTTGATGATCAGAAACATTTTGTGTGACAAACATGCAAAAGAATAAGAAATCAGGAAGGGGGCAAATAGTTTTTCACACCACTGTATATATATCTACATATATACACATACACACACATATATACACACAAATACATATATATATATACATACACACACACATATATAAACATATATATACATATACATACATATCTACATATATACACACAGTTATTTCGTATCAGTGCAATACGCTGCTTGTTAAAATGGATAACTCCCGCTCTTACGTGCAAGTCTGCGTGGATATTATGAACTATCGTATTTGTTCAAGTTCTATTTAAATTTTAAATAGGAGGGATTTTTATTTAGTTGACAGAAATATCTTTGGTAGGAATGGTAAAAACAGACAGGAATATTATTCCTGAATAAATCAACTCAAACCTTAAACAACTTATAATATTTTGCTCTCCATAAAAATATATCCTGTCTAAATTATACAAGTTAGAAATAAAGTAAACATTAAAAGAACAAACATTCAAATTTCTTTACTCTTATGTAATTTTATATAAAAAATAAACTTAGATTTTAAATATCCCAAAAGATTTTGCTCTCCATAAAAATATATCCTGTCAAAATTATACAAATTCAAATATGAACATGCTGCATAACAAAACCTGGAAATATAAATAAAATGTGTTCCTTTCAGCAATAACAAATCAAATCATTCAGTTGTCTTTGCTCATATGTCATTTTAGAGCTGGACGCCTGGCATCTTTTTTTGGCAACAAGTTTGTTTCTGTTTGGTGTGAGGTTCTGTGTTGTGGAGATTCTCAGGATGGATTGCAGGTGCTCATCAGTGAAGCGACTTATGTGTGCTGTTTTGTTAGTCTTTATCACTGAGAAGAGCTTCTCACACAGATATGTGCTACCAAACATGCACAAGGTTCGAGCCGCATGTAGACGGACTTTTTTTGTTCTTCAAAGTCACCAAAGCGCCGTGCAAACTCAGTGCGCTCAGTTTATCAGCAAAGTGCGTATTTGGGAACACCGTAGTGACGACTTGGTTTAACATTACTTGGCAACAGGGAAAGTGGGGCAAATTGCACTGCTGCATTTGTGTCTCCCATAAAAGCAGCTTCACTTGAAATCACTTTGTGATTGTGCATGGGTAAAAACGTCCGCTGAAGTGTCAGATTCTTATTTAATTATGCTGCTTTCTGTATCTTCTGCATTGCATTCAGGTTACCCTGATGTTTTGTCTCATAGTGCCGTCTTAGATTAAATTCTGTAATTACAGCCACATTAGCTCCACAAATGAGACACACGGGTTCAGTAAACATATACTCAGCCTCCCATCGCTTTTAAAGGCTCTATTTTCAGAATGAACTTTTCTCTCAGCATCGTGTGAGCTATCTTCGCAATAACTTGCAGCATCATAAGCTAGACTTGATTAACGCGGTAAGTGTTCGGCAAGGCAGCTGAAGCGCTGCATTATGGGATCTGTAGTTTATTGTGTTACCAGCGCTTCATATACCCGGGCCATTAATAACAATAATACAGTATATAAAATGATCTCGGGCGGATATAATTACACGCCGGGTCGGATGTGGCCCGTGGCCCTTGAGTTTGACAAATATGGACTAAATAGAACTTGAAAAGATATATTTTTGAAATGTGATCGCGCAATTCAGATAGAGTTGACGCGCACTACAGCCTGCATCCTCCCCTCGCTCTTACTTTTTTACCGTTCATCTAATGAATACACTGAGTATGGCTTTACCAAAACAATCATTGATGGCGAATAAAGTATCCATTATTCGAGTATGTAGATCGGGATATATATATACATATATATATACCCGCGTATCGCAGCGGAGAAGTAGTGTGTTAAAAAGCTAGAAAAGAAAAGGGAACATTTTAAAAATAACGTAACATGACTGTCAATATACAGTATTTGTTTTGTGAGTGTTACTGAGTGTTGCTGTCATCAAGGATTTGATTATCATTATTTCTTTCAATCAGGCTCGTATTTGTAGGATGTGTTGTGTTCAAGTTACATTCCGTGTTTGTCAATCGTTGTAAAGATGACAGGTTTCTTTCATCGATTCGTTTCTTACTGCATCAATAAACAGCTCGTCTTCTTCTTTATCTGAGACCTGACACACTGCATGCACGGGTTTTTTTTACACTGTCTTCCTTTAGCGGGACATTGACTTTTTCCACCGTGTGCTTTGTTTCCGCAGTAGCTGGATTTATGAATATGCTTATCAGACGCTTCATATTTTTTGCTGCCTTTTCAATTGTGTAATTCGGTTTTTGTTCAGCGCTCTTTGGAACTGTTGCCTTTTATCTGTGCACTCGTCAGTTCACGTGAGCCGCTCGGTGTACATGCATCGAAGGTTCCCAGCTGTGCTGGTGCCATCTCGTGCTATGTCCGTGGCTGTATTTAATGTTACCTTAGTCCTGGCACTTAAAACTTTCTCTCGCAGTTTCGCTGAGTTTGTGTCAAACACCACCCTGACCATCTCATCTTCCTCTCCATAAACACAGTCCTTCACCCGTGAATATTTAGTGGGAGTTTGCTATTGGATTGCCGCTGACGGACGGCCTTATATGGGCAGGCACTAAATTACAAACGCCAGCGGCAGCCTGTCTATGAACTTAATTTAAAGTGTAGGTTTACATCGTGCTTTGTTTCCGAAGTAGCAGAACTCATGAACATGGTTGTATATGTCACTCGCTCGCTTCTTATTGTTTCGCTGCCTTCTCAATTATATAATGCATGTTTTCTTCAGCGCTTTTTGGAGGTCTTCCTGGTTTTCTATGTACTGCGTGATTACGTGGGCAGCGTGATGATGTCACACGAAACTCCGCCCCCACGGCGTTCAAGCTCATCTCCATTACAGTAAATGGAGAAAAACAGCTTCCAGTTATGACCATTACGCGTAGAATTTCGATATAAAACCTGCCCAACTTTTGTAAGGAAGCTGTAAGGAATGAACCTACCAAATTTCAGCCTTCCACCCACACGGGAAGTTGGAGAATTAGTGATGAGTCAGTGAGTGAGTGAGTGAGTGAGGGCTTTGCCTTTTATTAGTATAGATTACAGAAATGCAGACATTACTTTCAATGTACATCTCTTTAGTAATATTAAAAAGGTAAGCTTACAGGGGGTTATTATATTCATGGGAGACTTTAATTACCCAAATATTAACTGGGTCAACCTTACAAGTAAAGAAGCACAAGAGCTAGAGATTTTGGATGTAATTAGTGACTGTTTTCTAACAAAATGCATTAAAACACTAACTTAGATGGGGAAACCCATCTAGATTTAGTATTTCATAATAATCAGGATATAATTGTTAGTATATGAAAACAACTATTAAGAAGGATATTATATAGGCCATGATTCAGTTACAGAAGAATATAGCAATTAAGGCAAAAGATGACCCAAAGAGATAGTTTCTGTATTTTACTAGTAAAAGAACAATCAAGAAGGAAGTAAAATGTATCAAGAATAGTAAAGGAGACTTAAAAATATTGTGAAATAGCAGATGCTTTAAACTCACTTTTTTCTGTGTTCTTCACAAGTGATTAAGGAGGTAATCTCCCAGCAGTAAAAGGGACTACTAAGGAGGTACTGAGTGACTTAGAAATAAATTAAATAGGCTGAATAAAAACAAATCTCCAGGACCAGTTAATATTTACTATCGAGGTCTTAAGGAGGTTAGTGAGTACACATATTAACCCTTGAAAAATATTTTTGGAAGTCACAGTGCACTGGGGAAATTCCAAAGGACTGGAACATAGAAAATATTAATGATGGGGCAGATCCAAGCATCTATATACCAATAAGCTTAACCTGCATCACAGGAAAATCAGTGGAAGGAGTTATTAAAGATAAGATTGAGCAGCACATGGCAAGAACAGGAGTTTTACTGAACAGTCAGCATGAGTTCTGAAGAGGGAGGTCATGTTTAACTAACATGCTGGAATTCTATGAGGAGGCAACAAAAGAATATGATCAAAGTAGAGTATATGATATTATTTATCTGGACATTCAGAAAGCATTTGATAAGGTGCCACATGAGAGGTTAGGCATCAAACTGAAAGAAGTGGGAGTTTGGGGTGTTGTTTGTAAATGGGTGCAAAATTGGCTCAGACACAGGAAGCATACTGTATGGTTATGGTACAAGGAGCCTTAATAAAAACTGGCTCATGTTAGGAGTTCCTCAGGGGCCAATGCTAGGTCCTCTGCTATTTTTATATATATAAATGATTTGGATAGATACATAAGTAACAAACTGGTTAAGTTTGCAGATGATAACAAGATAGGAGGATTGGCAGATAATTTGGAATCTGTTAAATTACTACAGAGATACATGGACAGCATACAAGCTTGGGCAGATTTGTAGCAGGTGAAAGTGTATGTGAGTAAATGTAAAGTATTACATTACATTACACTTCCGGTCCTTTAAAACCCTCCTCTTACTGCCTGCAAACTGCAGTATATAATGGCCACATTTTCTGTTATACCTCAGTTCTGTTTTGGACTCACATCTATAAAGACATATTGCTGATTTACTTCTTTTTTTTGCCAAGTACACAGGATGGAAACCCCAACTCTTCATGATTTCTTGCCTTTTTATTTTACAGTGGATAGGACTGTTGAGTTTTATTGGGCTGAATGGCCTGTTCTAGTCTAGATTGTTCAAATGTTCTAATGACAATATTGTAAGAAAAGCCTGCTTTTACTCCCTGTTGTTAGTTGCCTAACAGTCTTTATTTTCTAGTAGTCACATTATGGAGAGGCAGTGCAACATAAAAAGGTGGTTCTCAAATAGTGACACTGTTTTAGCTCAAGCTCCAACATGCCAGTTAGTTGTTTTGCACTTTTTTGTTTTTAATCTTTCAATTTGTTTTTGTGGTTGTGATTTTCAGCTTCCTTAGACCTATGTTGTGAGACTGTCTTCAATAAGCTCTAACAGCTGAGAGTGAAACAACACTATTGTGTTCCTTACCAAATACATTAGATGCACTGGGGACTCAATTTTAGTGGAGGAACATTGGCAAACAATGAAACAAAAGCCATGCCAGGAAAAGCAATGGTTGAAAGCTTGAGATCAGATTAAAAATAAATGTAATATTATACTTCCTGCAGAGCAAATATCAAAATCAGAAATGAACAGTCAGCAGTTCAAATATCAAGGATGCAAGCAAACATAGGAAAAAACCCTAAACTACAATATTTAAAAGATAACAAGTAATTCCAAAAATATTAAAGGAATACTGACTAGAGAATAAAAGGCTTTCACAAAGGGAAATGGGCAAAAGCAACACTTTCTGCATGGATTGTTTGTGTTTACTTCAAAATAATTGTGGCACACTTAGGTGTGATAAGGAATGTCCCAATCTATAGTTAACATGGCAATTAATACAGAAATGTTTGACCAATGAACAAGCCGAGGGTGACAAAAAATGATCACTGAGGCACCAGCTGCATCTCCCAGTTTAATATAGCCATAAAATTAAACAGAAACAGTGCCGCAGGCACAACCAAAATAGGCTTTCTTAGCTCTCTTTTCTTGCTTTTTTCTGTCAGTTGTTCAAGGCTCTGTCTCATCATGAGCTCGGGTCTGAATGAATGTCATCATTCTGCTGACGTCCACTTTTAAGGCATCTAGGTTGGACGTGGCATGGCCAACTATGGGTGCGGTAAGTAGAGCTACACCTCTTTGACGGTTTTTGATCCACACTGTAGTAGAGGAATGAGAAACATTGTTAGTGACAGCACTCCCTCTCGTCCTGAAGTAGTAGTGCTTACCTTAACAGAGCCGGTAAGGTGGTCTCTAGGTGTATATGCATGACAACCCTTTACTTCAGCCCTTGAGAGATGAGTAGACCTAGCTGTCAGGTTGTGGGCTCAAGAGAGAGCATTGGTGTTGGTGTGGAGCACACCCCATTGATGCCCTACAACAAACTATTAGTGTTGTAGACTCAAAACTCAGTGTGTTACCCCTTAGTTGGAAACCTTGTGGGAAGCTAGACACTGCTGTGGCTAATGGTGAGTGACTAAGACAAAATCTCGGGTCAATAGGTAGCACAGCTGAGTCACTGCCCATTTAATGGCAAAGGCCTCCTTCTCAACCACTGCATACCTAATATCCTAGTCCAACAGTTTCTGACTGATTTAAATGATGGATTCATTAACTCCTTTAATAACTTGGCTCCACACAATGCCCATGCCGGTGTCCAAAGTGTCAGTCTGGAGGACAGAAGGCAGAGAAAAGTCAGGAGAAAGAAAAATTGGAGCTGATACTAATGCAGCCTTGATCTGGGTACTCCATCCCACTCCATTTGAAGCACATTTACAAGTTATGTTTTCTGAAAAGTGGGGAACAAACCTCCAATAGTACCCAGCTAGTCCTAGGAAGTTCTACACTTGGCTTTTTGTCTGCATTTGGGGCCTGTCTCAAGTGGCAGCAACTTTGGAGCACTTGTACTTTAAACCTGCCTGCGCTCACCACATAGCTTAAGTATTTAGCCTTGGTCAGTCTCTATAGCATTTTGTTTGGATTGAGCTGGAGGTTGACATCGTGGATAGGTTGGAGGATGGCTAAAATGTGTTAAACATGTTCTTCCCATGTGCTGGAATAGATGATTAAATTTTGTATTTAGGCAGCACTTCAAGCGTTATGGAGCCAAAGCAGTCTGTCCATCAGAGGCTGGAAAGTGGTCTGGGCGCCATGTAGCCCCAAAGAATAGGATGTGGTACAGCCATTATCCACAGGGGGTGCCAGTTCATGGAGACCGCAGTTACAGTTATATTGCTAGGCCTGAGCATTTTGTGCTGCTTCCATGTGTTTCTTCACCAGGGTCTCAGCTTAGAAAAACAGTTGTGTAGCCCTGTTACATAGTCTAAAATGTTGCTTTTCCTAATCCTGTTCCCATCCATTCCTTATGAGGTCCAACAAGCCTTGGAGTGGTTGACTGTATATCAGTTCAAACAGAGAGAACCCCATTGAAGCCTTAGGGACCTCACAGAAGGTAAACAAAACCAGAGAAAGGAAGTCCATTTGCTCACATCACTTTTCTCAACATCTGTCTAAGCGTCTGATTAAGACACTCAACAAGACTCTCCATCTGTGGATGGTATACCAGCGTTTTGAGGTGGGTGATGTGGAGCAATTTGGCGATCTCTTTGAATGTCCCATATGCAAAGGACATCCCCAGGTCTGTGAGGACCTCTTTGGGGATGCCAACCTACACAAAGTCCCCCACCTGTTCTCAGGCAATAGTCTTAAAAGTGGTCACTTTCAGTTGTGATGGCTTCGGAGTATCGGGTGACATATTTGACTATAACTATCACCAATAGTTATTCAATTGTAACTGTAACTGTGTGCTCACTATTATGTGCTCATACAAATTAAAAATAGCGCCAGTGTTTGTGGCCTGCCATCAATTGTTGTTTGTGCTTGTTTTGTTTTTGTTTCTTGTCAGTAGAAATATAAACTCCTTACTAGCTTATGATTGCCAATCTTTTCTCTTCACTGGAGTTACTTCTAAGAGCCTATTTAAGCAAAATCTGGGTGCACAGTACACTTCGTCAACTTTTTTATCAGGAGTACCTATTCATCTCTGAGGAAGCATCATGGCCACCGCTATTGGGGTAGACACTGTGGATTGTTGATCAGACTAAAATCTGCCTGGTATTCTTTCCTAGGAGTTTTCCCTGTGGCCTGTCTAGCTATACCCAGGATAGCCCTGACTAACAAAACTTTTCACTTCCCATAGATTGTATTCAATCTGACTGACTGAAACTTGGAAGAGCTTTGGTGAGTCAAGCTTATTCACTGAATGTTTACCACTGAATTGCACTTATTTTAATACACCAAGTACAATGGTACAAGGAGGAAGAGTAGCCACTGTTTTTAAGTAAAATTTTAATTGTAGACATCTGTCGTTGGTGTTCTATTCCAGCTTTGAATCAAACATATTTGAGCTGGATAGATCCATTCCAGTATTGTATGCAGTGATTCACAGCATACCTAAATGTAACAAGGATTTTATCAACGATTATTCTAATTTTCTTTCTGGAATTATTTAAAAATATGACCAACTTTTAATTATTGCTGATTTCAATATTCATGTTCATTGCGCAACCAAGCCCTTTGCTAAAGACTTCTTTAATCTTATCGACACTTTTAATCTTGAACAATCTGTTACTGGCTCTACTCAAAAGTTGAGGCATACACTCAATTTAATTTTACCACATGGTGTATCTGTTAATATTGAAATATATGATGCAGTTTTTTTCCAACTATATGCCTTTTGTATTTGAGATTTCTCTGTCTTTTTATTTTTCTAAGCTGAATGTTCCAGTGTATCGCTGTCAGAGGATTAATTCTTTCATGGCTGCATATTTTACTGCTGCCTTTAAAAATGTCGAGTTTAACTTCTGATACTATTCATTCAGTCAGATGAAAATGCAGGAGGGCTGAGCAAAAATGGATAAAAGATAAGCTAGAGGTGTCTGTCGATATTGTGAAGGAAAAATTGAGGGAAGGTATCAGAAAACTGTTAAAACTGAGAAGGCTAAATATTTCTCTGATATTGTAATAAATAAACATAAATCTAGTGTTCTTTTCGGTACTATTAATGCTGCTCTTAGTGCTACACAAGCCTACTCTGACACCTGTGAGAAATTTCTGTCCTTTTTTGTGGATAAGATTGCTACCATTAGAGCGTTTATTGCACCCCCATCCTATAATGTATCAATCTCTGTTTCCTGTTTGACCTCTTTTATCTGGTTTGACCCGGTGTGTCACTTTCTTTCTTGAGGATATCATTGGGTGTATGAAATTATCAGCAGGTCCCAGAGATACTATTCCACCTCACCTCTTTATGGAGACTTTTAAGATTATTGGACCAAGTATCCAATCAATTATGAACAGTAGTAAAATAATTTAGAGCAAACACTAATTAAAAAAAAAAAATAATTTCCAAGCTCCTATTTGTGTTCAAACTTCGTTAAGAAATGTGTTCTAATACAACTGCAATCTTTCCTGGACTGGCAGAGTATTCTTGAACCATTCCAGTCAGGCTTTAAAGCCCTTCACAGCACTGAGTCTGCTCCCTTAACAATTTTTAATGCTCTCCTATTAGTTACTGATTCTGGTGTTCATGCCATTCTTGTTCTTTTAGATCTTACAGAACAATTTGATACATAATAGACTATAACATACTTATTTACTCTTTGCAGCATTGTGTGGGTATTAATTCAAATCATACCTATCTGACATAAGTTTTTCTGTAAACATTGGTGACTGTACCTCCTCTTCAGCATCCCTCCACTCTAGAATGCCCCAGGGATCTATGCTCGGGGTTCATCTTTTTCTATATACACTCTTCCCCTAGGATCCGTTTTAAGAAAGTATGGTATTTCTTTTCATTGTTATGCAGACAACACCCAAATCTACTTGTCTTTAAAATGGAAAGATAAGAACCTTTCAAAACCATTTTAGACTGCTTAGAGGACATGAAAGCCTGGAAGCTTTACATTTTCTAAACCTTAATGAAAGTAAAACTGAGGGCCTCATTTTTTGACATAATCGGACCAGTGATTCCCCCCGTTTTAATCTAGGTCCCTTGGAAACTTTTTTTTAAGTCTTCTGCAGGGAACTTGGGTGGGATATGGATGACAATTTTAAAGTAAACAATTAAATTAGCTCAATGATAAAGTCAAGCTTTTTGAAACTAAAAATTTTACCTAAGGTCAAGACCTTTTAATTAACTGATGATTCTGAGAAAGTTATACATGCTTTTATCTCATTTTGGCTCAATTACTCTAATGCCCTATATTCTGGGGTTAGTCAGACTTCCTTGGTACAGAATGCTACAGCACATCTCTTGACATGCGCTAAAAAAGTTGACCATATTACACCAATACCTGCATCCCTCAAATGGCTTCCATTACAGTTTAGGATAAATTTTCAGGTTCTCATCTTTATTTTCAAAGCTATAAAAGGATTGGCACCACGCCTACCTAACTGACTTGATTATTCTGTATTACCAAGAAGGTCTCTCAGGTCTACTGATCTGTTTTTGTTGACTGCTCGAAAGGCTAGGCTAAAACAGAAAGAAGACCAGGCTTTCACTGTCGTAGCTCCAAAACTGTGGAGTGTTGTACCCCTGAGTATTAGGACTGACCCTCACTGCCTGTTTATAAATCTCATCTTAAAACTTACTTTTATTCCCTGACTATTAACTCCGTTTGAGAGCTTGTTCACTCTTAAATATTTGTGGCACTTTACTGAGGATTTCATTAGACTGACAATATCAACCCTGATTTGAACAAGATGTCACTCAATGGCAAGAGGATGCAAGGTGTGCAGTCTCGATGTGAAACAGAAACTTTATTTATATAGCACTTTATCATACATTTACATGCAACTTAAGGTGCTTTCCATAGATTACTTAACAAAAACAAAAACAAAAAATACCATACTTACTAGGATATTATTGTTAATTAATATTGCAATAACATCTACTAAATGTAAATATATTAAATAAAAAATTAATCTGAGCATTGTTAAACAGAATGTAAACACTATAGTGCAAAACAAATCACTCTTATCAGAAACGGGTTCATATTTTCTAATTAAAAACCTTATACATAAAGATGTCAAGAAAATAAATAAATATCCATCCACCCATTATCCAACCCGCTATATCCTAACTACAGGGTCATGGGGGTCTGCTGGAGCCAATCCCAGCCAACATGGAGCGCAAGGCTGGAAACAAACCCCGGGCAGGGCACCAGCCCACCGCAGGGTGCACACACACACACACACACACAAGGGATAATTTAGAATCGCCAATGCACCTAACCTGCATGTCTTTGGACTCTGAGAAAACCAGAGTACCCAGAGGAAACCCACACAGACATGGGGAGAACATGCCTACTCCATGCAGGGAGGACTGGAGAAGCAAACCCGGGTCTGCTACCTGCGAGGCAGCAGCGCTACCACTGCGCCACCCATAAATAAATATATATATCAAATATTTATCTACATTTGACTTAGGCATGTGTACATGGCAATACATTAAGTAGAGACAGTTTCATATTATTACATTCAGTGAAAAGATATAAAACAAATAAAACTGTACATAGCAGTTTCAGTTGATTAATGATGTAGATGGAGTTCTTGATTCCTGAATGTGAATAGTTGACCAACTGACATGGAGGAGAGGAAAACAAAAACTCCTAAGATTGATGCAGTAGAATAAAAATAAACCATGGGAGACAGAGGCAAGTAAATCAAACAGTTACTTCTGATGGTAATCAGTCTCTGCAGAATGACATATGCCAGCTGGTCGCCAACCCTCCACTGGGCACAGTTGATACAGTCATCTATAAAGGTTTCCAAGGCCCCCTCATTTCCTCCTGTACCCCAGGTACCTTCAGAATAGAGTACTTTGACCATATGTGTCCATACACAGGACGGGAGACAAAAACAAGAAACAAAGAAAGCAATGGATTAATGCCAGATACTTACTTATACATCAAAGATCTAAACTTATCATAAGATCACTATGTTATGTTTTAATTACTGGAAACCCAAATTTAAAAATTGGTTTTAAGAAGTTTTTTTTAAATGTTCTACAGATTTAGCCTGGCATATATCTATTGGTAAATTATTCCAAATTTTAGGTGCATAAGAATGAAAGCTGCCTCATCCACTCTTTTATGCTTAGATCAATAAATAACGAGCAAACCAGTATTTGCAGATCTAAAATTGTTATTCAGTACCAAAGGAAACATCCGTCCTGCTATATCCTAACTACAGGGTCACAGGGGTCTTCTGGAGCCAATCCCAACCAACACAGTGCACAAGGCAGGAAACAAACCCCAGGCAGAGCACCAGCCCACCACAGTCACCAAGCACACACTAGGGACAATTTAGAATTGCCAATGCACCTAACCTGCATGTCTTTAGACTGTGGGAGGAAACCAGAGCACCCAGAGGAAACCCATGCAGACAGTGGGAGAACATGCAAACTCCACGCAGGGAGGACCCGGCAAGTGAACCCAGGTCTCCTAACTGCGAGGCAGCACGGCTACCCACCGTGCCACTCTCAAAGGAACCAGGCTTTCTGAAATGTAGAGAGTGGCAAGATTGTTTTATAGACAAGTAGAAGTATTTTAAAATCAATTCTAAAGGACACTGGCAGCCAATGTGAAGATATTAATATTGGGGATACATGCTCATATTATTTCTTTTTGGTTAAAATTATTCCTGCTGCATTATGGACAAACTGTAGCCGATTTATGTCATTCTCGTGTAGTCCTGAAAGGAGAGCATTGCAGTAATCTAGTCAGCTAAATACAAATGCATGTATTAACTTTTCAGTATCTTTAAATGTTATAAGACATGGCAGCCTAGCAATGTTCTTGAGATGGACGAAAACAGTCTTGGTAATAATGTTAATATGCAATCAGAAATTAGATCAGAGTCAATAATAACACTTAATTCCTTAACTTCTGGTTTGATTCGCAGGACCAGATGATTAATTGTGTTTCTAAGAATCTCACTTTGTTTATTGCTGCCCATAACTAACAGTTCTGTTTTTTCCTTGTTTAGTTTAACACGAGAATTACTAGAGCCAACGAAAAAACTCGTAAATTTGGCCCACCTTAAATCCCTTCACACCACTCCATCAGCGTCTTTTGTCTTCTAAATGTGTCAATAAGCCCGAGCAGCAAGCAGCCTGCTATATCATCCCCCTCCACTTCAGAACGGGCAAGAAGTTCTCCCAGTTCCTGCCTTGATTGATTATCTGGGAGTGAGCTACCCAAAATTGTAAGAAGAAATAATTTGATGTGTGTTTTGTGTCTATCTAACAATCTATGTAAACACATCGTTAAAGCAGAAACTTTTTCATGTTTTAGAAATAAATAAGAAAATGTAGATATGAACTGTATAATGTGTGAAGGCTGATGGCCAAATATCAAATAAAGACTTTCACAAAAGGTGCAAGTCCAATGTGACAGCTTCCGTGGTGCAGTGGTAAGATCCACTGACTTCAAATCCGAAGGTCGTGAGTTTGAAACCGGCTCCCTGGCAAATTTACTATCTTGAGTAGTGAGCTGCTCTTATTGCGAATATTATACAATAAAAACATACATTTGATTTGTGTCTGTAACAGCCGCTGTAAATTTATAGTACTTGTAAAAATTTGTTTTTTTTTTCACTTTTATTCTCTCAGTCACGATTATGATACAACACCCACCCCACACCCCACATCTGACGTGGTTACTCTTTATCTGAAACTGGGAATAACTGTAGATGTGAGTGGTGTTTTGAGACAATGGAACTGGAAATTCTCTGATCTGGAGGGATAAAAGCTGACATACAAACGCTGCTGAATCTGCCTTCTTCGTATCTCACCGTCACTTGAATTTTTTTTTATTCAGTTTTATTGATTGTTCCTGCTCATGCTGAATTAGTATGCACTTTATGATCCATGATGTCAAAGCCGTACTGACAAAAAAACAGAGACATAGGTATGATATTTGGAATAACTAATTTTAGGACCTGTATAGTAAATTTTGTAAAATACTGTGGCACTGATGCAGCATTATTCATATTATTCATATTCATTCACATGCCTTCTTGCGCTTGTAATCAGTGGCTGCGTTTTTTTTTTTTTTTCGATCTTGCCCATGCAGTCTCCACATTTTGGTGCATGGTAGTGTTTCTTTTGAACTCCATGACATGCAGAGGAAAGAATAGTACCGATAGGTCAGTTCTGAGCTATATGCAATCATCAGATTCAAATGTTAACAGTTCCCACACACCCAAGGGCCGTCTTTTCTATGTTTACGACATGTGTACCTATTGCAATGTACACATTTCTCTCTGTGCTGTGGTTACTATTACACTGAAGAGGCTAGGGGAGCGGTGGTCTTGGAGCAGAAGTTTGTCGATGTTGCATCATGTTTTGCTTTATCCATCGCCTTTTCTAGTAAGATTTGATGACTAAGTTCCTCTGCAAGGTGAGCAAGGAACACTCTTCTTTTCTCAGTGGACCCTTGCATGCCTTGTACAGTACATGAGCATTAATCGTCATCAAGTCAATTGTGTTATAGCACACAGCAACCGGCCACTTGCGTGCTCCTGCTTACACTGAATAAGCTCACGCCTTCTGGTGCACGATGTCAATGCAGCACCGGGCAAAAAAGAAAGAGACAAATATATGTGACATTTTGAAGAAATCATTTTATGACCTGAATAGTACCAATCAGAAAACATTGTTACACTAATGCAATATTATTTGAAAACGAACAGCGTCAGATCGGGTGTCAATTTATACTGCCGCTGTTAGTTAGTGTCAGATCAGAAAGGGGAGGATGAGGGAGAGTGTGAGTGTGACTGAGAGAATAAAACTGAAAAAAACTAAGCTTTTAGAAATATCATACATTTACAACTGATCTGATGCTGTTCTTATTGTCAGAAACTGGGAAAACTTCTTGCCCGTTCTGAGGCGGTGGGGGGATGGTCTAGCAGGCTGCTTGCTGCTTGGGCTTATTGACACATTTAGAAGACAAAAGATGCTGATGGAGAGGTGCAAAGAGATTTAAGGTGGGCCAGATTTATGAGTTTTTTTGTTGGCTCTGGTAATTCTAGTGTTAAGGAAATTCACACTCATCCATTCTGTTATACTACAAAAGGACTGGATCGAAGGGTTTAGAGCCTCTGAGTCATCCGGTTCAATGGATAAATATAGCTGTGTGTCATCAGCACAGCTAAGGTAATTTACATCATATTTTGAAAAAAACTAGCCTAACAGAAGCATGTAGAGTGAAAATAATAATGGTCCCAAAATTGATCCCTATGGTACACCATATAGAATATCATGTGTTTTTAAAACATAATCGCCATAACTGACGAAGAATTTCCTTCCAGTTATACAAGATTTAAACCAGTCTAAGGCAGTACCCAAAAGCCCTATCCACTGGCTATGGTGGTTTATAAGAATATCATGATCCATAGTATTGAATGCTGCGCTCAAGTTTAACAAAACAAACAGATTTTGCATCTCCATTAATTTTCAAATCATTTACTATTTAAACTAGGACTGTTTTAGTACTGTGATTATATTTGAAACCTGACTGATACATATTAAGGATACATTTTTTGTTCAAATTACTTACTTTTTCTAGAATTTTACTAAGAAAAGGCAAATTGGAAATTGGCATATAATTGTCTAAGATAGAGCAATTAAGGTTATTTTTTAGGAAGAGGTTTAATTACAACAGTTTTGAAAGAATATGGGAAAATGCTAGAATCTAATGAATAATTTACAATGTTAAGAAAGTAGATGATAAGTAGATAAGATTTTTTTAAAGAAGCTTGTAGGAATAAGGTCTAAAACACAAGTAGACTGTTTTAATTGAGTAATTATTATATGAAACTCAGATAAACTCATTTTAGTGAAGCAGCTAAGTCTGCAATTCTGAGCTCAACCACAAAATTTTTTTGGAAGTTGGTTTTATAGTAAGTCTTTTCTCTGAAATATACTGCAAAATCTTCACTTTTAGCCTCTGATGCTTTCAGTTCTAATGGAACTGGGTTTAAAAAGCAATCAAAAGTTGAAAATAAGACCTTTGCATCTCCTGCGCTGTTATTAATAACTTTAGAAAAGTAAAGTACTGCTTAGTTATATTTAGTTATATGAGCTTTTAGGAGTTCATAATGGACTGCTAGTTTAATCTTTCTCCATTGACATTCTGTCCTCCCTTTTAAGTTTGCAGACCTTCTCAGTTTTCCCAGGTACTATGACCATAAATAACTTTTTAACATGTTTTTCAGGTCCATATTATTTACATTTGCATTGGAAAAGCCAGTGAATTCAGGCCAACTACAATTATATTAGAAAATCTGGCAGCAGCTCTGGTGTCAAAATTAAGTCATTTAACAATACGCTCCTCTTTGATTCTAGTCACAGATAGTGCTACTGTAAAAAATACAGTAATGATCAGATATTCCAATGTCCAGAATCTTTAAGTTAATATTAAGCCCCTTTGATATCAACAACAACAACAACATTTATTTATATAGTACATTTTCATACAAACAGTAGCTCAAAGTGCTTTACATATTAAAGAATAGAAAAATAAAAGACACAATAAGAAAACAAAATAAATCAACATTAATTAACATCGAATAAGAGTAAGGTTCAATGGCCAAGGGGGACAGAGAAAACAAAAAAAACTCCAGACAGCTGGAGAAAAAATAAAATCTGTAGGGATTCCAGACCATGAGACCGCCCAGTCCCCTCTGGGCATTCTACCTAACATAAATAAAACAGTCCTCTTTGGATTTAGGGTTCTCACGGAAGGGCCTGATGAAGATGGTCATGTAGAGTTCTGCCTTCCAATGTGTGGCCCCATTTTTGTATTGGCTGGGTGATATGCTGACTAAGATCAAACAAAATCATAATATTCTCTTGCCTTGGAGTTACCCAGATCATCTATATGAAAATTAAAATTGGTGCCCAATAGTATAAACCTATCATAAGATATTGTAATAGATAATAGATTTGAAAATTCATCAACAAAGGATGCATTTTTGGGTGGACAATAAACAATAAGAAGTAGAGAATGTGAAACTCATTGAATCATTTGTGCAACATACTCAAAAGATGTGAAATTACCAAAACTTATAACAATTTAATCTGCTAAAAAAAAATTGCGGACACCATCACCTTTCCTTGGTGAACAGAATGAAAGAAATTATAACCCAGAGGAGCAGCTTCTACATGGACACTAGCACCATTTATATTTAACCATGTTTCACATAGAATGAAAAAATCTGTTTTCCTATCCATGATAAAGTCATTTCCATAAAATGTTTTACTAATTAAAGCCCTGATAATAAATAAGGTCATAATTAAAGGTTGTGTTAGCACATAACTTCACAGAAGCCTTGGCTTGACAAGGGATACTTATTAAATTGTTTGTATTTACACCCGGCTGCCTGTACTTTCTCACAAATCTATATTTCATTATAATATGTTTACTGTAATGTATTTCTTTCGATAAAGCACCTATGCATTCATTACATTTTAATAGATATTCATGTTTATCATTAAACATATTATTTGATCATTTGTCAAGTATATTGTATGATTTTAGCAATGTTTTCAGAGTAAACTAGAGTTTCAAGTCTACTGGTGTGTATGTCATCCCACCTGAAGAACCACGATCTCTCCCAGAAGAGATCCCAGTTATCTACAAAGCCGAAATGCTTCTCTTAATAGAAATTCTTCAGCTAGTTGTTCTGGGAGAGAAGTCGGCTGAATGCTTCATCTGATCTCCTCATCACTGGAAGTGGTCCCGAGATGATGATCCTTGCAAGTGATGAGAAGCCCTCCTTCAATATTTCTGATCACCAGTGGTAAATATCATTTACGTCCTCGTGGAGAACAACACTTCAAAATTGACTGTTCTTGTGCTTCTCAAATATTGGTGGTGCTTTCCTTTCGATATCCAAGACACAGGCTGCAGGGCAGAGGGATGTAAAAGTGTTTTGGTCAAATGAAAGTTTAAATTGCAAACAATTGAATATCCAATAATGAAAGAATCGTTGTAAGGTGTATGCAAGTCGGGGAAGCAAAGAAGTCCAAAGCGGCTGGCGGTCTTCAGTGGAGCAGGGGTGAAGCTGACTCAGGCCGACCTCTAGGTGGAGTGTCATGGAGTCAATGATGCCCAGATTTCTGGAGTGCTTTTGAGGGAGCCTTCTTGAAGTCCTTGTATTCTGTTTTTGCAGTGTAGACTGGCAAGCTAGGAGCTGTTGAATTTGTTTGTCCAGGATACTGACTTCTACATTGACACACTTAAGTTCACAATACACCATCTTGGTTGTGGCTTCAAAATCTGAGTACAACAAACAGCTTTCACGAGATCGGCAGCAAGTGCGACTTGCATATGAAATTGAGCTGAGAGCTGAACAGGTTGACATGGAAAAGTGGCGCACTTCATGAATACAAAGCCAATACAGTCTAGTGGTGATTCATTGAAGTGTCTTTTCAGAACCCAGATGAGCTGCAAAGAAGAAGACATATTCCATGTCACAGATCTCGCAGTAGTAGGGCCATGGATTAAGATTTGGTTCTGTGTTTCTGCTTAGTGCTCCACCACCATATACAATAAGGTTATTTATCAGATCTCGAAATATGGCCCCAGTGTCATGAAGGCGGTGGTTTTTGTTTGTCTACTGAGACTACAGTATTCCTTGCAAACATCAGTGAGCCTTTGTTCCATTACTCTCTTTGAACAGAGAAGGGCATAGAGCAAAACTGAATTAGCAGAGTAGCTGAAGGGTCTGACATAGGCACAGGCAAGACACAGTGGTGAGTGGCACAACTTCAGTCCTGGGTTGGTTGTCAGCCTTATCCCACTGGGTAGCTACTCTACTTACCTACTATTTTCCTTGACAAGGGACCACCTTATGACCAGGATGAGCCGTTCATGGCCAGACTCCATTCCCATAGGACTCTAGGCATTTTGTGGTCGCATTTTGTTTTAGACCAATCTCTGCCTAGTATCATGGTGTTGACAGGGTGTGATTACAATACAATACAATACAATATAATATATTTGTGTATAGCCCAAAATCACACAAGAAGTGATGCAATGAGCTTTAACAGCCCATCCCTTTTGACAGCCCCTCAGCCTTCACTCCCAAAAAACCCTTATAAGGAAAGAATTGGAAGAGACCTTGGGAAAGGCAATTCAAAGAGATACCCCTTTCCAGGTAGGCTGGGTGTGCAGTGGGTGTCAAATAGAAGGGGGTAAATACAATACGATACACAGAACAAAACACAAGTAATCCTCAATACAATATAATAGTAAAATAAAAATATTACAAGCACAGAGCAGGATTTGAATTTGTTTAGAGTCCTGGAGACTTCAGCCATCAAGCTGCCGCTGCCTATTGGCCATTCCACAGCTAAAACAGTGCTGGTCCAGCCAATCTGATGAAAGTACCCCTCTACCTGACAATTCCTGTAATCCTCCATCAGAAATTACTTTACCTTAGGCAGGCAAACCAAATTGGCAGGAGGGCAGTGGCACCAAGTGCCACATTTGAGTCCCGGAAAGTGAGGTGAGAGTTAGTAACAAATTATAACTTATCATATTATTTACACGTATGTTTTAGTGCTAATGACAACCACAGAGATGCAGTCTGCACAGTTAATCAGCAGCTCTTGTCAGGATAAAAGGGCAAGGAGTCTTTTATTCATGGGAAACTGTTCCAGATAGGCGTTTCCTACCCCTATAACCACAAGTATACATAATAAGCTCACGTACAACACAAGCACAACTCTTTTCCTTCCTTCTTTCCTGGGTCATTGCCTCCTTCACTCTCCCTCCTGATTCTGGCTCTCTGACATGAATCCTCTGGTTTTACAATACCTAGAATGCCCTGCAGGCATTCCATATGGAAATTTAAGCCTGGACTCGCTGTAATCTAGCGTCCTGGGGGAGATAAAGTTCTTTACATTTTGTCTATCCCTGTCCTTCCATCCTGAAGGTGTCCCAGCAAGGTAAGGATGCCAGCCATCCTTCACAGTAGTCAAATGTCTCTTCCTGACAAAGTAAAATAATGTGCAAAATTTTGATGCAACCTGGCCCAAAGATATGAAATTATATAAAAAGCAAACACCCACACACTCACACATTGAGCTTTATATATTAAATGAAGAGACAGACGTATTTGGAGTTTCATATTTAATTGAATAAGATTAATTCTGGGTTTTTTTGGCCCGCTATTTTCATCATAACTGAATATCCACAACCTTTTTCCTAGATATTACATTTTGATTTGTTTTTGGTTATTTTATTTTCAATTACATTTTGGAACTGTATATTCACCTGATTCATTAAGGACTCTATTATGCTGAACCAATTATATAGCACTGAAAGTTTTTTTGGCATTAGTGGCTGTGGTCAAGGGCTTTCCCTTCAATATTGCGGCAAGTAACTTGTGAAGACTGAGCCTGAGACCATTTCCCTTCCACGTCTGGGGTATGTGGTAATAGAAGGTTCCTGAAGTTCCATTCAGGAAGTAAATTAGATTTTTATCTAAGGATAAACCAATAAATGGTATAGTGCCACTCCATCTAGCTCCACTGCTTTAAATTTCTGTTTGTCAGGTGGAATGGCTTATGCACGTGTTGGTCTACTTTCTTCTCTCTAGTTGAACTTTGGTCCCCAACTTAACTACTAACTCCATGTTCAGTGAGCCCCTGTCTAAGAGGCAGTTTTAAACCAAATTCTTTGGTCACTTCCACCAAAGAATCATTAAACATGAATAAGAGTGACCATATTTTTACATTAGGGGCACCCATTACTCAAGAAGCTGCTTCCTGTTCACCTTTAACAGAGAATGGAAACCCTGCTCACTTTTCCTGGGTCAATGTGCTGTGTCAATCCAGAGATATTATATTATTGTTCCAGGCTTTTGTAGTCTCTTACAAGGTCAGACATATTTGGTAGTTTCTGGGTCACTTGCCCACTCTCATTCTAAGGGATCATTTCAAGCTTCCACCCAAGTCAGAACTCTCCATTCTCCATTTTCCAGATGTTCATATCTAAATGTTTTCTGCGGCTTACGGTAAATTGATAGGATTTATCATTCTTTGAAAGTGCCCTTCCTCCCATTACTATTAGCATAGTCATAAATATGGTTAAGATTTCTCCAAACACATACGTGCATTTAAGAGGGATGAAAGGACAAGATTTACATTCACTGGGATGTCAGAGTACAGATGAGTTGGGAGTGTGACGGGTCTGTCAGCCTTCAAAGGAGGGTCTCATTTCATCGACTTTCATAAGCCTCCAGCATTTCTAATTAGAATGTATGTCACTGTATCTCTGCTTAATGCCATCCATAATTCTTTGTATTTCTACCTGTAAGCAAATATGAAGTCCCTGGAGGGAGTTCAATGCATTTTCTTGCTGCATCATTGGGTACCTACTTGTGTGATAATGTACCTTGATCAGTCATGGAATGGGTGAGAAGGAATGTTGATTTCTTGTATTAAATTAAGTTTTTTGGCATCTTTTTTTGAATCTAGATACTTAAAAACCTACTTTGGAACATTTTTATTTGTATGTGAAGAACAATAAGAAGAGAATTACTACAGATTCAGACCATATAAACAAACTATAAAGAAAGAAATCTAAACCAGAGCATTATTTTAGACTGTAGTATGTAGGTGCAAACCTGATCATTTCTTTGAAATAAGTTACAGTAAATATCTTTTCTTGGTGAGAAATATTCTATCATATTCTAGTTAAAGTCACAGCAATTCCTTTGTCATAATTTATTTCTAAGGACAATACAAGCCTTTTTAAACCTTATTTTACTTTCAAAATCAAGAAACACTTTAATGTCATACAGATTATTTGGTCATGAGATTGATACAAGCGAATGTTAAAATTCTCATATAATAAATGAAAAAAAACAGCATAAAAATATAAGCATAATCATATATAAAGTAAATGGGAATTTCATGTAGTGCCTGCATTTTAGTGTCATTTGAGCTACACATTTCCACTGACCACTCAAAAATGTAAGTAATTTCTTATAGCTCATTTTCAAAATGCTAAAATAAGATTTATAGTGAAGAGGATAAGCTTGATCATCAAGGTTTTGATCAAGGTATGGTTGGAAATGATATTTATCTGTGTGCTTTGAGGTATTTAGAACATAGGAGTATGGTGATCAAAGATATAGACCTGGGACCTCATGCATAAATGGTGCGTACGCACAGAAATGTTGTGTAAGAATGTTTCCACGTTCAAATCACGATGTATAAAACGTACACTTTATAAATATACTGAAACTAACCGCATATTGTTGATTAGTGTAATGCATCTGATTGTAATTAACTTGTAACAATATAATGGTCCAGGGAATAGCCATAGTATTCAAAATACCATAACTGCTTTAGCGTTGTCACTCTAACTGCACTTTCTTCTTCTTTTTCTTCTTTCAGCTGCTCCCTTTAAGGGTTGCCACAGCGGATCACCTTTTTCCATATTACTCTCACTGCACCACTGAGAGTATTTATATCACTGTATATGTGTGGGGAATCACTGCAGCAGCTGATCGCAGAATTATTGGGATACAGCATCAACCCCACGCTGCCTCATCCACAGCAAAACGTTTCAAAGCCTTTTCTGTGCGGACCTCGTGGTTCAGAAACAGTTTCATCCCAAGAACTATAAACGCACTCAATCAAATGCTCCTTGTTGAACTGTTTGTACTTATAAGTACAATTACCCCACTGTAAACTTGCACTACAGTTATAATATTGCACAACCTGCGGCACTTTATAATGCGCGTATTTACATATGATGACAGTATCATTTGTAAGATGAAATGCAGCAAAATATGTTGATTATATTATACAGATAAAACTTTAACTTCATTTAAATAATCTGTATTGTTAATAATTAAACATGTGAGGACACGGTGCCGCAGCGCTAGCAAGTTCACGTATTGTTCTTGCCTCGCGCTGTATATTTACTGAGGCTGGCGCGACACTGGAAGGATAGATAAATAGAATAATTAAACAGGTACTATGAAGATATTTCAATGTTCCTTAAAAGTTTTGAAGAATCGTCGTTGTAGAGAAAAGCCAAGCAAAATGACACCTTTTATTGGCTAACTAAAAAGATTACAATATGGAAGGTTTCGAGGCAATTCAGGCCCTTTCTTCAGGAAGGACAGGAATTGAAGCTTAGTAAGCATCTTGTGTGAGACATGAACAATCACTGCGCCATCGTGTTCCAATGATTAATAACATGGTTTCATTCCAATCATCATGAAAATGATACCACGTATACATCTCAGTATTTTAATTATTCAGAGAGCTGTAAAATCACGAATGTAATGGATTCTGTGTCCTGTCAGAGAAAGAAAAAGAACGGAAGCACGTAGTGATTCACACACATAGAGCACATTGAAGATCAAATACAAAACAAAGCATTTAACATGCTACTTTAGTTATGATGGGATTTGAGAAACTAGTAAATTAAATGATTTTAAGATGAAGTTTATGATGTTCTACTTTAATGGCAAAATATACTACATGATTAAAGTGGAAATTTCGAGATTAAAGTTGACATTTCGTGCTTTTTTCCCACTGTGTGCCTATTTTTTTTGTCTGTACCCTAATAAGTTCAGACCGTGGGCTACAACTCAACTTTTCACTGCGACTTTGATTTGTGACTTCTTTTTTATTTTGGCACTGTGCAACTTTGTGAACATGAGCTTTCAAGTTTCTCCGACACGCTATGTCACTCGATCAACTTCCTTTGGTTGTTTATACCACTGTTTAAATCAACAAATAGTATGCTTTTCCTTTGCCTCTACTTGGTATTCACTGAAATTCTTATATTTTCCCCTGTGCTTTTCCCATTGTCTTTTCACAGAAGGCTGAGCTTAAGGGCAATTTATATTGATTTGCATATTCGTAGAGGCGTAATTCTGGGAGGAGTTGGGGGCGGGACAGAAGACGCATGCACGAGCGTTACTTTTCACGCTGACCGGGATTTATGGAGCGGAAGAACACGGAAGTTGGAGTACGCACAGATTCCTGCATCTAGATTTTCTGTGCATGAGCACATTTCGGCTTTTGTGCTTACGTCATGTTATAGACGTAAATTCTATGCACAGCGTTATGCATGAGGCCCCTGATGTGTAAGTATCCATTGAGCATGCCAAATACAAATATACATCAAAAAATGTGTTAATCTTTAGATGTTTAGAGTCAGAAACACCAAATAATAAGAGCATCTGTCACGTGTGAAAACATCAGAATGCAGCAGTTATCTTTTTTAAAAAAAAATCAGCTATCCTGTGCCA
Organism: Polypterus senegalus; assembly: GCF_016835505.1. Lineage (NCBI taxonomy): Eukaryota > Metazoa > Chordata > Cladistia > Polypteriformes > Polypteridae > Polypterus > Polypterus senegalus. Next base: position 155,707,582 of record NC_053154.1, read on the forward strand.
AATACCTGTAATTTCTAATGTGGGTAAGATACATTTGAAAAAAAATATTTTAAGATGAGTTGGCCCTAGTTAAGTAGTTTTAATAAATTTTAGGAAGTACATTGATATTACTCTTTCTGAACCCTTGGTGGGCTGCTCATGCTTATATATACACTTGTATACTGTATAGTCAGTCATTGTCCAACCTGTATACTTGTAATTAAATCCTTTTGGGTATGACAAAATACAGTATACCTCAGAATGACAATAAAAAAATAACACCGCTACCAGTGGAGCTCCTCCCTAGACATCCATCTCACACAACGGAGGAGATCAAATTGAGAAATCTTTTTTGCAATGCTTTAGTATTTTGGAATCTTGGGACTCTTATTTAATTACTTTATATAAACTATTATTGTTATAGGGTGAGTTGTACAGCCTTTGTCCTTGAGTAACGCCAGAAACTTTTCACATCACCAAGGCTGAGACTGTTTTTAGAATTCCATATATGTATATGGGTAAATATGATTTCTGTTTGCTTATCATATATATGTTAATGAAGCCTCTGTTTAATTACAATACCCTATAAAAGCCACTGCTGCAGAAATAAATATATTTTTGTGTAATATGCTCCTGAGATTGAATAAATCTTTTATACATTGCTGGAGTCTAAAGAGTCTTTGTGTATGAGAGCCATGCTAAACCAGGTATCAGTGGATTTCCCATACAGCACCCAGCCAGAAAACAGGAGATTTAAACACTAAACATACTCCGAAGGGGAAAATAGGGTATAAGTCTAGAGGCTTGAACTTGTCTTCGGAAAGAGCCAGAGCTAAGAGACAATCTTTTGCAGCCATGCAAACATAAGGCACAAAATGGGGCAAACTGAAATGACAAACATTTATTTATATAGCACATTTTCATGCAGGCAATGTAGCTCAAAGTACAATACAAGACAAAAAAGAAAGTTATCTGAAATGAAAAACTAATAAGATTAGGCAATAACATTAAAGAATAAGTAACAAATGCAAAAAGTAAGGTCAAATGGCCAGGAATTCAGAAAAAACAACAAAACACAAGCTAGGCTGGAGAAATAAAATAAAATCTGCGGGGGACTAAGGCCAAAAAGACCATCCAGCCCCCACTGGGTATTTTACCATACATATTTTTTTCTAAATCAGTCCTCTTTGTTTTCAGTATTCACATGATAATAATTGATGATGTTGGTCTGTTGGACAGAAGAGACACCAGCCCCCAATCCATCAACATAGGGCACTGCTTGTTGCCTTAATCAGGTGGTGGTGGCACAGATCGCTATCAAAGAAGAACTGGAAAAAACAGCAGAGAATAGTAGACATTAGTGCAGACTGCAAATTCCTGAAGAATGTGATAATTCTACGGCAATGTAGTCAGTTTTTTTAAAGGATTTACATAACTACCCTGACAAATTTCTATCTGTAAATTATTCCAGATTTTGGATGCATAACAGCAAATGGCCACCTCACCACTTCTTTTAAGTTTGACTCTTGGAATTATAAGAAAACCTCTTTTAGGAGATCTAAGGTTACAACTTGGGGTGTAGGGGGATTGACCTTCCAAAATATAGGACGGAGCAAGATTATTTAAGGCTTTATAAACCATTAGTAGTATTTTAAAGTCAATTCTGAATGACATGGATAACAATGCTAAAACTGGTAAGATGTGCTCAAATTTTCTTTTCCTAGTTAAGATTCTGGCTGCTGCATTCGGCACTAAATGCAATAGATTGATGCCTTTCATAGGTAGTCCTGTTAGGAGAGTGTTACAGTAATCTCGTCAACTAAAAACAAAAGCGTGAACTAATTTTTCAGTGTTTTGTAAATTTATGAGGTGTAACTTTTGCTATATTCCTTAAGTTAAAAATGCAGATCTGGTTAATATGTAATTTAAAGCTCAGGTCAAAGTCAATTATTACCACTAAATTATTTACCTCTGTCTTGACTTTTAAACCTATAGGGCCAAATTTATCTCTAACTATTCAATGTTTGTCAAAAAACTAAATTTCTGTTTTCTCCTTATTTAGTTGAAAAAGAAAAGCCTATTATGTGTAAAGAAGTTGTTTGGGAAATCTTGCACTATGTATTACACTATAATGAAGATTGTTAACTATTTCTTCTTCAGGAGTTACATATTTTACAATTTGAACAACATGTCTTACAATTTGAAATCAGCATGTAACTGATATTTATGCTTATTTGGTTGCATTACCCTGATTATTCAATTTTTGTACATTTTTCAGATTCAGGATAGATATTGGAATTGAATCACATGCAAAATTAAACAAAAAAAAACTAAAAATATTTCAAAATATTACATATTGAGACAATTTGAACTAATGTCTCAAAAAAGCTCTAGCAACATATAGAGTCCCTCCTATGGGCTGACCACCTGCAGGAGAAATTGGGGCCAGGTGTAACATGACCTTGGCAGACTGGAACCCAGACTAACAGACTGACTCTTGGGACATGAAATGTCACCTCTCTTGGGGACAGGAAGCCAGAATTGGTGGCTGAGGTGAAGAGCTACTAATTAAATATAGTTGGGCTAACGCCCACCCACTTGCTTGGATCTGGAACCAACTCCATGCACCAAATGTCATTTCAGAGTACCAGACCTTCCTGGAGTCACTGGAGGGGATCCTGCAAAAGGTCGTGGTTCGCGTCTCCATTGTTCTGCAGGAAGAATTCAACACACATTTAGTAATCATGGAAAAACCTGAAATGATGTGATTCATAGGAACAGCATCCCTGCTCCAACCCTGAGTGGTATTTTGTTATTGGATTTTTGTGCTAGGCATTTATATGCTAGGTTTGTCCATAACGAAACACCATTTTCAAACACAGCGTGGCTCATAAGTATACTTGGTACCAGAGCACCTTAGGCCAAAAATCAAAAATCGATTTCATAATTATATGATCTGATTTTTGGATGTATGTTCTGGACACTTGGATGAAGAGAGGGGCAGAACTGTCAACTGATCACCATCTAGTGGTGAGTTGGGTTAGATGGTGAGGGAGGCACCTGGACAAAGCTGAAAAGGCCAAGTGAGTAGTGAGGGTATAATGGGAACATCTGAGAGAGGCCCTGCCCAGAAGACTTTCAACTCCGACATTTGAAAGACCTTTTCCTGCATTCTGGGGGAGGCTATATAATAAAGCCTGAATGGGCCTTGTTTAAAGCCTACATTGTGGAAGCGGCTGCAAAGAGCTGTGGCTTAATGGCCATAGCTGCCTCTCGATATGACAACCCAAGCACTCAGTGTTGAACACCAGGGGGCTCATGTATAAATGGTGCGTACGCATAGAAATGTTGCATACGAACGTTTCCATGCTCAAATCGCAATGTATAAAACCTAAACTTGGCGTAAAGCCAAGCACATTTTACGGTACCTTATACCTTGGTGTATGCAAGTTCTCAGCTCGGTTTTGTAGACTGGTGGCACCCAGCGTCAAAGCAGTGCTACTGTTCCTGTTTGGTTACCCTTTCTTTTTCAGATCCACATCCCTGACATAGCTTTATAAATACACTGAAATTAACTGCATATTGTTTATATCTGATTGTAATTAACAAGTAACAATATAATGGTCCACGGAATGGTCAAACAATTCTAAATACAATAGCTGCTTTAGCGTTGTTACTCTCACTGCACCTTTTTCTTCTTCTTCTTCTTTCAGCTGCTTCCGTTAGGGGTTGCCACAGCGGATCATCTCTTTCCATATTACTCTCACTGCACCACTCAGAGTATTTATATCACTGTATCTGAGTGGCGAATCAATGTACAGACCTCGCGGTTCAGAAACAGTTTCATCCCAAGAACTATAAACGTATTCAATCAGTCCATCAGGTGCTCCTTGTAGAACTGTTTATACTTATAAGTACAATTACCTCACTTTAAACTTGCACTATAGCTATAATATTGCACAACCTGAGCCACTTTATAAAGCGTGTATTTACGTATGATGACGATATCATTTTTAAGATGAAATGCAGCAAAATGTTTATTATATTATACAGATAAAACTTTAACTTCATTTAATAATCTATATTGTTAATAATTAAACATGCCAGGACACAGTGCCACAGCGATAGCATCTTGCGTGAGACATGAACAATCACTGCTCCACTGTGTTCCCATGTTTAATAACATGATTTAACTCCTACCATCATGAAAATGATATCATGTATACATCTCAGTATTTTAATTATTCAGAGTGCTGTAATATCATGAATGTAATGGATTCTGTGTCCTGTCGGAGGAAGAGAAAGTCCAGAAACACGTAGTGATTCACACACATAGAACACATAGAAGATCAAATGCAAAACAAAGCATTTAATGTGATACTTTAGTTACAATGGGATTTGAGAAACTAGTAAATTAAATGATTTTAAGATGAAGTTTATGATATTCTACTTTAATGACAAAATAAACTACGTGATTAAAGTGGAAATTTCGAGATTAAAGTTGACATTTCGTGCTTTTTTCCCACTGTGTGCCTATGTGTGATCCAGTTTCTCCGACACTCTCACTCAATCAACTTCATTTTGTTGATTATATCACTGTTTAAACCAACAAATAGTACGTTTTTCCTTGCCTCCACTTGGTATTCGCTGAATTTCTTCTATTTTCCCCCGTGCTTTTCCCATTGTCTTTTCACATGAGACAGAGCTTAAGGGCTAGTTATATAGATTTGCATATTCAAAGACGTTTAATTCTGGGAGGAGTTGGGGTGGGACAACAGGTACGTGCATGAGCATTACTTTTCACGCTGACTGGGATTTATGTAGTGGACGAACGTGGAAGTTTGTGTACGCACAGATTTATGCATCTGGATTTTTCTGTGCGAACGCACATTCCTACTTTTGTTCTTACACCATGTTATAGTGTGAGTTCTACGCACAGCGTTATACATGAGGCCCCAGTGGTGTAGGATGCGATCAGGCTGAAAAAGGAGGCCTTCCATGTATGGTGAGCACAGGAGACTCCCGAAGTAGTAGAGAGGAACTGACAGGCAAAAACTTGGGTGTAGGAGGAGTTTGGAGAAACCATGGAAAGCGACTATTGATTGGGCTCAAAGGGGTTCTGCCAAACCACTAAGCGACTGAGAAAGGGAAGGCAAGGATTCACCCAGGCTGTCCTCAGCAAGGGTGGAGATGTTCTGACTCGGACTATAGATATTGTCTGGCGTTGGAAAGAACACTCTGAGAAGCTACTGAACCCAATGGACACGCCCTCTGTGGAGTCAGAAGGTGAAGGGGATCAATGCCCATTTCCCGAAGGGAGATCACTGAGGTAGTTAAGCAACTCCATAGTGATAATGCTCAGGGGGTGGATGAGATCTACTGTACTCTGAAATTTTGAAGGTTCTTGGCATTGTTGGGTCCTTATGGCTGACAAACCTTTTCAGTGTTGTTTGGTCATTGGAAACTGTGCCTCTTGAGGGGCAGACCAGCATAGTGGCCGCAATTTTTAAAAAGGTGGAGAGGAGGGTGTACACCAACTATCAAGGGATGACACTCCTCAGCCTCCTTGGAAAAGCTTATGCCAGAGTACCAGAAAGGAGACTCTGTCCAGTCGTGGAATCTGAAATTCAGGAGGAGCAATTTGAATTCTGTCCAGACCATGGAACGGTGGACCAGCTGTTTACCCTCAAGAAGATTCTAGAGGGGACATGGTAGTATGCCCAATTGGGCTACATGTTGTGGCAGTAGGGGGCTGCTAGTGCTCCCTTGAACCCTCAGGTATGACTCCAGACACCAGGTAAAAGTCCAGTACTTTTTATTTTGTTCTTCAGTGCACCAAGCACCCTCCACACTACTCATACATCCCTACAATAATAACTATAATCAACAATCCACTACTAATCACTAAATACACACAATAATCTCTCCTCCTCGCCCAGACACTTTGCTCCTCCACCTCCCAGCACAGCTCAGTGTCTGGACTGAGGCACCGTCCTTTTATAGCCCCTGACCCGGAGGTGTTTCTGTCCTATCAATCCATAGTTCCTAATTCCTTCCGGGTCAGGGCAATCAGTCCTTTTATTCAACCCGGGAGCACGACATTTCTTCCCGTCACGTGACCGTGACGTACTCCCAGGTCATACGGCCTCCCCAAGGTATCCAGCAGGGCTGTGTATAAACACTACAAAGTCCATAAGGCCCTGCTGGACCTCGGGGCACGATCCTGCTGTCGGGAGAGCTCCTCCTGGCGGCCTGGGGGTGCGGACCGGCATGGGAAGCCGGCAGTCCTCCACAATGTGTTTTGTGGGCTTAAAGAAGATGAATCACTGTGTTCCTCAAGGGATTCTGTTGGGGGTGTGTCACGCCATCCTGGACACAGACAGGCAGGAGACAGGTATTGCCGCAGTACACCTGCTTATTTACATAATAAAGTGCAACACATCACACCATAATTCCTCTTTGCCGCCAGTCCTTCTGCCTCCACTCCTCCTCAGGCTCTTCTCTTCCTCCCAACACTGGCCAACTTATGGAGTGAGGCACATCCTTTTTATAGGGCACCCAGAAGGACTCCAGGTGCCCAACGAGCTTCTTCCCGCCACACCCGGGCATGACCAAATAAGGCCCTAGAAAGGTCCATGCGCCCCCAGGTGGTGCCCACAGGTTCCAACAGGGTTGAGCTCCCATGCTCATAACCCGTGGCCCCACTGAAAACCAAGGGGGCTGCCCTTTATCGGCCCGGGGAGAGATAATAATCTCTCCCCAGTCCTTCCACACTTTGGGTGTCCTGGCCGTGTAAGGATTCCAGCCACCCACCACAGCTGCTAGCAGAGTATGAAGTTGTGGGTCCCCTAATAAGAGCTGTATAGTCCCTGTGTAATCACAGTGAGAATTGTGTCCACATACTTGGAAACACCTGAGCACCATTTCCATTGGGTGTAGGACTGTGCTTTGTCTCCTATCCTGTTTGTGATTTTCATGGACTGTATATCAAGGTACAGCCCAAAATTGGGGGTCCAGTTCAGTCGCCTTAGAATCTTGTCAATGCTTTTTGCAGATTATGTGGTCCTGCTGGCTTCATTGGGCTGAAAACTCCAGCATACTTTGGGACAAAGTGTGAAGCAGCAGGGATGAGGAACAGTACCTCCAAATCTGAGGCAATGGTCCTCTGTAGGAAAAAAGTGGACAGCCCCCTTTGAGTGAGAGGTGAGTTACTGCCTCAAGCAGCCAAAATGAGGTTTCTCTGCAGAGTGGCTAGGTTCTCCCTTAGTGATAGGGTGAGAAGTGCAGACATCTGGGAGAAACTTGGAGGAGAGCTGCTGGCTGTCCACATAGAGAAGAGCCAATTGAGGTGGTTCTGCATCTGATTCAGGTGTTTCCCTGTGGAGGTTTTGTGGACACAACCAGCTAGGACGAGACCCCAGAAAAGAACAAGGGTGATCTGGGAGAATTATATCTCCCAGATGACCTGGGAATGCCTTGGAATCTCACAGTATGAGTTTGCAAGTGTGGCTGGTGAAAAGGGCATATGAGCCTCACTGCAAAGGATAGTGTGGATAAGCAGAGGAAAATGAATGAATGAAAACATATAGAGTCAAACGCAGCCAGTATAGGTTTTTCAGGAAAATTAACTCCAATAACAGGTTGTGATATGGGTCTTCGAAATGCACATGTGCAATATGTTTCTCAAATGCTAGTGGCACGACTAGGTATTGCAGACCGAGTTAAGCAAAACTTTTTCAAAATGAAAATATTTCTCGGGAGGCATGGTGGCGCAGTGGTAGCGCTGCTGCCTCGCCTTAAGGAGACCTTGGTTCGCTTCCCTGGTCCTCCCTGCGTGGAGTTTGCAAGATCTCCCTGTGTCTGTGTGGATTTCCTCCAGGTGCTCTGGTTTCCTCCCATAGTCCAAAGACATGCAGGTTAGGTGTATTGGTGATCCTAAATTGTCCCTTGTGTGTGTGGGCTGGTGCCCTGCCTGGGGTTTGTTTCTTGCCATGCGTCCTGTGTTGGCTGGGATTGGCTCCAGCAGACCCGTGTGACCCTGTAGTTAGGATATAGTGGGTTGGGTAATGGATGGATGGAAAATATTTCTCACAACTTTTAATGGCAGTATATAAATAAGGTACTGGGTGTGTATGTGTAAGTTCACAACTAAGTTTTTTGTTTTATTACTTTGTAACATTAAAAAAATGTATGTGATAATACTGCCTTTACCAAAGTGTTGTCTAAGGTTATTGTTTCATCACCTTACTCCATACACTGGCCACGCCCAGCAACATGGCTCATACATGAGAAGGATTAGCCTTTCTAACACTTTTGTATATTTTAGGCTGTTTGTCCCCCGACATTCCTAATCAAATTACAAGAGTGAAGAATTAAAGATCTGGCAAGGTAGTAAGCTCATGTTTGAAAAATCTGAAATACTTTTCTGTTAGAGTTATGCCAGGTAAGTCCAGTTGAACTATTCAAAAAACTGCTAAAACAGTCTTTAATTTGTCTTTTTCTTGATAACCTAAGAAATTAGCTGTATCACTAGCATTCCCTCAGTGTGGGTGACATGCAATTTTATTTGCTATTTAATAAACTGGTCACTAATCAGTACTTTGTACATTTTTTTTTTCTGGTAATTGGATATTGTGCTATGAACCACTGCCACCAGACCAACATGCTGTATATTGCCACCTCTTGTGATGCTGGCAACGTGAAGAAACCCAAAAGGGTTCCTGGAGGTGTATTTACTCCAGCGTCCAGTCAGCTGGAGTTTTTTTTTTTCTTCCTCTCCCTGGGCATCTAACTTTAGAATTTTTATAATTTAGAACATACTGTTTTATAGATCTTTTATAACTAACTGTTCTTTAGCTTTTTTCTTTCATTTATTTGCTACTTTCTTTTTGTAACTTTTTAGCTACTGTAATGCAGCTACTTTCACTTATGAAAATGTGCTATACAAATAAATGTTGTCATTGTTGAGTTGAATAGTATTTTGGGAAAGGACACAACAGCTCATGTGCCTGTCTTTTTTTCTTTCTGCAGGTAGAAAGCCAATGCCCCAGGGAAAGTAGTATAACTCCAGTTAAACAATGCCCTCCACTTTGCCCCTTCTGGCTTCAACAATATAAGATTCTTTGAAACCATCACAACAGTGTCCATTATTTTTGGACCAGCCTGTAAGAGTCATAATGGTGACACAGTGTTAAAAAAATGCTTTAGTTGCCTCACATTTTTATGCAATCTTTTTGTTCAACCCACTGAATTAAAGCTGAAAGTCTGCACTTCAACTGCATCCGAGTTGTTTCATTTAGAATTCATTGTGATAATGTATAGAACTAAAATTAGAAAAAAGTTGTCTCTGTCCAAATATTTATGGACCTAACTGTATGCATAGGAGACACCTTCCTTTGCAAAGTATTTCAGCCTCAGTGTGCCAAGACTACATGTTTTTAATAACTCTTTAATGTATAATGCATCTCTGCATGGTATAATTCATATAATTTATGAAACTACTATTAAGATATTAAAACCAATAATACAGCAGGATCATGGTCAGGATCACACTATAGCAGTGATAAATCATTTTACATTGATATTTTTGATCCAGACATTTTCTTTCCAGGGCAAAGCAGGTCATACATGCTTGCTTTTTTAATTCTATCTAGACTTCTTTAATGTGTTATTTGTATAGTTTTTAAATAAGTTTACCATTTTATTTAAAACCATAACTCACAGTTATCCATTAAAGAGAAGTACAGTAGTTCAGAATTGATTATGATAATGACTCATGTGTTGTGAGAAAGGGTTGCAATAGTGTTGGGCATCAAGCCAATAGACCGCCTATGAGTAGTCATATTTAAAGGGATACACTGGAGAAATGATTCATCAATACAATCATTTATTATTTTATGCATGCGTGCTTTACCTGTGAACTCTTTGTGCTCTACAGTATTTTGTGTGCTTTTGCAGTTAACCATGGCTTCTAAGCACTGTTCTCCCCCCAGTTCCTCCTCACTTAATGCCAGAACTCGACTTATGCAAGGTTAGTTTTCTTGGTGGTTTATGGTTAGTTTTTGTATTACAGATTTTTCAAATGTTCATTTTTCGGTTCGTAGTAGTGAATTGTTGCAATGTTACTTTCTTGGTGGTTTATTAAGTTACGGATTTTTCAAATGTTCATTTTTTTCCCTGTGCTTAAAACTCATTTTAAAAAAAGTGTTTGCAGCGATGGGGCTGTAAGGCTTTTAGCGTGAACTCCTGCAATGTTACTTTCTTGGTTGCTTATGGTTGGTTTTTAAATAAAGTTCGGATTTGTTCAAATGTTCCTTTTTTCCCCCCTATGCTTAAAACTCATTAAAAAAAAGTGTTTACAGTGATCGGGTCGTAAGGCGAAGTGCAATGTTAGTTTTCTCTGTTGTTCAATGTTTTCTCAGTGTTATTCAATGTTTTTACATTTAGTTTACTATTACGATGTGCATTCTATGGCGTGGTTAACTATATCTGTGCTTAAAAATGTTTAAAAAAAATATATTTACATACAGTTCGTACTGTCTGGAGCAGATTAATTGTATTTACATACAATCCTATGGGGGAAATTGCTTTGGTTCATGACCAAATCGGTTTACGACCAGAGTTTTGAAACGAATTATGGTCATGAACTGAGGTTCCACTGTAATAATAATAATAAAACATTTGATAAACACATACCCAAAAACAATACTAGAAAGCAAAAAGAAGAAAAAATACAACTGGAAGGAATGAATCATACACTTTAAACTTGCAGGAAATATTAATTTTATAATGAACCAGGAAAAGCCTGTCATGATGGTAATTATCACAAAATTTATTTTGTGGACCCTGCAATAAAATGGTGTCATAGCTATGAGTGTTTTTATTCTTCTGCATCTGAAGGTTTTGTTTTATGCACAAATATAGCTGGGTTAGTATCAGTCAAAAAGGGCTGTATATTTTACTATTTATTTTTATTACATTTATTTAAATGTGAACTAGAACATTTTCATAATATTTAACATTTTAAATGGTTAAATGTAAAATAAGAGTGTAGGTTGTGTTTTGAGTGTTATTGCATTTGATATAAAACAAGAGTACACAAAAGTAGCAATAAGGAAATCAAAAAGCTATTGGAACATCTAAGGTGATCTTTTACTGACCTTTTAAAGTCTTAATGTTTACATTATCTTATTTTTATGCCATTTGAAAGGTCATGCTGTGCTTTTAATTTTTATTTCATTAACCACAGTCAGTTAAAGCTGAAAAAGGAAAAACATAGCGGGTATGATATTGACAAGCATTAAGTGTAACAGAAGTTTCATGAAATAATAGTAATTGTTTTCTGTAAACATTCAAAAGGTCAGAATATAGCACTTTATGTCCCTGTGGCTCTCCATTATGAGGAAAATAGTGATTTTAGGAAAGAGGTAAGTGGGTGGATGGATGTTAAAATAAAGTGCCACCTTATTCAGTTTCAATGCAGGGAACAGTCTACAGAGATAAAGTACAATAGCTCACAATGAATATTGATGCAATTAAGGTTTATTTTAACACTCTAAAATTTACAGAAACATTATCCTACAATTTCACAAGTTCATTTCATGGGTCTCTTAAAAACAAAACAATGTTTGAAAAGTGACACTCTATTTTGCCTGAGAAGTCCACTGTATGGCAATACGTTTCAGCATTTTGGTTTACATTGCACTTTTACTGTGAAACCCAAAGCCCTGATCAATGTTTCCTGAGGTGCTCTTTAAATATTATGAATTCATGTTTTAAAAAATTTACATAAAATTAGGTTCTTGTAAATTTTATGTCTAACGGTACTATATATTTATAAGTCTGCAGGTATCCAGAGCCTATCCCGGGGGTAAGAAGTCTTGTACAGCATGTTGCTTTCCGGGGACACAGGTGGAAGACCTAACTGGAAAGGTGGATAGGCCCTTGACTGAAACAAAGGTGGTTCCAGTTGTCCAGTTGTACATATGGGACTAAACAACACACATTATGACAATGTATGATGTATGTATAAATGTCAATTTTAGATGTGTTAGTGAGGTCTGAGCTACATGTAATTCCTCAGCTAAAGTTTTTCATTTAGTAAACAACCCACATGAGGATATACAATCACTGGCCACTTTAATAGGTATACCTTGCTAGCACTGGGTTGGACTCCCTTTTGCTTTCAGAACTGCTGTACTTCTTCATGGCAACATATTCAACAAGGTCCTGAAAACATTCATAAGGGATTTTGGTCCATATTGACATGATAGCATCATGCAGTGGCTGCAGATTTGTCGGCTGCACATCTATGATTTGAATCTCCTGTCCCACCACATCCCAAATGTACTCTGCTGGAGTGGGATTTGGTGACTGTGGAGGCCATTTGAGTACAGTGAACTCATAGTCATGTTCAAGAATCCAGTTTGAGATGATTTGAGCTTTGTGACATGGAGCCGTATTCGGCTGGAAGTAGCCATCAGAAGATGAGTACACTGTGGTCATAAAGGATGGTCCTGGTCAGCAACAATACTCAGGTAGGCTATGACATTTAAACAATACTCAAATCGTACTAAAATATCCCCCACACCATTACACCACCACCACCAGCCTGAACCATTGATACAAGGTAGGATGAATCCATGCATTCATGTTGTTGATGCCCAATTCTGACACTACCACCCGAATACTGCAGCAGAAATCGAGACTCATCAGACCAGGCAATGTTTTTACAGTTTTATAATTTTGGTGAGCTTGTGTGAATTGTAGACTCATTTTCCTGTTCTGAACTGAAAGGAGTGGCACTTGGTGTCTCCTCCTGCTGCTGTAGCCATTCAAGTTTCGATGTGTTGTGCATTCAGAGATGCTCTTCTGCATACCTCAGTTGCAAAAAGTGGCTATTTGAATTACTGTTGCCTTTCTATCAGTCTTGACATTCTTCTCTGACGTCAGGCATCAGCAAGACATTTTTATTCATAGAACTGCTGCTCACTAGTTATTTCCCTTTTTCGGAACTGGAGGTGATTGTACATGAACATCCCAGTAGATCAGCAGTTTCTGAAATATTCAGACCAGCCCATCTGGCTCTATCAACCATGCTACATTCAAAGCCACTTAAATCACTTTTCTTCCCCCATTGTGATGCTTGGTTTGAACAGAAGGTTGTGTTTTTAATGTCTGCATCCTTAAAGGCATTGAGTTGTTGCCATATGATTTGCTGATTAGATATTTGTGTTATGCAGATGAACAGCTGTACCTAATAAAGTGGCTGGTGAGTGTATATAAAAAAGGTCAAAAATAGATTTTTAGGCTTGGTTGTTAGGCTTATTCTCTATGATTAGGAATAGATTAAAAGACCAGGATGACCAGAGAGAAGTAATACAGTTTCACTTGATAGAGAGAAGCCATTTGATTTGGTTTGGGCATTTAATGAGGTTGCTGTCAGGGCTTTTAACACAGGAATCATCTCAGGCAAAGCTTACTGGAAGAATACACAGGAGTAACTCCAGCACATTCTGAATCAATTACAGTAAATCTCTCAAATGGCTGAGTAGTGCATGGAAATTCCCCAAAAGGCACTGGAGAATGTTTTTAGGGTTGAAGAAGTCTAGTATGACTAACCCAATTTGCTAACTTAGTGGAGTCCTATCTTTCTTTAAGCAAACTTAACTTTACACCACCAAAGTCAACAAAACTTTTGATCCACAAATACAGGAATGTAATATCACACATAAGCAGCATTGTAACTTTTGCTAAAAATATACATTCTTCACATCTTTTTAAGCCTACAAAACACAAATTTGCCACATCTGTGGAAGGAGTTGGTCCACTGTTATACTGTTATACCTCTTGGACTTGAGACTAGCAGAAGACCTCCCTTCTTCCACTTCTTAACTACTTTGTATTTATTTTCCATTCTGTTTATTGTTTTTAGGATGCTGAAAAATTATCCTTCACGGCTTTACTGAACTCCACTCAAATGTAGGCATTCAATGCATCTACTACATTATTGGACTATATGCCTGTCTTCTAGTATACTTTTGAGTTATTAAAATCTATTGTTTAAAGAAAATATATGGGTGACTTTGGTTAACACTACACTATGATAAACTAGCAATGGTATGGTTTGGAGTAAATTTTGCATTTCTGGACTTGACAATGGCTGGGTTCTGAGACAAGGGCCTTTCTCTGAAGAACTCATTCTGGCCATCACATGATGTACTGTAGTTGTTGTTAATTCCTGGCTGGAGTGTAAAATAGTCAAAGATGGAAGTTGAAGTGTCCTATGAAATGACACGGCAATCCATCATGCAGTGTACAGAGATCTTCTTTGATGATGGTGGTGAGAAAACAGTTTTAAAGACATCCATCTGTTCGAAACTGTTTACTAGAAAAGATCGAAGATTGGAGTTTTTGGAAGACAGAGATAGGGCATCTGTTTAGACTCAGAATCTATTGTAGTGACCCATATATGGAAATATTTGCATATTGGAGCTGCTGGAAAAAATACATTTTTGGTATTTAATTTTCACTGTCTGTCCATTTTACTTTATGAAGCCGACTGGGATCTGAACTGCATTCAAGTGGTGTCTAATAAAATCCATTCTTGGCTATTTTATTCCAAACAGTGCAGTAAATAATGTTTGAGCGAAATTTAACTTAGTTTCTGGAAGACCTCTTATAACATTGCAAGATGCTGAGAAATTAATTCACACTTTTGTTTTCAGTCGACTAGATTACTGTAACGCACTCCTCTCAGGACTACCCAAAAACACATAAATCGATTGCAACTAGTGCAGAATGCAGCTGCTAGAATCTTAACTAGGAAAAGAATATCCAAGAACATATCTCCAGTTTTAATGTCACTAAATTGGTTACCTGTGTCATTTAGAATTGACTTTAAAATCCTGCTTATACAGTGATCCCTCGCTATATGACGTTTCGACTTTCGCGGCTTCACTCCATCGCGGATTTTAAATGTAAGCATATCTAAATATATATCATGGATTTTTGGGTCGTTTAATTTATGGTACATGCTTCCTCAGTTTGTTTGCCCAGTTGATTTCATACAAGGGACGCTATTGGCGGATGGCTTAGAAGCTACCCAATCAGAGCATGTATAACATATTAACAAAAACTATGCTTGAGTGTATGCTTTTCTCGGTCTCTCTCACTCTTTCGGACATTCTCTGCGCCTGACGGAGGGGGTGTGAGCAGAGGGGCTGTTTGCACAGAGGCTGTTTGCCTAAAGGATACGGACGCTCCTCTAAAAAATGCCGCTTTATCGCGGTGCTTCAGCATACTTAAAAACCCAAAAGCACATATTGATTTTTTGATTGTTTGCTTTTCTCTCGCGCTCTCTCCCTCTCTCTCTGACATTCTCTGCTCCTGACACACATTCCTTTGAAGAGAAGATATGTTTGCATTCTTTTAATTGTGAGAAACAACTGTCATCTCTGTCTTGTCATGGAGCACAGTTTAAACTTTTGATTAAAGGGTGTTATTTCATGTCTAGAGGGCTCTAATAATGTTAACAGTGTGGGAGAGTTTACAAGGGTTTAAAATATATAAAAATAACCATACAAACATATGGTTTCCACTTCGCGGGGGGTTCTGGAACGCAACCCCCGTGATCGAGGAGGGATTACTGTAGTTTACAAAGCCTTAAATAATCTCACTCCATCTTCTACTTTGGAATGTCTTACACCTTACACTCCAAATCGTAACCTTAGATCTTCAAATGAGTGTCTGCTTAGAATTCCAAGAGCTAAACTTAAAGAAGTGGTGAGGTGGCTTTCTGCTGTTATGCACCAAAAATCTGGAATAGCTTGCCAATAGGAATTTGCCAGGTTAATACAGTGGAGCACTTTAAAAAACTGCTGAAAACACATTACTTTAACATGGCTTTCTCATAGCTTCAACTTAGTTTAATCCTGATGCTCTGTATATTTAATTAATTATCATTATTATTCATGGTATTCATATTCACAATCCGTACTAACCCTTACTTTGTTTTCTGTTCTTTTTCCGTTTTTCTGTGGAGGCAATCTGACCACCACCTGATCAAAGCACCGTGATATCCCTACATTGATGGATTAAAGGCCAGAAATCTATGTGACCGTCATCATCAAGTTCTTCCATGAGAACCCTGAATACCATGAGGTCTGATTGAGGTAATTTATGTTAGTCTGGGCGGTCTCATGGCCTGGAACCCCTGCAGATTTACATTTTTTCTCCAGCTGTCTGGAGTTTTTTTTTTGTTTTCTGTCCTCCCTGGCCATCGGACCTTACTTTTATTCTATGTTAATTAGGGTTTCCTTATTTTAATTCTTATTTATTTTGTCTTTTTTCTCTTTCTTCATCATGTAAAGCACTTTCAGCTGCATTATTTGAATGAAAATGTGCTATATAAATAAATGTTGTTGTTAGAGAAAAAAGCAATTTCATATAGTAATGAAAATCATTCTGTATTTGTGACCTTTTCATTCTTCAGTATACACAGCACCTTTCATAGTATGCAAAATCTCAAAACAATTGGAAGATGCACTATATAAAGTGTAGAATATGAGCCTTCAGGTTTACACATTCTTTTAATAGAGAAATAATACAGGAATTCAAGTGGATATTTTAGACTAGATTTTGGTATGTTTAAGTCACTTAACCTTGATTAATGTTATGAAACCATATGATACATCTATATTTCCATTCATTTTTTAATCTTATTAAGATCTGCGTCATGGAGGCCCAGTTACCATCTGGTAATGTTGCACACTCATGTACTCATCCACACTCACTCTAATCTAATATTTACATTTTAGGATGTATTGAGGAAAAGTGGAGTGACCAAAGAAAAATAAATTCAAAGATGTAAAGAATATGCAATCTCCAAATGGGAATTTACAGGGTGCTAGAAGGCAATAATTAATTTAATTCACTATGTTAAAAATAAACCCATCTAAGAACACCAAAATTGTAACATCCAAGATCCTCCACTAACAGGATTTTTCTGCACTTATAGTAATGAAATAAAGTATTTAATCACTTGCCTATTATCAATAACAGTCTGTACAGTTTTTAATGCACATTAGCCTATTTCCAGCAGACACTGTATATAATTGAAAGTACAGTTAAAGCTGAAGAGTATTCTGTTGCTTCATATATTAGGGTTTTTATTAAGATTTTGTTAGAACTTTTGTCATTTATTTGTAAATATGTCAATATGCACATGCCAAGTGTTCTCCCAAAGGTTAAATTTATCCATTACTTTTCATATCAGCAACTAAGCATCCAATGCAGGAATCTTACTTGAAAGTGACACACAAACAGAATGGCCTTTAGCATAAATCATACCATGTGTTGTTAGAAAGGTTTTAACAGTAAAGCATGTGCTAAAGCTCATGGGAAAGCAGGGAGAACATATATACTACACAAAGAAAGCAGCCTTAGGATTCATCAACTGAGAATCAACAGGACTAGTAAAAAAGGCCAATTTAATTAAATTCTTATAACATCTTCTAGTTTAATTCATGTCTTTAACCTTGACCTGTGTTTCATTATATTTTTAAGTATTTAAAATTAGATGAAGTTGTTTTATATGCTCTAGGTCAAGAGAATGCTACTTAATCTTTGTACCTTGAGGTGAGAAGAGCATGACTCATACACCTTAATTTACACTAAGGGGGTGCAGGCAAGGTACAAAGTAATTAAGTAATGTATCCATGAAGCTGCAAAGGGCAAATTTTCAGCTTTACACGTGTTTTTAATATCTTTCTGACAGTGTCTGTATTTATAAGATTACACATAACACCTACACATCCAGATCTGTATGCCATTGTATTTCCATTAATCTATAGAGACTCACTGACCCAATTTATCATAAATAATCATTCCTCATGCATATTACTTCTGCAGTGAAATGTCATCAAAGTGATATGGTATGATACATTTATAACTTCAAAAAGACATACAACTGAAACTTTCTTTATCATGTACTTCACTTACAGTAAGTGCATCAATATACAGACACACTAGAAAAATAAATCATTATTGTTACAAGAAATCTATCATAATACAATAATAAAGACCTTTTTGTTCTTTAAAAAGAATGTAGTGATTATGTAGTATTTTCATAGCATACTATTATGGAGTATTGTGATAGGCTGATCCCAGCATATGTGGATTGCATACTCTTTCCCTGTAGAGTACTGTATTGAGCCTCATTATTTACTCTCACCGCCATCATAGGCCAGATCACGAAAAATGATGAAACAGTTTACAGAGAAGAGATTTATCTCTTGGCACAGTGATACGAAGACAGCAACATCATCCTTAAACGATAAGTTTGGTGTTTTTCAAGTTGAAGTTATTTCTTCTCAATCATTGTATATATTAATTTTCCACATAAAAATCTGTTAAGATTTTTTCATAAATTTTAAAAATACCTTGCCTGTTCTTGTAGCTTGCAATGGGGGATGAAGGATATGATGGTCCATAGGTAAATGAAAAATCCTTAAAACATACCCAATACATGCACTTTAAAGCAGTAAAGGTTTTGATTTAAGAAAACATGCCTTCCGTGTTTAAGTGGCATTCTTATTATAATGAATTAAACTAGAAACAGTTATTTTATTACACGTTCTTGGAACTATTTTTCTTGAAGCAAGAATACATTTCTTGATCACTTGTCTGCTCAAAGGCACCATCATGGGTGGAGTTAGGTAAACCCCAACAAGCCCTCATCACCAAGCTATGAGTATATCCTACCATTTCTTCTGCAATTCTCTTTCTTCAGTGGTTATGTTCTGCCATAACTTATAACAGACAGATTCACACTTGAATCATATGATTATTTTTACATAAACGGTGCCACCATTCCACCCATTACATTCTGTGTTCCTATTTTAAGTAGCCTACAGAGTGAGATTCATGCCTCATGGTAGCTTAGTGTAAAGAACACATAAGGGTTTTATGATACTTTTTACAAATAACAATAAATCTGTAGTTAACTGATTACACTGCTTTGTATTTTTAATAAAAGCCTTAGATTTGTGAGAGAGCCAAGCTATCTGCATGTTGCATTATACTTGGTGTTTTGTGTGTGTTGTGTGCACAATAAGAAAAAAAGCAGAGTAAGCAATATAGCAGACTGAAGCAGCATAAACCATAAACTTTTTAAATTCAGGATGAGTCACTCTTGCTTAGGATAAGATAATAATAGAACTTAGGAAAATGT